>NC_135437.1:3577270-3952270 GCF_051991255.1 Vanacampus margaritifer
TGTATATGGTGCACAATTTTTTTTCGCATGGTCCTCAAATGAGCACCAGAGGTGATTGTTTGGTGCTAATTTTTTGTTGTTTGGTGCTCTTTTTTGTGTGTGAATGAGTCAGCACCGTCCTTGGTCTTCATGCTCTAGCAATGCTTTTATAATCGAGCACAGTGGAGGGAAGAGAGGAATTTGTCTTGCTTTAGGAGCCCTAAAAATGGTTAATAGGGTTTTATTTTTGCTCACGATGTCAGCACAGTTTAAAAATAAAGAAAAAAACGGACACTGTAGATATGTTTAAGTGTGAATCTTGATTAATTAGTGAATAAATGTTGATTGGAGACGTCATTTTGTTGTGACTGATTATCATTTTCGTCAGTTATCTGTTTTTAAGGGATGCACCGAAATGCTTGGCCAAAAACCGACCCCCCCCATTAAAATTATAATATTATTATAAAATATTTATTTAGCACTGGCATTTTAACCAAGCACAATATAAATTGAAAAGTGCCCACACCGCAGACATGTTGGCCAGTGGTACATTAAACACCAAATGAGGGTTGAGCATTTTCTGGCGGTGCGATTGCACTTTATAGTCAATGTAGTCCGCGCAGGCGGGCACGGATGCATGCGGCGGGACAAGGTGCGGCGCACTTAAAATCGCTAGCTCATCGGCTTTGGGAACGGACTGCAAAGTCACACACGGCGTCCTGTACAGGTCTGTCAACAACCCGGAGATAGCGGGAAGTCTTTCTGTGTTTAAAACTGTTGATAGCAATAGTGCTAGCATTAGCTAAAGTATTTAGCACGGCCACCGGTGAAAAAGTGGAAGCGTTCGAGGGGCTCTTATAAAATAAAAAAAATTAATTAAAAAAAGGGGAAGGCACTGCAGGGGAAAGAGTGTCTCACATGTACTACAGTACACGGCAGTTCTGTCTTTTTTTGACCCTCTCAAATGTTGTACATCAAGTAAGTCGACGCCCCTCTCCTCCAGTGTGCGCAATAACCCGGGAGCTGCTGCAACCGACCGGTGCAAACTCACACAGTAAAAAGCCAGCGAGAAGCGAGGCGGACACTCACCCCCGCATTCGCTGTTCAAACGGACGCTTGCCTGCAGCGTTTTTTTTTTGCTTGCGTCACCACAACATCCTATTTTGGCCATATTTTTTCGGCTTTAATTTTATTTGCGCCGAATGCCGAAAATGACAAAAAAAGCAATTTTCAGCCGAAAAATATTCGGTGCGTCACTACTGTTTTTAATTAAACTTTCAGAACAAACTATACCAGGGCCACCCAAGTGGCAATGCAATTTACTACTTTATAAAAACAGAAGACATTTAATTCATATTTAGCACATTTGTGGACCTTAATTGGCAACCGTTTGAGTTTATCCACATGGCAGCTTCAGCTCTTTGAGCACAATACTCTGAGCGGCGGTCTGGTGTCCAATCTTTTTTGCATAACACAACACTTTCACGTGGCGACGTACTTTGACGGACCATCGAAGCCGCGGTCGTGCCTTCGGTGTCATCCCCACGTTCGGCGGCTCGGCCACCGTTGGAGTCTTGCAAGCTACCGTTTCCATGAGAGCAAACAAAGTCAAGCCTGCCACATAACTAATAGTTCATTCGCACCGCGGTGGAAAATTCAAAATAAAAGCACGAGTAACACTTTATGGACATCGATGACTTGGGAGTCTTTTATTCAGAAATTAACCCAAGGAAGCAATCATAGCTTGAATTTGACTTTGAGAGGCTGCCCTGCCCGCAGATTGCTGAATAAACAAGTATTTCAGGGAGGAAGAAGCCCTCACGTATTTTTTTTGGTACTCTATTTACTCAGGACTTGTTTCACCCTTAATTGAGTCAGACTGCTGATAAATGTTGAACACTTTCAAGCATTTACAAGCACTACAAGCACCCAAAATTCAAGCACTTTTCAAACTTTGAAAACACAACATTAAAATCCAAGCATTTTCAAGGTTTTTAAGCACCCGTACAAACCCTGACAAATAAATAATCACCTTGGCCGAGGCCCCAGTTTCCATCGCCATCACCAGCAGCGGCTGATTGGGTCTGCTCTCGATCACCTCCTTAGTCTTCTCCAGGGTTCGCTTCTGGATGTCCGCCTTGTAGGAGCGGTCCAGGTCATCCATGGTCTTCTTCAGGCCCTTCAGGGTCTCCCGCATCTCATCCTTCCGCCACTGGGAGATCACTGCCGTGCCAATAGACTTTGCACAAGCCGACATTAAAAATCAGGGTACAGGTCACAGAGGTCTTGCCACCTCGAGGAGGGGTCATATGCCTCTTTTTCCCTTCAAATCCAATTCAACATTAAATACACATACCGACTAGGCGGTAGCTCTTAACTTGGAAATCTTAAAAGTTGGAGCACACATACAGTGAAGTTGCCAAACTTGCCACTATAATAATGTCCTTCCAATATCATTATGTCGGTAAATGATAGAAACAGAAGGCAAAACATGTTAAAGGTGCACAAACATACCTCTGTCATATCTGCAATCTCTTTCTGTATGTCCTTGTTGGGAAGAGTTTGCTGCTTTACTTTGTCTGCCAGGGCGATCAGAACTTGGTTCAGCGTGTCTGCTTTCCTCTGCGCCTGGTCAACAACAGGAGCATGCACATTACAGTACATCGGGAGTAAAGTTGGAGGTATATAAACACAGGTGCTCGTCTAAAAATTTGAATATCTTCCAAGTAGTTGAATAATTTCCATAATTCTATTCAAAAAATCTATCTTTCCTGGATTATACATTCAGGGCCCATAACTCAAGTGATTTCAAGTATTTATCTGTTTATTTTTACATTATTTGGGCTTCCAGCTCATAAAACTCATGAAAACAGAATGTCAAAAACATTTAATTATGTGAAGAAATCACCATGTATGCTTCCCAGTGTTTTGCATGAGATATGATTATACAAAACAATATGCGAATCTTCAATAGTTGGTTGGATTCCCTTTTGCCTTAACCACTGTCTGAATGCGCCATGGCATTGCCCGGGGGTCCTGGAAGCCCAGGCTTTCTTGACGCTTACTGTCAGCTCTTTGTTTTTGGGTCTGGTGGCACTCATTTTCCTCTTGCTAGTATTACAAGAGGAAACGTGTCTAATCCAACCAACTATTGAAGATTGACATATCGTTTTGAAAATATCGTCCATCTTTTTCCCCCCATGCAAAACACTGGGAAGTATGCATGGGTATTTCTTCACATTATTCAGATTTTTGACATCCTGTTTTAAGGGGTTTTCTGAGCTGGTAGCCCAAATAATGTAACAATAAACAATTAAATACTTGAAATCACTCGAGTTATGGGCCCTTAATCTACAAGTTGGACTTTTTGAATGGAATTACGGAAATTATTCAACTTTTCGAGGATATTCACATTTTTTGACGAGCACATGTACTTGACTTTTTACCTCTGCAACTTAAAAGTAGCCCTGTGTAGCAATTTGCCCAAAAATATCTTATTTTATACGTTAAGGGGCGTGGGTTTCCTTTTTCGGCCACAGGTGGCAGTGGGGATTCGAAATGCATTGCATGACAAGGTGTCTAAACTTTTGGCCTGTACTGTATGTTTGTAGTCAATGAGGATGTCGAAGATTTTGACGGCTTTTAAACGGAATGGACGTTGAATTATTACCATTCGATTCCCTGAGGTTATTACAAATGCGCCCCAGTATGTATTGATATGGGTGTCAACACATTATATATATATTTATTTTTAAATCAAACTTCACACAAGGAAATATACAATAATTCAAACCAAAAAATGTGTGAAAAGTTTGTGTTATTCATACATTACTTTGTTTGTTTTATTGGATTTCTTAGTGTGAAGTTTGTGGAGCTTTTAAACAAAAACATTGAGGTTATACATTTGTGTGAAAGCCACAGGTGTACGCGCTCAAATGTTTATGGAATTATGTTTCTATCTGCTTCGGCTACTGAGATATCAATTATTCAGTAGGCATTGACAATATTGTTGAATTTCCAGAAAACTTCAGGTTTTCGTGTGCGGTTCTAAACTCACCCATAGGTTTTAGAAGCATGTTTCGCCAGGCGCTTTAGGTCTTAATGGGTTTAATGCACTTACAAAAAACCCTGTGTGCTATGGCGAGAAATGCAGGCCTTTGTGCAATTGCAGCTTTTTTGCATTTTGTGGCCCTATTTTGTGTCATCTCTATTTAAATTTTAATAAGTTTTATATTTCCTAAAAATAAATTTGTTTCATTTGACTTCCATGAAATTGGCTTTGTATTTTAATGGTCATGTGAGCATCTGAAAATCCCTGCTCTACGGCAATAGCAATTTTACTTCAGTCAGCTTGTCTGTCAGCAGAACGCAAATCATGTTGACAAGTTGACCATAAACAACCATGACGAGTAATGACTGAATATTTTGCGCGTTTAAGAATGCGAGTCCCGACCTTCTGGGCTTCGCTTCCTGTCACGGCAACAATGCGACGGATGCCCTTAGCGATGGCCTCCTCTGAGACGATGACAAATGGTGCAGCATGTGCCGAGTTCTGCAGATGGCTGTGGATAACAAAATGGAACGGGACAGTTGTTAGCAGGCTGCGGGAGGAGGAGGACCAAGAGGAAATGAAACTGAAACGCTCACGTTCCGCCACAAAACTCAATGGAGGTGAGGGAACCAGCAGCATTGTTGGGATCGTCCAGCAGGTCCTGAACGGGGATGCCGATGGACACAACTCTCACAGGGTCGGGGTACGTCTCATCAAACACAGCGCGCAGACCCTGAATCGCCTTGGCTTCTGCTAGGGAGGCTTCCATGGCGTAAACAGGCTGAAACAAATTGAAAAAAAAAGAGTATGGTTTTTAGCAGCTCAGTTAAGTTTTATTTAGCTTGGTCTTTCTTTTATCAGTATTTGCCATTTGTCTTTTCTTTCAAACCTTTACGATCTCAATCTGTTCTTAAAACCTTAATCCACATTCAATCTTAGCTATTTTGCTAAACTTGCAATTTAAAGAGCAGTACCACTTATGTCAAAATAGAACATACTGTATTTGATTTGTGACACAAATAGAATCAGCCATAGTTTATTTTATTTCAGCACATAGGTCTTTTTTAAGCATAATTAAGTTTAAATACATTTTGTATAAATATGGTCCCACATAGTCCACTCTAAAGTCATTTAATAAAACACAAACATTTCTGAAACGTTTGAGATCCCTATTCGTAAACTACGCCGACGCCCATATTTGGACTTCCTGAATGGAGCGGTTTGCGTGTCACCTGTAGTCTTGTTGGTGCTGAGTGTGACTGTATGTATGGCTCAAACTACTGTAGAACTGAATGTACACCCAACCTATTAAAACTGCTCTTGAAACTGTAAGGGAAGTGGGAATAGTGCCCTGTTGTATGCGTGCGTGTTTGTTGCCCATTCATTATGGACAGAGCCAATCCGTTCCGCGATGATTACACGACATGGGTGTTCGCCTTGAATTTAAGCCTTTTTTTCTTTCCCACTCCGTGAATCATATGTGCTCAATAAAGTTGTCAATTCCTTTATGGGAAGATAATATAAAAAAATACAAACAGTAAATACAGCTCAGGTTACGATTTTTTTTTTAATGCCGTGCAGACATTTGCTGTGCGCTGAGAGGGTGAGAGCACTGCGCAATTGTTCACGTGCATAGCTTAGAGGGAACTTTGTTCTTGAGTGGATTTAAATTTATTGTAAACCACCAACAATAAAAGTTAAGTTAACACTAGGTTTAAATGTACTGTACTTGATTTTTTATTCGTAGCATCTTAGTGCAACACTAGTGGTACCCATACCACAATTTGAGAATCACTGATACAGTAAGGGATTTTACATTAAAAATACAAATACAAAACCGTTTGGATTCTATACTGTTGTTAGAGCTATTAGCACCACTGACCTTAGCATCCCTTATCATAGCACAGGCGATCTCCTCAGTCCGACGGACCTCCCCTGTCCTCAGGGCACCTTTAGCAGTAAAGTCAAAGCGAAGTCGGTCCGATGCCACCAAGGAGCCCCTCTGGTCTGCCTCGCCCAAAACTCCCCTTAGAGCAAAGTTGAGGATGTGTGTAGCGGTGTGGTTGCTCATGATTGGTCTGCGGCGAGCCTGGAGACATAAGTTGAGCAACTAAGATTGCCAAGAGCATCTAAGATGTTTCCTGCGCGTGCGTTTTCAGTTATTGATGAGCTCACCTCGTCCACGTGTAAGGTGACACGATCCCCAACCTTCAACGTTCCATAAATGGTGCCCACATGCAGAACATAACCTCCTCTAACCTGTGTGTTCTTCACTGAGAACTCCATTCGCTGCAAAACACAGACCAAGGTCACACATTTTTGGCTACGGGGAAAGAATTCCAACAAAAGAATTATACAAAAATTCTGTCAAAAGTATTAGTAAGAGGAAATCTGTATTAATTTGATTACTGTTTCAAATGATTCAAAGTAGGGCCCAACCGATTAACCGCCCGGCCGATTATTGCCCTTCAAACATCTGCCAAAACAATTGGCCGAATATTTTCCCCTTAAAATGTTCTAATCAAAGAAAAATGAAGTTTCTGACGCTGTGAAACTACCCTGAATGCACCATTTTAATTGCGTAGCATTAGACACTAGCAAGTGTGTAGCGTATGTTATTCTGTTGTCCCACAAGCGTCCTTTAAGCTGTTTAATGACACTCTAGTTGGAGTTAACTGCCAAATTAAACACACGACAATAAGAATAGCATCCACTGTATATTTAAATACAAAACATGCTTCGTTTTTTTTTTTAAACATTGTTAGCCTAGCGCCAATGCTAAAAGAGAAGGGAGGATCCCATTCAAATGCTAACCGGAAGTTAGCATTCACTTCGGGAGTGTTTTTCCTTCAAATAACGAATCTTTACACGCAAATGCTGTGGGAACACATACCCACAGGTAAGATAACACTACGCAAAGGCACAAATTCTTCCCAATGTGTGAAAAATGAGTTATTTTAACAGAATTCAATCATAACTTTCTTCTGTACTCACTTTAGGTGTACACCATGGATGCACGGCACCACACTGCCCCCAAGAGGCCAAAACGCACAGGAAAAGTCAGTATTTGTTCTTAGTGTTTTTTTCTAGTTGCTATCATTTGAGTATATTGTATTCATATTTCACTTTCTTATTTTTATTTTGTCATTGTCCTTTCAAGTTATATTTAAAGTTGATATTTCAACGATTCAAAGAATTTCTCTTGTGCTGATTTATATATCTGTAATTTTTTTGCTTATCAACTAAAGGTACAATACTGTTGGCATATCTATGCACGTATAAGTGGAGCTGTTTATGTGTAAGTTTGTGTTTGTTTGTTGTATTTTGTAAGGAGGTAGGACTCAATAAGTTTTTTACTTCTTTCTACTCCCTTTTGAACATGTAAGCTGTGCTTAATGATGATAATGTATGTAAAAAAAATACTTTTCTTTTAAATCTTATTTTAATTGCAGCATTTTTGTTGCTGATTTATATGTTCAATAAACAACCAAACAAATTTCAATCTCAATCAAATAATTGTGATTTCTATTTTTCCCGCCCAATTATGTACTAACCATATACAGTACAGCAGTAAGAATGTTTGTAAGGTTTTATTATTGACACATAAATCTATACAATAATCTTGTATATTTCATAAAATATTTTGATAAGGTCTTACTATGGACTCTGAGTGCACTTACATCCTCGGCATTGTCATCCTCTCGAAGCAAGTAGCCCTCATCATATGTCTGTCCACCCTGCTCGGCGTAGAAAGACGTCTGATCCAGCAGCACACCACATTTCTGACCCGTGGTCACTTCACCGCAGAAGGCGCGGTCATGGCGCAGGGCCAATACGGTGGCCGAGGTCTGTTGGAACTCTGACGACACATCAACAGAATGACGGTAAAGATTCAGAAGAGCATGCCGTTCTGGTTTGTGTTGGGTTTTTACTGGTTTAATACCATAGATGCCATTTTCATCAGAAGTGTATTTGTATTTGGGAGAATCATCTGTGGCAGGGATGTTCTTGTTTCTCAGCTCTTCAATGGCATAGATGTCCAACATGATGTGGTCCACGTCTCCTGCACCCTTACCCTGGGACTTCAACTGCACACACACAAAGTTTCATTACAAAAAGCTCTCTATAAAAATCGTACTAATGGAAGGGAAACTGCATAATTCTCACACACTACGAAAACAATTTTACTTATCTTACCAATATTGTATAGGCAGGCAGCACTTACATGTCTAAACTTGCCAAAAAAAGAATGTAATCATCTCGTTCCTCAAGGCAAATAGTTTTGCAATACATGTATATTAGATGCATGAGGCGCAAGCCCACATGTATTTTAATTATGAACTTCTTCCGTCTTGGCCAAAATGTCTTAGTACTCATGGAACGAGGATGATCCCTGAGGATGAATTCACTTTTAAAATCAGCAGGAATAGGTTTACACAGCCAGAGCATCATCATTGCTCAAGAGCACCTAGACTCTGACCTACATGTAGAATTTCATCCAACAGCAGCAAAGAAGGAACTTCAAAGGCAATACATTTTATGAGTATACAATCTTTCTTCACCTGTGCAGCCTTCTTCTCCTCTTCAAAAGAAGCCAGGTCCACTACCATGCCTTTCTCCTCTGCGATGAGGGAGGTTAAGTCCAGAGGGAAGCCGTACGTGTCATACAACAGCCATGCGGTGTCACCTGGACGCAACGATGGAGTAAAGTGCTGTTCAACATTCTCCATGAGCACATACACAGCCATGTTAAATCAAACAACTGGAAATGCTTTACATCAAGCATCTCTCACCTGGTAGGGTTTTACTGTCACCCATACTCATGATCTTCCTATCAAGGATGCGTCGCCCTCTGGTGAGAGTTTTGAGGAACTGAGCCTCCTCTTCATTTATGATGTCCTTCACAATTTCTGGATCTTTCTTCAACTCGGGAAATGCGTCACCCTGAAAAATAGAACAAAGGTTGGTGAAGAATACAAGAATAAGCAGAAAGATAAATTTGGTGTGGGGAGAATAGATGAAAAAGAATAATAATGATTTTGCCCAACAACACTGCCAGAAAGAAAATTCAGTCTTACTGGTTGGAGCTGAAAAGCATCTCCAAACTACAGACCAATTTAAGACTACATTTGCATCATTTTGTCATTTAATTGCATTGTTTATTACATTTGATGCTTGTAACAAGAAGTACTCAGGCCGTCTTTACAGAATAGTTTGTATTAGGCAGGGATGTGATTTGACCAAAGTGAAATTATCTGAAAATTTAGCCGGGGGTCTGGGGGCCGCTGGCACCCAGCTAGGTCCAGGGCAGTGCCCTGGTGGGGGGACACGGGGGGCTAAGCCCCCCGGAGCTCATGGGTTTCCCGTGTTTTTAAGTACTTTCAATGCACTCACATGACAAAGAAATAGACAAAACAACAGCATAAATTTTCAATGTATATTGAACTATCCCATATAAAATGGCAGTTTTAGTCAACTCAAAATCAGTCACATTCAAAAACATTGGACTGTCTTTGCTTTTAAAAACTATCACTGAGAATATCATCATATCTAACTAATGTGATTACTAAGTTAACACATAAATAATGTTGAAGAGTTCAAAATTCATGAACAAATAATTGTATCATGACCAAATGAAAAGTAACTCATATTAGAGCATACCACAAATGTCTTTGTTATAGCAGAAGATGTTATCTGTCGGAGTCATGTGCATACACAATGAACTACTAAAAAATAAAAAATAATAAAAAAAAATATATACTTTTTTTTTTTTTTTGGGGGGGGAGATAAAAAAAGCGGAATTCCGCGAATTAGCGGAAAAATCACATCCCTGATTAGGTGGAAAACTTGTCTTAACCGAATGTACACGTCTACCATATAACTGGTGGAGAGGCAGCAAACAAAAGTCTCACCAGGGAATTGACCACCACATCCACCAGTGTGGCAAAAAAGCCTTTCTGAGCGCCCAACTTTTCATGCGAATAACGGACAGCACGACGCAGGATTCGCCGCAAAACATACCTGAATGGAATAGAAAACACAAATTAAAACTTAAGCATAGCAAGTAAATTCCATACTGTAAATTCAGACTAATGAGTTCAAGTGTAATGGAGACCCACAAATTCGTACCCTCTTCCAGTGTTGTCAGGCCGCCCACCATCTGAAAGGGCGATGGTGATGGTCCGAGCGTGATCAGCAAGCACACGGTAGGCCATGTCAACACCATCAGAATCCTCGGCCCCTACATTGCCCGTGTATGGCCGAGCACCAGTACCCTAAAAAAACACACACAATTTCATGTTATTGAGCCGATGAACCAGAATGTTTTTTTCATTACTTCTGGAGAAAATATTAATTACCTTCTCCTAAGAGTTAAAAACCCCACTGTACAGTACAAAAACATGAGAATGAAAAGAAATAACTTGGTTTTATGAAGTACTGTACATTTGAGACAACACAAACATCACACCAAATGCAGTGTTCTTTTAAGGGGTGTGGCTTAGAGTATGACCTCTGCAACTAGTTTAGTTAGTCTGTGTGAGCGTAATGTAATTGCGACCTCCCCCTCCTTCCCTCAATATTGCAAATATGATTTTAATATGGAATTATATTTGAAGGTCCACTTGCCCATGTATTTTTAACAAACATAAGTGACTAATTAAACTTTATTACAATAAACAATATCAGATGTATTATACATAAATGTTTTAATTTTATAGGCTAGTGTTACACTAAAATGAAGCCAAATGAACCATTAATTAACATGAAGTTTCAGTTTATTTCATTTAGAGCTGTTAATTTACTTTCACTTTGCACTAGTATTTGACACATTCAATATGACAACATCGTAAAATTCTACGTGTGATGCAAACACAAGTCAGAAAGTAATAAATCAGATTACAACAGTAATGCAAAAAAAAAAAAAATGTGGCTTTATCATTTCAACTTCTCATGTTTCATGAAAAAATATGTTCACTTGTGGACTGCACTATATAAATAAATAAATTAGGGATGGTGGCTGATCTTGCGGCCATTTTACTAGAAATTAGAATAAAAGAAAATTCCCATTAGTTTCATGCAATGCTATATTGTGATACAGTCTATAAATCAATTATATATATCATTGATCTGTCATTGTTTTTTGGTGGAAATTGTATCTCTTAAAATTACTAGTAGTATAAGTGTTTGGTATTAGTGACTACTCAAGAATCGATTACTTGTACTGGTATCAGTCTGGAAAAAAACAAAATAGACAGTTCACATAATCAAAATAAAGCCTACCGAGCAACAGAAATTAAGCTTCAATGTAGTAGGATGCAATTTGAAAATTGCATCCTACCAAATTGGAATGTCAATTTGAATTCTATTGTTCAATCTTAGTTTTGGCCTACTGTACCTCTAAGTCAAGGTACTTCTCAAAATATGTATTTCAGCATGTGAAAGGAACACAATGCCGGATTTTACGTATTTGCATACCTTCTGAATAGCTTCAAAGTATGGGATGAAGAGGTCAGTGTCATAGTTGGACATCTTGTTCTGCAGCACCGACACCAAGCGCTCCAGACCCATCCCTGTGTCAATGCTCTTCTTGGGTAGAGGTTTCAGCACGGTCTCAGACTCCCTAAAAAGAACAGCAGAAAACTCCCAGGTGTGCCTCCAAGTCAAACTTGCAGGCAAAGTTGTTCTCACTCGGTGTGTACATTACCTGTTGAATTGGATGAACACAAGGTTCCAGACCTCCAGGACGTTTGGGTCATCCATGTTCACCAGGTGGGAGGCATCTCTCCCTCCAATGCGGTCATAGTGAATCTCACTGCAAGGACCACAGGGACCGGTATCTCCCATTTCCCAGAAGTTGTCCTTCATGCTGCCTGGGAGGAGGCGCGATTCCTCCATGCTGACGGAAAGAGAGCATGTGGCAAAAGACTTATTTCATGAGTGATTTTATTTCCCCATCAGTGCAATTCCTTTGTTTTAACACAAAGTTATTTCAAGCATTGCCTGAGAAAGGTAACACATTTATGGTGTATTCTAAGGATTTTAAGATCCTGTGTTTGAGTCAATTCTACTAAACTGCTATTGAAACTACAAGAAAATAGGATTAAGGTACAGTGGGGTATGTCACTGAAATTCAAAGCAGTTTGACCCACGGAAAATGTCAATTGTGTCTGCATCTAACAACATCATAAGACAAAACCCACAAACCAAAATGGGGAAACAAATATAAACAGCTTGTGTTTAGGAATAAAATAAAGTGACTTCAAAGGGGGTCTCCTTAGAGTGCCGGAAAGTCTGTCAGTAAAGTGTTTTTTGTTTTTATCCCCCCCAAAAAAAATACGATATACATGCATGCAACATTCAGGCTAAGCCTAAAATTCCAGTTTCTGAAACATTCGGGATAACCTGTTTACATGCATAAGAAGAAAATAGTTACTCCTGTATAGATTGGAAATTGAAAAACCCGTCCGAAGGCGCAACGCACGAACGTTATTATGCAAATAGACGTCATTTTCGCTTTTAACTTTCTACGTTCAATAAAAAACATATTTACGTTCACTCACCACGCTGAATTAAGTATTCGGTTTCCTCCTTGCTCTACAAGTGTGGTTCTTTGCTGCATTGTCATGGTTGTTTACCACTGCTTGAGTACTTCTTGTTGTTTGCATGACAGAAGCACAGACTTATATACACGTATTTGTATATGTGTATGTATATGTGTATGTATATATATATATATATATATATATATATATATATATATATATATGGCATTTTCGGCATAGATGCAGAAGATAACACAAAAACGTCACGAAGAAATCAAATTGATTTAATCCGTTTTGATTATCAATGTATTCAAGTGAGGCTTGTTTAGCACGTGGGACGGCACCAAGCGTCAACTCGTTCCTGTACTACAAAGACCTAGATTCCTTGCGAACAAGCGAGAAAGGAGAAGTAGCAGACAGCATACACACAAGGCAAACCAATGCCTCGTTCAATTGAGGTATTCCAAATGTGTTTACATGAATAAGAATTTTAGTTTCGGGGTTTTACACATGTTTACATGGCTTTTGAAAACCCGAATATTGGCGATATGTAAAAATACATTAGTATGGGTTAAGTATGCTCATTAAATTTGATGCATCAGTGTGTATGGAAAACCAAGCACTTAGGGAAGAGTTTCAATAGAACTCATCAATGCAACAAATAAAAAGAAAAAAATTGATCCACTAACATCACTCACCCTAGAGACATCCAGATTTCTTTGCACTCCAAGTCAGCCTCCAGGCCTGCGTCATTGTTGCCACCGAAGTAGGTGACATACAGGCGGTCGATGGAAATGCCAAACTCCTCTGTCAGCAGCTCCAGGGCCATCTTGCAGGCCAGATGCTGCAGCACGCAGTGGTAGAGAAACGGAAAGAGCAAAATAAAGGACAAAAGAAAAAAGAGGAACCTTTAGCTCAAGCTTTCTCCAGATGTAAATACCAGCAAGCTGTAAAAGGCAGCACAGGTTTACAATAAAAAGATTCCTACATTCAAAATATGAACTATGGTGCAAGGATTTTGCTACCTATCTATCTCAAGGACAAGGACCTTCTGTGTTAAGGTTGCCACAGTCATTGACTGTTTAATGCCAAAGTGACTGCATTATGTAGTGACACAGTCCTACCTTAAAGTAGTCACCAAAGGACCAGGATCCCAACATCTCGAAGAATGTGTGGTGGTAAACATCTTTACCCACATCATCCAGGTCATTGTGTTTTCCTCCTGCGCGGATACACTTTTGGGTGTTGGCTGCACGACGTAGCCTTGCCATGGGGTGGGATGGATCAATAGTGTTGAGGAAGATGGGCTTGAACTAATAGCGACAGAGAGATGTTCAAGTACATCACTTAAAAAAGCTTTTTGTAGACTAAGGTCCAATGCATGGGCAGTTCACCTGGTTCATGCCAGCATTGGCGAACAGCAGTGTGGGATCATCCAGCGGGATAGTGGATGAAGAGTGCACATACTGGTGCTCATAGCGCTTGAAGAAGTCTACGAACTTCTGGCGTATTTGAGCGGCAGTCAAAGAAGAATCCATTCCGAATCAGCTCTCTGGAACAAAAAAGGATTGATCCTAATTGATCTCGGTTAGCCGCCAGGGGGAGCAGTTTATTTCGGCCCGCAAGTTCGTTTGGTAGAGACCTAGCCAGACCCAGAGTGACTAACTTGGAGTGGCTTGCATTTTCCCGGTTGGACGCTATTTTGTGCAGAATGGATCATACGCATTTTTTAAGCAAGCGTCACGCTTTCGCTCCCTTTCTCTCTCTCCCGTGACTGCCGTGAGCTCTGTGCTCATTCTCGCTCCCCTCCCGCACTTTAGCCAGGCCTCTGGCGACACACAGCCAAACAAATTAAACAATACACTCTCAAAAGTAAAGAAAGTCAGATAGCAAAAAAGAGAGGCACAGTCACTTTTAGCGTATTTCCACTGGAGCCCAGCACTGCACTGCTCGGCTCGCTGGTGGGTCAGCTCAGCTCAACCCACACATGCACACCTCCAATGTGCATCTGGAACGCTGGGCGGAAGTAGCGTATAACCGGCTGCGACATTAGTAGAGCGTGGGAAACAACACATAACCAAAACACGGAAGCTATGGAGGACGGCGCTGCCCATTATCGGTTGCTCGTTCTGTTTTTTGTGGTGCTTCAGATGTGGCGTTTGTTTAGAGCTCGCAAAGCAAAGAGGATCGCTGCTGTGAAGAAAAGGACAGGGTTTTATCGTCAGAAAGCCCTCGAGGCTATACGCTGATAGCAGTGGAAGCGAAGAAGAAGACGAACACTTGTCGAAAAGGACACGGCTGGTAAGTTGTTCCCCCCATCCCCCTCGCCGAAGTCCATTACTGATGGCATCACAGGAACGACCGCCCAATCAACTGCCGTCCCCAGTGCCCACTTGCTGACACTACAGCCAAACGAGACACTCATGTAAAAAAGTAAAGTCAGTAAAGACTAAGAAAAGGCAATATTAAAAAAAAGGAGTGGAGCTGACGTGCCAAATGCGCCCTAACTAATCATCGCAGAGCCCTGAAGTGCATGTGCATAGAGAAGACAGAGTAAGCAACACCAAATGCAACACAAAAACAAACAAAATAATGTGTAAACAATGGTCCATTAGCATGTTTGGCTGATCATTTTTATCCTAGTAATTGAATGTTGTGGTATTTGTATTTGTTGGGAACAGTAGGTTTTACATTGATTGAGGGAAATAAACCCCATGCTGCTCAACTAGAAGGAAGAGATAAATAGCAGGACTTTATCTACTTTTTGGGATTTAAACAACAAAAAAGTAATTACATTGAAAACAAATATAGATATGACTAGTTTTTAAATGTGACTGAAACTACCTTTTGCATTTTGTACCCAATTTTGTAAACCCTGCCCTTGCTAATAGTAATTCAAGCACATTCCAGCACAAGGAAGTTAAAGTGAGATTGCAGTTCATTATTTGAAAATGAAAATTTGTCTTGTACCTTGCCTTATTATCTCCTTATTTAGGCTTTATGTTTAGAGAATATGACAGGTGGTCAAATCAATTTCTTTAGCATTTGACTTTATGTTTTCATAATTGTTCAGATACACTGATTAAGATCTAGTAAGTTATTTACATTTTTGATCATATACAACATAACTATTGACGTTGGTTACTTATTCAAATGTTTAATCTATTTTAGATCGATGCATTAATTTAATACAAATGAAATATACATCTTCATTAAAACACTGTAAACTAAAGTGGGCCGGTCTGAGTCTTGAAACTCCAGGGCTGAAAATGAGTCCCAGTCTGGAATACCACTGATTATCTAAATAATTTTGACTAATCATTAAAAGTGTTAAAAAAAGACAGAATGTTTACTGAACCCCTTATTCCATGATCCTAACATATTTAAAAATTCCCACCTACAATTAAGTAGGTGTGTGTTCAGGCAAGCTTTTTCAGAGGCATTCTTTATGATTATTTTACACCTACAAATTAGCCTCCGGCACTTTTCTTGAACTAGCAGATGCTCTAGTCTGGAATCTAGTAGTGCTACCTGTACATGAGAAGATTTGGAAAAGACCCTCATCTCACACCTGCTCATATTCAAAGACAAGTAAGAGTTTTTGGTCACTGCCTGGTCTCAGACTGAGATTTTACAAAGATAGTTAATTTTGTAGGGCTCTGAGGTCTGCACACTCGTGTCGATGCGCATGACACACGGCTGGCTCATTTGAATAACATTTCATGACGCATTTCATGCTGACAGGGTCTGCAGCATGGAATAAATTAGCAGAGCGTTTTTATTTATTGATTGACAGTTAATTCTATTTATATATTTTTTTCAATATTCATTTTTTATATTATATTATATTATATTATATTATATTACATGTATTTTGATTTTAATCTCGTTTTTTATATTTTTATTTATTTTTACATATTTACATATCCATATGTACAGTGGAACCTCAGAGTTTGAGCGTCTCGGAACTCGTACAAATCAAACTTCAACCCAAAAATCTGAGTAAAAAATGCCTCGGAGTTTGAACTCATTTTCGGAGTGCGAACACCCAAGTTAAGCAAGCTAAGCCGAACGTACCTTGAAAACGGGTAGCCGAGTTAAGCCGGGCAATGCCGAATGTGCACGTTGCGGTAGTTGAGACGATGCACTGCTCGTTTCCAGTCAGATCGTGAACACTCCCGGAGGTGCTCCATTCTCGCGAGTGCATTTAGATTTTTCCACGACAATTTTCTTCACCATGGGCCAAAGAAAGACAACAGTGCCAGTGGCAGCAAAGAAAAACATACAGTGCTACGAACCAGAGTGGCATTAAGGAGGAGATTATCGCGCCGTTGTAACTATAGTGACTACTTCTGTAAATACTGGCACGAGGACCCCCCCTTAGCTGTTCAACAACGTGCCTGACGTCAAACAACACAAGCAAGGACCGCTTAGTAGTCTAACAATATGCCCAATGTAAAATACACAAACTCAGCACTAAACTAAAGCAAGCATTACCATAGCATTTATTATCCACGGATGCCATCACACCACAACAAAAAAGGTACGGTATTTTTTAGGGGTGTTAGAAAAAAATTGATTCGTCAATATATCGCGATATTACAGCACGCAATTCTCGAATCGATTCAATATAAGGCCGAATCGAATTTTAAACATAATTTTTTTATGGAAATATTCAACAAAACGTCTTACTTAGGGTTAGGATTCACACATTAAGCATGGAAGAATGCTGTATTAATGGAACATTAAGCCTTAGTATTTTATTTCAGTGCTGTTCAAACATGAAACAGACTGCAACCTGTTAAATGCAGTGGCTCAGTTATAAGCCTGAATTTTCAGATAAATAAATAAATTTTCATACAAATCTTACAGTGTACATGTACAAGTTTACTGATTAGTATTTTCTAAATTTGAGTTTCAAAAACAAAATCACAATAATCTATTTATAGATTCGTATTGGGATTGATTGGTATTGAATCAAATCGAATCGCCAGGTACTAGACAATTCACATACCTAGTATTTTGTATTGTTTAAATACTGTACAGGGTGTTAATGTAAAAAAAACAAATATAAATTAAAATATTTTTGATTTTTTTGTTTTTGGAGCTTGGGAACGGATTAATTGCATTTACATTATTTCCTTTGGGAAAAAATGTTTTGGAGGTTGAAAAATTAGGACTTTGAACACTTTGCAGGAACGAATTATGTTCAAACTCCAAGGTACCACTATATATTTTTTTTTTTAATTTAATTTTTGAACTTATATAATTTTTTTATTTAGGGATATTTGGTCCTCTTTAATATTGAACAGGGTGTGCTCTTCTGAATTAAAAGGCAATAAGAGACGAGTAGTGTTCCCGGGAGGTTTATTCATTGATACGATGGGCAGGCAGCAAGGGAAAGCAAGCAGTTAAGCCTGGAGCCCACTGGAACAAGGTAAACAGCCCTGGCGCGCTACTGACTACTAAACTACACCACGGCTGACAACCACAGCAGGTGAAAATTCACTGAGGTAATAGGATGGAAACTTCTGCAAACAGGCCAGTCACGCAAAATGCTGGGAAGTGCTGATAGTGATAATACATTAAAACAGGAAACGTGTGTACCTGGTGATTATAAAGTAGTGATAATACAGTTTAAAACGGAGGATTATAAAGGGACTATAAAGTGATAGGCGCTTATAACCAATTAATAGGATCCTTCTTGTTTCGAATTGCAGTATCTCTGAGGTAACGTGGAATACTAAAATAAACATATTGGCAGTTGGAGAGCTCAAAAAGCCAAGCTTTCGTGCAAACCAGTGTACCGCAGTGGACGCCGCTCAGCTGATCGCTGCTGGACAGTGGCACCAACTCTGACGTGAGCTAACGAAGTGTTAGCTACGCCGGCTAGCTCACAACAGACTAACGCCGATCTTTCAGCCAACAACTCCAACTGGGCGGACTTCCCGAATGTCAAAGTGTATTTTTCTTTTACCGCAAGCCGCCAGGGCAAAGCTTCGTACTCACAGAAGCCGCTAAGGTCGCAGAATGAGTTGATTTTCGGACACCAGACACACCGCTATACGTTTGCCCACGCTGCTCGTCCAGAAAAAGCAAAGCTTATGGTTCAGGAACACGCCCAAGATGAGCGTCAATTGGTCCACACGCACCGTCGTGTCATCAAATGTCGATTTTCATTGGTCAGATTGACTTTCACTCTAATTCAAGCTCGCCACTCCACTGACACGAAAAGCTTTGCTCGGCTGATGCAACTAACTGAAAACTGTCATGTCTTCAAGCTATATTCGTGTGCGTTATGTATGTCTTTTTAATGCTACAAGTAAATTGTCCCCCCCCCCCTGTTGTATATGTTTATGAAATACATTGGGAGAATAATGCTCCACTTTAAAGTACAGGCTATAAAACACCACGCATCACGTTTCATTGATTAGAATCATCAGTCTTAGTAACTGTAGTATTCTATTGCATCACCTTTTAATTTAGACTTACTTATGCAATCTGTACATTAAAGGACACCATCTATTCTATACCATGGATGTCGCTGACATCATGTCAGTTACATTTCACCCTATGGATTCTCTCATTTTGTCATTCATTGTTATGCTTATGTTCAAGATTGGTGATTGGTTTGTTTCTTCTATGTATTTGGTGATTATTAGTATGATACAAGTTAGTAATGGTCCACACTTCACAGATATATTAACACACACAAACGCACACAAGGAAGGAAGGTCTGGGGCACTGATTTATACCATGGATGGATGAATACTGTAAATGAAAAGATGTGTTTATAACTCATTATTTCCCATGAAGGTGAGTCGCCTGACTTCCTGATTCCATGGAAAATGGATGTACAACTCAGCACATGCGTTTCTGCTCGACCATAGTTTTTGTATTTCCTATTTGTTGTATTAAACTTAGCTACAATATCAACTGCAAAGAGTACAAGAACCGGCGGGAAGTAGAAATTCCACTATGGATAATTTTTCCTGATGAGGTGTCAGGGCACTTTCATGAGGGCCTCTTCTAGGAATTGAATTCCCACTGTTATTTTGCTTAGATATTTCAAATGTTGGACAAGTAATTTGCTCGTAACCAAAACCCTGAGCTTGCCTCGAGAAAAATGTATGACTTAATTAGGGCTGGGTGATATGGCAAAAAAAATACAATAAAAATTAATTATTCTGGATATTATTATTTTAATTGAAGTAATAAACCCAACATACATTTATTACAAAATAAATCCTGGGCAAAATGTTCAGACAACAATAATGTATTCTGATTTTAAATCAGTTTTAACGTGAACTTAATCATAGCTTGTGCAAAAAATAATAATAGCTATTCATAATTTGTGCGTAGTAACTATTGTAAACATATTTTGTAAAACACCCATCCAGCATTCTGCCACTCATTACAACTCATAACGTTAGGAAATGTAACAGAAACAAAGAATAACAGGTTTCACTAATACAGACGAGGACATAAGTGTATTTATTAATATGTACATTGATTTCACGATTTTGATCATTATCAAAGATTCGATTTTTAAAATGACAAATGAATTTGATTCATTGCCCAGCCCTAACTTAAATTTATAGTTTCAAATAAATCGAACGTTAGCAGTATAACAGGTAGGTCAGGGTTTTTTTTATTCTGGTGACAGAAACATTGCTGTTCATATGGTGAAGTATCTTGAGGGAGGCGTTAAAAACGGAATCTTATGCACTCAGTTCTCATTGCTATACGTTGCCCATGGTTTGTTAGATAATACTGGATCAGTTCAAGCAAGGTCACACAGTTCAGAGCATGTGGTACCCTTTGAGATTAAAGTAGTTCCATCTGCAATGTCCTATGTTTTCCACTCAAGACAAAAGCGGCAATGCTTGTCCCAATGTGAATGAAACATGAGAAGAATTCAGTTATGACAAGATGGCAAGGGCGGAAATCAGTTTCACAGACACATGCAAAATTTTCACGTATAAAAATACAATATACAGTACATAATAACAATCACTTGTTTTATTAAATAACTTGTGGACACTTTAAGTCAATAATAGAAAGAACTCAGTTTAATTTTACTATTACATCTTCATGATGACTGTGATTTTGATGAGGACCCCAAAGGCATTTTATAGTGACACTGACCCAGTAAACTACTAACTCCATCAGCTCTCTGATGGTGGGGGGGCCGCCCGTCGCACTGCCTTGGCCAGAGCTTGCTGGATGACTGGATATATCTTATAGCATCCCTCAATGCAGGTGCGCACCGCAGCAGAGAGTGTCTCTTCAGTCATTTCTCCATCGGACTGCAGCCCAGAAACCTGGTTCAAGCTAGGGAGGAATGCCAGAGTCAGTCTTCCCTGATTGTCACCACTGGGCGAGCCGCTTCCGTTTTCCTCTGCGTACGTTGGGTCGACCACATAAGAGGCCCCATCCTGGCGGATGGCGCAGCCGAGCACTAGGTCGTACATTTCGATTCCCGCATCAGCTAGCGCGAGGGATGCGCAGGTGATGGCATGCGCTAGAACTGAGCCGCTGTTTTCAAGAACCATCACGTTGACCTCTATCTGAGAGCGGGGGTATTTATGGAGGCACAGGGCAGGCTGCAGACTTTCATGAAGCATCAAGGAGAAGTCCTTGTCCTGACTCCCTTGAATCCAGGAACCTCTCTCCGGGCAAGAGAATGGAGCAAACCGCATGTCTGTTGTCAATCTGGTTACACAAAGAACAACAATTTTTTTGAGGGCTCTATAATTTAAATAGTAACAAAAATCCTACAATTAAAATCAATGTCAATATGTTTCTGTATAACATACAGATATAAAGTAGCATAAAAATGCATTGTTGCTGACCCACATAATACTAAATAGGGGCATCCAAATGTTATGAGGAGTGTATATTTCTCCAACCAACCCATTTCAATACTATATATGCTGCTTGTCCCACATAGAGAAAACCATGCATACACGGAGAGGACATTCAATGAGCTGAAACTGGGACCCGAACGTCAGAACTGTGAGTCAAGACATCCCAAACACTATTCTAAATTGCTAACTGTGTATCATTTTGTCCCAAAAAAATTCAACAAAACAATCAAGTTTGAACTAATAAAGTTAAAATTTAACTTTTTTTTCTAAATGCATTGAATTATGAGGAAAACTATCAAATTTGACATAATTTTGGTTACTGCTGAAGATCTCAAAGTGGGGCCTAATGTCGCACATGTTTTTTTAAACATAACCTTCCAAAAAAATGGCAGCACCCAAAAACATATGCAAGGACCAAAGGATAAAACTATGGTTTCAATTAAAAGACAAATACAGAAAATTTTAATACAAATAAACTGAAGTGAGATGACATTAAGTCCATCCATTGTCCATCTTAAGAAGTTTTTTTTTAACCTCGCAAGGCAGATTGATAATTGTGATGAACTCGAGGGAGAATGATAAATAATCATTCTACGGAGTTTGTAAACTCACAAATATCGCGAGAATTCAGCTTGCTGGCAAGGTTGTTGTTTTTCCCCACCACATATAATTCATGAGCGACAGATCATAATTAAATAACAAATATCTTAGAAAAAGAAAAGAAAAAAGATTACCTTCCACACTTCATATCAGTCTCATCTTTACGCTCCGTTTCTCTGGGACCATAAACGCAGCACATCAACTTGGTGTCTCCAGCCTCCATGTACGCGGAGCCCTTAGCCTGGCTCACTAGCCCGCACCTGACAAAAACAGGCCGGACGTCCACTTGGTCCCGCTGTCGGCCGCCTGCTCGGGGACCGTGCGAGGAAAAGACCGCCGCCGGCTTACACGCGAACAAAGACGGACTTTGGGAGACCTCTGGACCGCGTACTCGTCTGGTGTCAACAGGCATGGTGATAGGGCTTTCACGGTAGAGAAGCAACTATGGGAAGGCACGGCACCACTGGAGGCACTTGAGGCAGATTGTGAATAGGTCCGGTATATAAAAACGTCCTACCTGAAACACAGACGATCAACATGTAGTTCCGTCAAATGAATTTCATGTTGAAACTTTGAAAAACCGACACAAATTCGTATATTCGTTTTCCTTATTTTTTTGTGTTATATTGTTATTTATTGTACTTTATACAGTTTTTGCAATTAGTGTTGTATCATTGCAGCTTGTTTAAACACGCAAAGTGCAGCACATCTTGTAAATAGTTGTAACTTGTTGCTCGGAATAACTGGGCGTTAGTTGTGGCCAATAGCAGCTCTTGAATATTCGTATTTGCAAGCCATTATAACACTGTAAACTTAAGGAACCCAACATTTCGGTAACCTTTGACTGGCTTGAAAAACACACCAAAAAAAAAAAAAGAGCTCTAGAACTCTGCTGATTAGCCAAAGTGATGTCCTCTGTGACAGAGTGATCCTTGCTGATTGGCAGTCAGAATGATTGGTATTTTTAACCTCTTGGGAAGAACAGGACCCCAGTTTTGTGCAAGTGAGCACATTTGGTAAATTGCCCAATAAATGTGCTTCTTTGTAAGTGAAGACTGTAAATTGTCCTTTGATGATAAACTGCTATCATTGGCATATGCAAATTTTTGCTGTGCACACGCCCGCTCATGAATGGTGGGCTGGTTTCACGCTCATTCTTGGTTGGCTGCTTCCTCGATTCACGGAGTTAAGCTACTACCAGTGGCATATGCACATTTTGCTGTGCGAATGCCCGCTCGTGATTGGTGGGCTGGTTTCACGCTCATTCCTGGTTGGCTGCGTCCTCGAGCGTCAGTTTTCAATGTTATGTTTACTAACAGCAACAAACTTCAAGTTTTTCCGTGCGAAAAAACATTCGCGAAAAATGGGAAGTCCAATTTTTACGACCTCCAACCAGGAAAAGTGCGCAGAAAACGAGGTCATGACAAAATTATTTTTTATTTTATTATTATTATTTTATTTATTATTTTTTCCTGATGGACTTTGCTTTGTTGACAACATGATACAGACAAATCTTCGAGTAGCACTAGAAGATACACCTTAAGTTATTAGAAAAAAAGTATAATACCATTGTTACCCTTGAAATGTGCATAGACACTTCGCTCACTTATTGATACAATCGTACACCCCACACTGTGGCATTTTCGCCATAGAGAAAGAAAATAAAACAATGCGATGTAGGCGCGCTTGCCGAGTGGCAATTTAAGATGGCCGCCGGTGGCTTCACTTCTCGCCACAGACGTGCGGATAAAATACGCATGCGCATAACTTTCCTTGCTTGTAGGAGGCGTAGACATAAAGGCAGAACGTTGACATCTTTGCTGTTACCTAGCGACACTCGACATGGACGGGATGCGGGAGACTAGATGCTTGATGCGGCGAAACACCAACATAGGACTCATGGACGCTTTAACATTGCCTCAAAATGCAGTCGTGGAAGGTGTCGTGCCACCGCAGCGGCAGCTGGTCGTCTACTTAAACGCTACGGCTGGTTCCCACTGCACACCGAAGTCCGGACCCGGTGAGCCACGGGAGGTAAAAGGTCTCTCTGATAGCGGCGACATCGAAAACTCGCCGTCGCCGCTGCTCCAGACCCTCGCCTCCCCCGACGTCCTGGACACCAACACAAGGCGACTCATCGGCCGCTTCCTCAGTGACTTTACCGGGCTGTCCAAGCCTACTTGGAACCAAAGCAAAGCTCTGTCTACGATGAAAAGGGTCGTGACGATGCTGGTGGACAAGCACAGGTTCCGATACAATGGTAAGCCTATTTGATTTTATATACTGTTCTTTGGATTCACTTTTTAATAGCCTCTTTAACGTGTTGCTCTTTGGTGTACTGTCCATCAAGAAAGTTATACCAACCGTTAACCGTTAGGCTGCCATGTTGTTATTGATCTATGATCACTTTTTCAATACAAAGGTGCATCTAAAAAAAACAAAAAGACTATTGTTATTTTACTGCACAAGTTCAGATAAAATGGTAAGTGTATGCTTGTATGTAAGTACTGTTCTTTGGATTGACTTTTTAAGTTGCCTACTAGTTTAACGTCTGTGACGTTTTAATAACGTCTTTCTCTGTGACGTTTTAATAACGTCTTGCTCTTTGATGTTTTAATAACGTCTTGCTCTTTGATGTTCTTTGAACGCTGCAATTTTTGTTACTTTGCTTATTTTAATCTAAAGGTGCATCTAAAAAAAGAGAGAATATTGTTCTTTTACTACATACAGCTTTTGTTTGTTTGCACAATCACAGACAGTAATCAAAAAGGACATTTTCAGGTAGGCTGCGCATAATCCTTCCTTTTATCTTATTTAGCATATTGTGTAGTCCTCCTTCAGCTAGCAGAGGGACTACAGCCCTTATCAAAATCTGATTTGTTTCAGTCATTTGCTCCATAATTAAGCCGCCAAACGGTGCAATTTTAGTAAACTGTATAACTATTGATGCATTTATATATGAGCTGGAGTTTGAAATTAAAGACAATCAGACAAAAATCACACTGTTAAGTCAGAGCCCAGAGGGTTTTATATGTACCGGGGGTAATCAATCAATAAAATGTGTAGCTAAATGAGCATGTTTTCTTATTTGAGTTTCGATTTGTCTTCAAGGCATCATCAACAAACTATCATTGGACCGAAGAGGACACGACATGACCTTCATCAGCGAGGTGGCCAAGATTCAATTTGCGGACGGGGCCACGAACTGGTGTCGCATCGCCAGCCTGGTGGCTTTCGCCGCTGTGGTGTCTCAGGAGAAGCAGCAGGCGAGCTGCGTGGAGCTGGTGGCCCATGAGGTCTCTACCTACCTGCTGTCACACCAACGCACCTGGCTGGTGCAGCACAATGCTTGGGTGAGCAACATGCCAAATGTATCCTCTGTGATTTCTGCACTCTCCAACTTATCATCCTTGTTTTTCCTCATCAGGATGGATTTGTAGAATTCTTCAAGGAAGATGACCTGGAGTCTACAGTGTGGAATGTCCTCTTAGCCTTTGTTGGTTTGGCCAGTGGCACTGCAGCGCTTCTCTGTTTGTTTATGTGAACACCATGGACTGGGGAAAAAAACAACACAGAAATATGAACAAAGGTGTTCCTTGTTCATATTTCTGTTGAAAAAGAAAAGAAAAAATAATATCTATATAAAAATTATTTGTTCTGGTGAAAATCATAACTACATATTCTAGTCAGGAATGTTTTTTTATTATTACTTTTATTTACTATTGAAATGACAGTTTCCTTATGCTGTATTTTTATTAAAATATTCTTATTGTAAAAATAAACAAAACCAATATTTTTGTAAAGGTAAATAAACAAATTAATTTTAAGTATCTTTGTGTTGTAAATTATTACGGTGTTTGTGTTCATCTCTGCACCATGTTGTTTGACCCCATAAAAAATATCACTGCTGACTTGAGGCGCCGGAACCAGACAGGCATGTGCCTACTTTTTGGCATGCCTTTGATGTATCTCTTTGTTCCTCATGTATGTTTTCACACCCTTATTATTGGTTGGTGCCTATATGAGCATAGCAACATGTAACAACTAGCAACCTTTTTAAGTAGGTATGCACCGAAATGAAAATATTTGTCCAAAACCAAAAATGAAAAAATGATTGACCGAAAACCGAAACACCGGGGGAAAAAATTATGCCAATTTTTACTATCATTGCATATATTATAAATTAAAATTAGAATATTATAAAATATTAAGCACTGTCATTTTAACCAAGCACAATATAAATTGAAATGTGCTCACACCGCAGTTACATTAAACACCAAATGAGGGTTGAGCATTTTCTGGCGGTGCGATTGCACTTTATAGTCAATGTAGTTTTCACAGGCGGTCACGGATGCGTGCGAAGAGTGGCTCACCTGTACTGCAGTACACGGCAGTTTTTCTGTCTTTTTTCGACTCGCTTAAATGTTGGACACCAAGCGACGCCCTTCTCCGGTGTGCGCAATGACCACGGGAGCTCACTCTCGCCTTCGCTGTTAAATTCAAACAGACGCTTGCTTGCAGCGTTTTTTTGTTGTTGTTGCTTGCGTCACCACAACATCCTATTTCGGCCATATTTTTTCGGCTTTAATTTTATTTCGGCCAAATGCCAAAAATGGCACACAAAAATTGCCATTTTCGCCCGAATATTCGGTACATCACAACTTTAAAGTGATGTGTATTTAATTTCTTTCCCATCATCCTTCTTTATTTCTTATCAATGTAACCAACGAACATTAAAGCTACTGAACGCAAAAAAAAAAAAAAACAATTTTGAATTGCTACTGCTACCTGCTGACGAAAAATGAAACTGCACACTCCCTTCACGTCTTCAATGCGCACATTATGTCACATCCGCAGACAGAGGGTGGGGGTGGGGGTTCAAACCCAAATCCAGTTTGAAAACTGTTGGCCAGAGGCTTGCAGGAGTACCCATTGTGAACAGCTATGGTGATGATCTACTAATTAGAAGATGTTTCAGTCATAGAAGGTCAAATAAAAAGGCTATTGTAATGATGTTTTTTGCCAAATTGTTACTGAGAGCAGCTTTAAAATATAGCTTTTATTGGTTTCAAATGGTCTGAAAATAAGTACATGATAGAGCCGAAATGCACAATTTATCACTGTGTGCATGTAATAAATTCAAAGAGGTGAAGCTGTTTAATGTTCATTTGAGTTGGTCCATTCAGAAGACCATTACAATAAACAAGTCTACCAGCATGGATAAGCTTCTCCAGGTCTGCTTGGAGTATGCGACCCTTTACTCTGGAGATGTTATTCAGATGGTAGTGACTGATTTGATATGGTCGCTAAAAGTTAAGTTAAAGACTCCAAAGGCTCTTTCCATAGACAGGTGCATGTGTGCTTAGCGTAAAAACTGGCACATCTTCATTTTCATTTTCAGTAGAAAATATCTTAGAAAGACTCAAAGTAGGTCTAAGTTGTGGCACAGGTGGCATAATGCGATTTTGGTGGATTTTGAAGTGCAGGCAGACTTTACAGCAGCCAACTTGACATCATCCGCAAGTGCAGGTCGCTTCTTACAGTTCCTTATAAATATAATATAAATATACTTTGCGTACAGCAATCTCCTGGACTACTTGCACCTCGCCTGCACTGAATTTAAAGAGAATACGATGAATCAAGTCGATTGTGTTCACTCCCACAAACTGGTGTAAAGCCCCATTTCTAACTGTGCCCGTCTACGGAAATACTAAAAAAAAGAAAACTCCACTACTACATTCAATATATTGTACTACTTAAAATCAAGTGACTCAGACTTGGACTCTGGGGCAAAAAAATGTGATCAGAACATTCCTAACTTTTACGGTTATAGTCACACCTAAAGATGAATCAGTCTTTAACTCTTTGACTGCCAAAAACGTTAAATAACGTTTAGTAAAATCCTAGGGAGGAGCGGCAAAGACGTTAAAAGACGTTCACCAAGTTTTTTTTGGAAACGGGTGGAGGAAAGCCTTGGCCAGCTGTGCTGAAAGTATCAAGCCGATCTAGTTAGTATAATGCCTATTTTTGGCCCCTAGATGGCAGCGATGACTCTTTTCTGTGGACCTTGAAAGATCAGTCAAAATGCTTAAATCGGCTGGCACCCACGGCATCCCTTTTCTGAAAACGTCTGGCAGTCAAAGAGTTAATTTACCTAGCATACATGGTTTTGGAATGTGGGGAGAAGGAAGTACCTGCAGAAAACATGCAAACACACAAGATGAGATTCAAACCCAGGATCTCTTGACTGTGGGCAGATATGCTAAACACTTGTCACGGCTTGAGAAGGGAGGACCCAGATGCAGTGAGGAAGGCGAGCCACGGCAGGGATGAGGATAACTTAGATTTAATGTATCAACAAACGAAAATACAAAATCACGCACACAGGCGGACAAGAGTATACACAAACTCACGCGCACAGGCGGATAACAAACAAACTCAAAATCACGCTCAGTGGCGGCAAAAAGGTCAGTCATGGGCAGCAGGAGAAACTCTTGTAGGAACGAGTACAGTCGGGTCGGGAGAGCGGCGTCTCGGAGTAATCACCCGACACTCCTTGCTGTGTCCATCAGGCTTTTATTCTGGTCTGATGGCATGATGGGCAGCAGGTTTGTACCAGCTGACCCAAATCATGACAATACCCCCCCCCCCCCCCCAACGACGCCCCCAGGCGGACCACCCGCCGCCGATGGGTGCGCCAAATGGAAATCCCGGACGAGGGACTGGTCCAAAATCCAGGAGCGGGGAACCCACTGGCGGTCCTCGGGTCCGTACCCCTCCCAGTCGACCAGATACTGCAACCCTCTGCCCCGCTTTCAAGAGTCCAGAATGTCCCTTACTGTGTAAACAGGCTGCCCACCCACGACCCGAGGAGGCGGCGGGGGCACGGTCGGCGGGCACAACGGACTGGCAGAGACAGGCTTGAGCAGGGACGTGTGGAACACTGGGTGCACCTTGAGTAGGGGGCATGTTGAACCGAACAGCCACCGGGTTGACCATAGCGTTGACCTCAAACGGGCCGATGAACCGCGGCCCCAGCTTCTTTGAACTCCCGGCCAACTGTAGGTCCCTAGTGGAGAGCCACACCTTCTGGCCCGGTCGGTAGAGCGGTGCCGGAACCCGGTGCCTGTCCGCGAGCCGCTTGTTGCGGTCCGAGGTGCGGCACAGGGCCTTCCTGGTGTCTTGCCAAACCCTGCGAGCCCGGCGGAGGTGGGTCTGGACTGAGGGAATGGCAACCATGCCCTCCTGGGAAGGAAACAAGGGGGGTTGATAGCCACAGGCCGCGTTGATCGGGGACACGCCTGTGGCAGAGCACTCGAGAGTGTTGTGGGCGTATTCGACCCATGGGAGGTGGGACGCCCACGAGGAAGGGTGCTGATGGCACACACATCGAAGCGCCGCCTCCAAGTCCTGGTTGGCTCGCTCCATCTGCCCATTGGATTGGGGGTGATAGCCCGACGACAGGCTAGCCGTAGCCCCCAAGGACTTGCAGAAGGCCTTCCAAACCCGGGACACGAACTGGGGCCCCGTGTCAGAGACGAGGTCCGCTGGTATCTCGTGGATCCTGAAAACGTCCTTTATCAGGATATCCGCCGTTTGTAATGAGGTGGGTAACTTGGGGAGGGCGATAGTGTGCCATCTTTGAAAATCGGTCCACCACCGTAAGGATTACCGACTTCCCGTTGGAAGGAGGTAGCCCGGTAATGAAATCCAAGGCCACATGCGACCAAGGACGGTGGGGAATGGGCAGGGGTCGGAGCTGGCCGGATGGCTTCAGGCGGGAGGGCTTATTACGGGCACACACAGTACAGGTCGTGACATAGTCCTGGATGTCCTTGCGTAGCCCGGGCCACCAAAATATCTGCGCTATCAAGGACAGCGTGCGACCCACCCCAGGGTGACATGCTACCTTCGATGCATGCCCCCACTGTAGCACCTCTTGCCGAAGGTGTGTGGGCACGAACAACTTGTCTCCAGGGCACGCGACCGGGGTCTGCGTGTCGTCCGCTGCATCCGCCACCTTCCGCTCCACTTCCCACTGGAGGACTCCCAATACTCTGTTCTCCGGGACAATAGCTTCGGGTGGAGACCCCTCGGCGGCTGGACTGTGTATGCGGGACAAGGCGTCCGGCTTGGTGTTCCGGGCTCCTGGTCGGTAGGTGATGGTGTAGTTGAATCTGGTTAGGAACAGGGCCCAGCGTGCCTGGCGGGGATTCAACCTTCGGGCGGACCGGAGGTACGCCAAGTTCTTGTGGTCCGTAAATATCTGGAAAGGTTCCGCCGCACCCTCCAGCCAGTGCCGCCACTCCTGCAACGCAAGGATAATGGCCAGCAGCTCACGGTTGCCCACGTCGTAGTTGCGCTCAGCCTGGTTGAGCCGGCGCAGGGGTGTAGCCTCTGGTCCCCCGGGGACCGTTGTGACAACACTGCCCCCACTCCTGTCTCTGAAGCATCGACCTCAACGACAAAGGGAAGAGCCTCGTTGGGGTGTGTCAACACCGGGGAACGCGAAAATAATACTTTTAATTTAACTAACGCGGCCTCAGCCAGTTGGGTCCAAACAAACGGAATCTTGGTGGATGTCAGTCTTGTTAGAGGTTCCGCTTTTAAACTGTAGTTGCGGACGAATCGACGGTAGAAATTCGCGAACCCAAGGAACCTCTGTAGGTGTTTCCGGGACGTGGGCGTTGGCCACTCAACCACGGCCTGGATCTTGGCTGCGTCGGCTCTCAACCGACCCTTCTCCACAATATATCCGAGGAACTGGACTGAGCTGGTGTGAAACGCACACTTCTCGGCTTTTACATATAGCCGGTTCTTCAGCAGCCGCTCCAGGACTAGCCGAACGTGTTGCCGATGTTCAGCTAGATCTCTCGAGAAGATCAAGATGTCGTCAAGGTACACAAAGCAGAAGTGATTGATCATGTCACGCAAGACGTCATTAATGAACCCCTGGAATACTGCGGGAGCATGTGAGAGGCCAAACGGCATAACCAAATATTCAAAATGCCCAATAGGTGTTTTAAACGCTGTCTTCCACTCATCGCCCTTCCTTATCCTAACCAGATGGTAGGCACTACGAAGGTCTAGTTTGGTGAACACCGTAGCTGAATGTAAGGGAGCAAATGCTGAGTCCATTAGCGGCAAAGGATATTTGTTTTTGATGGTTATGTCGTTCAGACCACGGAAATCGATGCACGGGCGTAGGGTCTTGTCTTTCTTTTCCACGAAGAAGAACCCCGCCCCTAGCGGCGACTTGGAAGGCCGAATCAGCCCGGCCGCCAGGGACGTGGTGATGTACTCCGTGAGGGCTTGAAGTTCCGGCTTGGCAATTTGATACAGGCGTGTACCAGGCAGCGGTGCCCCAGGAACCAGTTCTATTGCGCAGTCATAAGGTCGATGTGGGGGGAGAGACATGGCCCGGTCCTTACTAAAAACCTCCTGCAAGTCGTGGTATTCTGCCGGTACCTCATCCAGGTTAATCTCCTCTAACGTGGCTTTGGCTGGGCCACTGTGATCATCCACTGCTGACTGCAGGCAATGCGAGTGACAGAACACGCTCCATCTCTCCAACCTGGGCATGCCCCAGTTATGCCTGGCCAGCCAAGTCAGGCCCAGGACCACTGGGGCCGACCGGGACGGCATAATGAGGAACTGTATGGTTTCCACGTGGTTCCCCGATAGACGCATCTGTAGGCTCTCCGTTCGGTGTGTAATCACACCCAGGGGGCACCCGTCGAGGTCGTACATCTCCTTGGCTCTCTCGAGTTTAACCACCGGGCATTTCAGGATGTTAACCATCTTCGGGTCAATAATGCATTCGTCCGCCCCCGAATCCACCAGAGCCGTCATCCTCGCGTTCACCCCACCCCATGTCATTTCTCCTGACACTTGTAGTCTCCTTGGGTTACGTTGGGATGGGATGGTTGGGGCTGGAACAGGTGCGACGTGCCTGTGTCTCTCAGGCCGCCTCCCACACTTGGCCGCTAGGTGTCTCCACCGGTTCGTGTGCTCCGTCGCCGAGAGCCGCCCTCCTCCCAGCTGCATAGGCTCAGCGCCATCTCTGGCAGGAGAGCGTCGCCACGAAGTGTCGGGAGGCGGGGCGTCGAGGAAGCACCTCGCGGACGTGACCGACACCGGCTGAGCAGCCGTTTCCGTTGCCTCCGGTCGTCGCTCCTCCTCCCGTTCCCGCCGTCGCTCCCGCAACCGGTTATCCAACCGGATGGCCAAGCCGATGAGTTCCTCCAGAGTGGACGTCTCGTCCTATGCCGCCAGCTCGTCCTTGATCCGCGGGTTTAGTCCCCGCCGGAAAATTCCGCACAGCGCCGCTTCGTCGTAACCACTTTCAGCGGCCAACACCCGGAAGGAGATGGAGTATTCCGCCACGGATAAGTCGGCTTGCTGGAAGTCCAGTAAGCGGTTGCCCGCTTCCTTCCCTCTTACTGGGTGGTCGAAGACGTTTCGGAATTCTGTCAGGAAAGCCCGAACTGAGGCTCGGAGCTCCGGGTTGGCTTTGCTGACCGCCCTCGCCCATAATGCTGCCTGGCCGGAAAGCAAGCTCATCATAAAGGCGACTTTGGCGCCGTCGTCCGGGAAGGTGTGCGGCTGTTGGTCGAGAACCAGGCTACACTGGTGAATAAACAGGTCACACCCACCAATTTCGCCAGCGTAGCGGGGAGGATGGGGAATATTGGGTTCCCGAAGGACAAAATTGCCTGCTGATCGGGATGCGGGGAAGACTGGAGACGTTCTGGCTGGTCGTGAGTCTTCCGCAGTCGTGTATTCCGGTCTCCGCTCCATCTTCAAGGTGAGCGACCCAATCTGGGCAGTTAGTGCCGACATCGCCTCCTTTAGATCCTGGAAATATTGCTCGTGCTGGCCGAGCAAGTGTCCATGGCTGGTCAGGACCTGGCGCGGGCTGTTGGGATCTGCGGGGTCCATACTTGGTCGGGTGATTCTGTCACGGCTTGAGAAGGGAGGACCCAGATGCAGTGAGGAAGGCGAGCCACGGCAGGGATGAGGATAACTTAGATTTAATGTATCAACAAACGAAAACACAAAATCACGCACACAGGAGGACAAGAGTAAACACAAACTCACACGCACAGGCGGATAACAAACAAACTCAAAATCACGCTCGGTGGCGGCAAAAAGGTCAGTCATGGGCAGCAGGAGAAACTCTTATAGGAACGAGTACAGTCGGGTCGGGAGAGCGGCGTCTCAGAGTAATCACCCGACACTCCTTGCTGTGTCCATCAGGCTTTTATTCTGGTCTGATGGCATGATGGGCAGCAGGTGTGAATGGTGGGCTCCGCCCACCAGCTGACCCAAATCATGACAACACTAATCCAGTAGTAGGAAATATTATTATATTATTACTCTTGGAGTAACTAATGATTTTGACCCATATTTGTAAACCTGATGTATGGAAACAGTTTTATATATATATATATATTTTTTTTTTTACAGCGTATGAGAAGAAATATGTGAATAATGACAAAGATAGAATATAGATAAAAAGATAGAAGATTAAGAGAAGAAAACTGTAATACTGTAAGACTCTAAGAGTTTGACTTTTAAACACTTTTAAACACTTCATTCAAATATATCTAATCCAATCATACTGTACGCTTTATAAAATCCTGTTTACGCTACAGGATATAGATTAGATGACTAATTTGGAAAATTCATCCGTTTATCTGCATGCCGAGGACAAGGACGACTTCCTTTCTGTGCGTGTGTGTGTGTGTGTGCGCGTGCGCACGACATTTCCTCACCAGAGTGTGACTCTGTTTGCACTGTAGTGTGATCAATAGTGCTTTCTTGTTCACTATTCCAATGTCGAGGATAGGAACAAGACACTTCCAATGAAAATGCTGTAAATGTTTGTAAACATGCCTAAAAACGTAAGCAAAGCTGCAGTGCTGGTACAGATGAGTTAAAGTCATTTTAAGCCTTTGCTTCTATTAAGCAGCTTGTACTTGATTTGTCAGCGAAGTTTGTAGTGGGGTGGGTATTTGTGTTGACGTATTTGTATCAGTAGGTTACTTTTACTGAACACCATTTTGACTGTTGTTGTGGTGTGACATCTTTTTTTCCCAAGTAGATCATTATTTGTGCATATGCAATTACAATTTGCTCACAAAGTATGCACAAATTGAAGTGCAAACATGTTGATGAATCAGAGATTTGTGCCTCAAACGTGCCTACGCACGATTTAAACACAAATTTGTGTGTACGCACCGTTAGTGAATGAAGACCAATGTACGTTATCTTGAGTAGTTAGCTTTTACTACCATTGTTAATAGTGATCCAGACCTTTCTATGCATCATTTTGAGAAGTTTATCACCCTGTTTCAGCACCTCATGAAGCCTTGCCTGACGCTTGGACCTCGATTGGAATCTTCCGTCTTTCTGCTGTTACCAGTCGAGCCTGAAAGCCATTCAAATTAGATATATTAATATGGACAGTGAATGTACAGTAGTTTATATATGCTAATATGCATATTTTCTTGTAATATGTCTAATATTATTATTTTTTGTCTGAAGTTGTGAGTACACATTTTGAGCTACAGTAAACTTCAGTATAAGCAACAGTTTGGCAGATAGAGAAATGGCCTACAGCAGGGGTTCTCAAGTTCGGTCCTCGAGAGCCCCTATCCAGCCTGTTTTCCATGTTTTCCTTCTGCAGCAGAGCTGAATCCAATGATCAGCTAATCAGCAAGCTTTGCAGAAGCCTGATAACGATCTTGATCATGAATCAGGTGTGTTAGTGGAGAGAAACATGGAAAACAGGCTGGGTAGGGACTCTCGAGGACCGAACTTGAGCACCCCTGGCCTACAGTATTCTTAAAAAAAGAGGTAACATGCTTCATACCTCTCTAACTTTAAAATTAAACATGAAACAAAGAGACTTGTACGTTGTTTATTTACCCAAATAGATTATATTTGTCCTAGGACGCAATGCAAAACAGCACAGAAACTATTGAAACTAGAATCAGTGTCATGGTAATTATAAACCTTTAAACAATGTATTTGCACATTAAGTGGTTGCAACATATGCATACTGCACAAACAACAATACTCACTGCATATATTATTTTCCCTTTGTTTAAAAAAAAAAAGCACCATTATTGCAAGTTATTTTCAAATTATTTTTTGTCAGTTTCGTCATCAAATCTTCATGTATTATGTAAGTATAATACTGGCTCCTATTGGGTCAGACTGAGCAGAACAAGAGGAAATGCTATTTTAGAATTAGGTTTTGTTTTCATGAGTAGGCTGACTTTAAAGCACGCTATGACAACAGTTTATTATTGTATTTAAACTTTGTTAAGCTGCATTTAGATTTACAGTACATGCTACATTTACTGTACATTGAGTTTACTGATTGATCTTTTAGATGCCTTTTTGTGGCATCGTTCAATAAAGCTGGTTAACAAATATTTTTGAGGTGCACTTTATGTTCTCAGTAAAGGATATTAGAGGTAATCAATTTTAATAATCTGAATTAAAGTAATGTATAAAGTACACTACAATCTACTCTGCCACAGTACTCAGAAGCTGTTTGAAATTAGAGAGAGTCCTTATAACATAAGGGGTACAAGTGTCTACAAAAAAATAAAAACAAGAACAAATATTAAGCAAAGACGTGTTTCTGTAAAAGGGGTTAATTTGTGGAATAATTTTGGAACTGACCTGAAAAGATGTCAGTCACTTGCTGAATTTAAAAAACTGTTTAAAAGCAAAGTAAATATTTATTTTTACTTACATCAGAGCATGAGCTGTTAAAATTGTATGCTGTAATTTCTTTAGATGTATTGGTATGAGTGTAATGAAAATTGTATATGTGAGTATGAGGATATGATTTATAAATGTATTATGGTTTATGACTATGAATTTCATGTACATGTGTCGCTGGCAAATGTGCGTATGTTAAAGTGCACGTGTATATATGACCAGGTTTATACATTTTCTTTTGTTGAAATACATTAACCTTTTTATTGTATCAACATAAAACGAAGAAGGGGTAGGACTAGATCAATTTTTTACTTCCTCCTACCCCTTTTGAACAAATAAACTCTTCTCTTTCCTCCTATTCTTGTTTTTCTTTTTACTTCAACTTATATTTTATACTTGTAATGTGTTTTGTGTTTTGTTCATGTTTATATGTTCAATACAAAACCCATAAACAAAACAAAAAAAATAACTGTAGTATTCTATTGCATCACCTTTTAATTTAGACTTACTTATGCAATCTGTACATTAAAGGACACCATCTATTCTATACCATGGATGTCAGTTACATTTCACCCTATGGATTCTCTCATTTTGTCATTCATTGTTATGCTTATGTTCAAGATTGGTGATTGGTTTGTTTCTTCTATGTATTTGGTGATTATTAGTATGATACAAGTTAGTAATGGTCCACACTTCACAGTTACATTAACACACACAAACACACACAAGGAAGGAAGGTCTGGCACTGATTTATACCATGGATGGATGAATACTGTAAATGAAAAGATGTGTTTATAACTCATTATTTCCCATGAAGGTGAGTCGCCTGACTTCCTGATTCCATGGAAAATGGATGTACAACTCAGCACATGCGTTTCTGCTCGACCATAGTTTTTGTATTTCCTATTTGTTGTATTAAACACTTAGCTACAATATCAACTGCAAAGAGTACAAGAACCGGCGGGAAGTAGAAATTCCACTATGGATAATTTGCCCTGATGAGGTGTCAGGGCACTTTCATGAGGGCCTCTTCTAGGAATTGAATTCCCAATGTTATTTTGCTTAGATATTTCAAATGTTGGACAAGTAATTTGCTCGTAACCAAAACCCTGAGCTTGCCTCGAGAAAAATGTATGACTTAATTAGGGCTGGGTGATATGGCAAAAAAATACAATAAAAATTAATTATTCTGGATATTATTATTTTAATTGAAGTAATAAACCCAACATACATTTATTCCAAAATAAATCCTTGGCAAAATGTTCAGACAACAATAATGTATTCTGATTTTAAATCAGTTTTAACGTGAATTTAATCATAGCTTGTGCAAAAACTAATAATAGCTATTCATAATTTGTGCGTAGTAACTATTGTAAACATATTTTGTAAAACACCCATCCAGCATTCTGCCACTCATTACAACTCATAATAACGTTAGGAAATGTAACAGAAACAAAGAATAACAGGTTTCACTAATACAGACGAGGACATAAGTGTATTTATTAATATGTACATTGATTTCACGATTTTGATCATTATCAAAGATTCGATTTTTAAAATGACAAATGAATTTGATTCATTGCCCAGCCCTAACTTAAATTTATAGTTCCAAATAAATCGAACGTTAGCAGTATAACAGGTAGGTCAGGTTTTTTTTTATTCTGGTGACAGAAACATTGCTGTTCATATGGTGAAGTATCTTGAGGGAGGCGTTAAAAACGGAATCTTATGCACTCAGTTCTCATTGCTATACGTTGCCCATGGTTTGTTAGATAATACTGGATCAGTTCAAGCAAGGTCACACAGTTCAGAGCATGTGGTATCCTTTGAGATTAAAGTAGTTCCATCTGCAATGTCCTATGTTTTCCATTCAAGACAAAAGCAGCAATGCTTGTCCCAATGTGAATGAAACATGAGAATAATTCAGTTATGACAAGATGGCAGGGCGGACATCAGTTTCACAGACACATGCAAAATGTTCACGTATAAAAATACAATATACAGTACATAATAACAATCACTTGTTTTATTAAATAACTTGTGGACACTTTAAGTCAATAATAGAAAGAATTCAGTTTAATTTTACTATTACATCTTCATGATGACTGTGATGTGTTTTGTGTTTTCTTCATGTTTATATGTTCAATACAAAACCCATAAACAAAACAAAAAAAGATAATAAACAGTGAGGGATGCATGTGTATGGTATTGGGTGTGGACTATGGTACTGCATCACACTGAGAGCAAAGTGTCAAATATTTTGCTTACCTCAATCAGTTACATGAGGGAATCCAGTCTTGTTACTGTGCAGTATACTTGTACACCACTGCAAACCACGACTACAGCAATGAATACACGGTATTATTAATTTAATGCTTTCAAATGCAAAATATTTCATATAGCTCTTGGGTTACAGATTGTGCAGTGAACCGTACCTACTGTCTGTGTGTGTGTGTGTGTGTGTGTGTGTGTGTGTGTGTGTGTGTGTGTGTGTGTGTGTGTGTGTGTGTGTGAAACAGGCGTTTCTATTGACATTTCCAGCACAAGTGGGATGCAACTTTCATTCAGTATGATCTAGCTTATGAGTTGCCGGGTGTAACAGGCTGAAAAAGGTGTTTGGTTTTTAATCTAGGAATTGCACAATCTATTTCTGGTCCGTAACCAAAGACAAAAATATGAGTGGGAGATATTAGTTGTTGTTTTTCTTCTTTTTCTGGGCTGACCTTCCCAAACAAGGTCAAAAAGTGAATATTCAACAGTGAAAGTCATTGGTTTCATTGAATCTTTTCTCAAACCACGCCTCCAATTGTTGCAAAACACTTAGCTGTAGTGTTCTCTTCCACAAACAAGCGGGGCCACGTCAAGTGTGAGACTAATTCTGAAGTATTTACAGTAAATCATGAATTTAGATTGTTACAGAAATGCACCACAGAATGAAATTCACATGAAATGAACTACAGTAAATCCGCTGCCAATTAGCAATTCAACTCAATTCAACTTTATTTATAAAGCACTTTAAAACAAGCATCGCTGTATACAAAGTGCTGTACATGGAACAGAAATCAGTCATGCATAATTAATATAATAAGATAATTAAAACAAGAACAACAAAACAAACATAGTAAGTATACAAGTAAATAACATTTATATCAATAAATTAATAACAAGAAGTAGGTAAGTGAATAAATAAATAACAGAGACACCACAAAGCAATGAAACAATGCTCAGTCTCATGGTGAGCTAAAAGACAAAGAGTAAAGATGTGTTTTAAGACAGACTGGGAGATTGCCTAATATTTAGCGGAAGGTCGTTCCAAAGGGAGGACCCCCCTAAGCCTCTGCTTCGTCCTCACTACCTTCAGTTTTGTCTGGTTTGCTGACCTGAGGCACCGGGCAGATGTGTAGGGGTACAGGAGCTCAGCGACGTAAGGTGGGGCAAGACCATTTAGAGGTTTAAAAACAAATAAAACAATCTTAAAATGGACTCCAAATTGCAAGGGCAGCCAGTGAAGAAAGCTAAGGATAGGGGTTATGTAAGGCATGGATTACCGTTTCTAAGTGCTGCTGAGATAGGAGAGTCTTTACCTTAGCCAGCTGCCTAAATAAAAAAAAAAAATGGATTTGACAGCAGCACCAATTTGCCGGTCACCATTTATGAAATTAACTGCTTGTGAATTTTCTGTAAAACATAACGGTGTTGATTAAAAAACACACATCTATTTGCACCTATCCACTTTTCCTTTTTCTGTAATGCCCAAGCAAAGGTAGCATGTTAGCAAAGAAGTAGCTAGCGTCCATCACGCTGCGAAACTGCTGGGTGCATTGTGAACTGCTAAAGGTGATGTATAGAAAGGTTCACATCACGATTGTCAGAGAAGGAATTTAACAGCTGGTCAGCTGGTACCAGCTAACAGATCAACATAAGGTTCATTAAATGCTCAACGCAAAATAAATAAAAAAATGTTTGGGAAATAGCCATCTACCCCAATTCATTCATCTGTCAGATTGAAAAAAACGTTTTGGGAACATAGTTTGGCATATAGACAATTACTATTGTTGTAAATGGCGGATTCTTACCATTTGCGTGTTCATGCCGTTGATTAATAAACATACATGAGATCAGTGAATTCAGGCATTTTCTCTACATTTATTCACGAAATCGCCGGACAGGAGAAAATGGCAACCACCCGCGCACATCTTGTATCTCTCAACTGTAAAGTTCCTCCCCCCGCTTGCTGGCAATATCCCTTGTCCTCCAAAACGTTACCTCCCAAAGTCACATGACTACGCCCCCATTGGTCACTATGATGTCTCAATACATTTGCTTAGTAGGAATTTAAAGTGACAGAGAATTGTCATACAAAACTATACTGAGTAAATCAAAGCAATTTTGTCCAATTCTAAATAGTTATAACAAATCAAAACAGTTATAATTAAATTGAAAGAAATATCCTGTTTCACTATATAAATATTTTTAGGGAGCTATACATTACAACCCCCGCCACCCCAAAATAGTGAAGGTTCACTGTAAAGTGAGCCGGATCATGATTGCAGAGGAAGAGTGACTAATGGCTTGCAGATGATACAAACGCCGGCTTGCAGATGATACAAACGCCACAAATCATTGTGTCAGTAACTCTCATTAATATAGCATAGAAGTGCGAAATCTGCACTACACTGACAGCCAGTTGAGTTATGGACCGGCTGCCTGAGTTCATCACTTGTGATGTGTCATCCTTCTGCATTTTTATATGCACTTCTCAAATGACAAATTTGCTAAAATTATTTGGTTGTAATGATCAGCAATGATCATTTAAACTATACAGTACTAAAATATAGTTTTAAAATATTGACGTTATAAGATTTATACAAGCATGTTTGAATAAAAGTATAGCACCAAACACAAGTTTGATGTTTATTTTTAGAAAAGCAGGACAAAAAGATTTAGGGCATTTCACTGAGCTATTTTTTTTACAACAGAACCTACGGGCTACTCTGGTGGTCCTTGGTGGCTACCAGATGCATCATGTTGGTGATCTTTCCTGTATGCACTACATATGCACCGCTACATAAAGCAATGCTAAATGAGTGCAAAATACAAAGGAGTCTGAACATGATGTCTTAGCAATGAAATGATGACCCGAAAATTTAAAGTAAAAGCACAATGCAGTAGTTTTGACACATTCCAGAATAAATATTGAGAAACTCTTACGAGAAGAGTTGGGGCAAGCCCAGTGATCACAGACATCGATATTACAAGTCAAAGTAAGCGCCCATGAGCATTGATGATTTAGAATGCTTACTACACAGAAAATTCTGTAGAGTAAATTTTACTCTAAACTGAGTCTATTTGGTCCCACTCTAGATAGAGTAAAATTTATACTTGGAAGAGAGTAAAATATATATATATATTTTTTTTAAACTCAAGGGTTGAGGAACAAACCCACAACTTCATGTTGGGATGCAGCCAATTTATTTCCTGAGCCACGTAGCTCCTGCTGTGTGTTAGTACTGTATATCGCTCGTGTCAGCTGGAAACTTTGTAACTCCAAGACCGAAAACGATGTTTTTGGTCTCCTCTTGGATAAAAGCAAACAGTGGGAGCGGCATAGGTCAGGTGGTAGAGTGGCACTCTTCCAAGATGAAGGTTGTGAGTCCATTCCTCAACCCTTGTCTAACTTTTTTTATTTTACTCTCTTCCAAGTGTAAATTTTACTCTATCTAGAGTGGGACCAAATAGACTCAGTTTAGAGTAAAATTTACTCTACAGAATTTTCGATGTAAATATCTATACACAGCAAAATCACCAGTGTTAGATTAATACAGAGGGTGTTAAATCTAACACTAGAAAAGTGTTTATATGTGTCCGAACCAACGAGTGTAAATTTTACACTTTTCAAAGTGTCTATTTTTTTCCCACACGTAACCAGCGTTTCACAAACACTGTGTAGTGTTTAAAATCTACACTGTGAAACACTGACTAGTGTTGAAAGTGCTACACTTGTGTCAGTGTTAAAAATATAACTCAAACTACACTTTAATCTGGTAAACATGGCTTCGTTTATATAGCGTTTTTCCTCCTTACAAGGCCCTCAAAAGCGCTTTACATTGTGACTACTGATGACACGGCATCAGGAGAAACTGGGGGTTTAATATCTTACTTCAACATAGTCACACTGGCCTGGGCTCAAACCTACGCCCTCAGGGTGGCAAGACGACCAATCTACCACTGAGCAACATTTAGCACACAAGGTAGTGCTGTTCAGGTTACACCCAACATCCACCCCAACACTCCAGGAAATTTACTCTGACAGTGTAACTTTTTATCCGAACAGTGTTAAAACAACACTGCTTACTGCATATTTGATTGAGCACTGGAAATTTAACACATTTGATGTGTACTAATAATTCAATACCACTTTTTTTCAGACCGATACCAGCATGAGTACTCAACTCTTGAGCAGGTACCAATACCTAGTACCGATACAACTAATACTTTTGATACATAAACCCAAAAAACAACAACAGATAATTTTAAATAAAAAACTATATATTCCAATATGGTATTTTCCTTAAAATTGCATGAAATTATTGGCAATTTTTCCTTTTTTTAGTTCCTGACAAGACCGCGGCTGATACCTGCATCGATCGCCATCACAAGTACCGATTCCGATCCCTGTTATCGATACTCGCCCATCCCTACTTATTACTTAATAATGCTTCATAAATAACAAAAATGAGTTGAGCAATTAAACTTCCTACATGCATAGTAGTATTCAACAATAACATCATAATGATGATAATGATGATGATAATGATGATGATATATAATAATATAATAATGATATGTTGCAACAGGGAAATGGTCAGTAAACAGTCTAAACAGGATAAGCAGAAGAGAATACCATAAAATTAGAGCTGTCAAAGGATTAATTTTGTTTATCAGATTAATTATCTTTTAGAAGTTTGATTAATCACGATTTAATAACGATTAAAAAGGCTTTTTGTTATGTGTTAATTTTTACGACATTTAATGTTATGAGTACGAAAAAAAAAATCCACTGCACATGCTAATCCTTTTTTTCTAATCAGTTAATTACTTGCATAATTTAAAATGGAAAAAAATGAGCCCAATAGTTTGACATGAACAAATATTCTAAATGTCATTTATTTATCATTTATCAAATGCTTTACTTAAATGCATGTGGTTATGTTTATTGCTCAAACACAACCTGTGTTACCTTTAATGTAACCATCCACTGTCAGCTCAAGGATCATCTGCGATAAAAAAATGAATAATATTGTGATTAATCTGCATTGATACATGATTAATGTGATAATTTTTTGTGATTAATTAATTAGTTACGCTTTAACTTTGACAGCACTAAATAAAATACAATTTACAATTGGTCAGGGTGGGCTATGCCTAAACAGGTTAATTAAGTGCAACTAAATAAATACATAACAATAATGTTAAGTTGTAATAATACTATTTGCATTTATTCATCAATACTGATTTATTTCTTACAGTCTCTATATTGGAATGGATGCAAATAAAAGTGTAAAAGAAAATTAATATTTGTATCAGCACTACCAAAAAAAAAAAAAAAACTTTTTTGAGACACCTTGGAGAACAACCTTACATTAATGTCAAGAGCATTGACAAAGTCTACAGTACTACAGTAAAATGTGCCTTTTATAATTATGGGATGTCTTTCATTTCAATTAAAAAAAATGTTGAAGTATAGCGCCACTAGTGAGTGACCATTGACTCCAGTAAAGAATGTGTGAAGAAGCTATGACTAGAAACCACCTGTCAAAGTGGAAACATGTCAGTGGCCTCAATATTTGCAAAGAAATATGCAGTGTCTACCCTTGAAAAGCGTGCGTCAACAAAGGGCCCAGTGTGTGTCCAGACGCATTTTAAACTTTCACACTGCAAATACACGAGAACATACAGATACCGGAAGAGGAGTCTTTTTTGGGAAGTGATGTTAGAGGTCACAAAGGGGGGAGCAGGGTGGAGTGTGCAGTTGTGAGTGTCATAGAGTGGGATGGTTGGCCTTGGCTTGTATAAATAGAAGAAAGTGATGCACACTGAGATAAGTGGGTGAAGATACTTGAAGACACAACCTTTTGATAGGACAATGCACCGTACAATGCCACGCAGGGGTGAGTCTGTCTATCTATCTATCTATCTATCTATCTATCTATCTATCTATCTATCTATCTATCTATCTATCTATCTATCTATCTATCTATCTATCTATCAGGTCAAATTGTGGATGTGGATCTGAGATGCCGTGACAACAACTTGGCTCACCATACCAGGGAGATCGATTGGGAGCGCTTGATTGCGCGCAGGGGTCAGCCCTTCGCCATCTCAGTGCAGTGCTCCGAGACTGTGCACCGCGAAAATCACCTGGCTTTGGTCCTGCACCTTGGTGAGTAAAACGGTCGATCCTGAACTCAACTGACTGGTTGGTTAGCAGATCAGCCTTTTGTAGGCAAATAGGCTGACAGTTCTAATGTGAATAATGAAAAAAGAGTGAAGCTTGGTGGGCACTTTGGCTTCATGATCAGTCATTCCAATAGAAAATCCAAGTTTTCAACCAAATACACTATCCAAAACCAGTTTTATAGTGTTACTTTTTAGCTACTCTATTTTATTACAATGACAAAAGTGTCAGAAGTGACAAGCCACTTTGGACCGATGCGATACTGTTGACGAGGCACTGCTGAATGAATGTATTATTGACATGATTTCTCATGTGTTGTTTTTCAGGCAAGCGGGATGAGGTGGTGATCAGGGTTGAGAAGGATGGCCGCAGCAAAGACGGTTGGTGGTTTACGCAGGAGGAAACCCACGAAGGAGTGCTACTGACTCTCCACAGCCCGGCGGACGCCATCATTGGCCATTACCGCCTGGACTTGTTGGTGACATCACACAGTGGACATGTGTTGGAGAAGAATGAGAACGTTGACTTCCACTTACTGTACAATCCATGGTGCAAAGGTAAAAAAAAAAAAGGAAAGAAAAAAGCATACAGTATAGTGGTTTACAGAGCCTAAAATTCTTATTTTGCTCTTGCTAATCTTCACATGATGATTTTTTGAATGTGTGCCATAGATGATGCTGTGTACCTCGCGGATGAGAAGCTCCTTCAGGAGTACATCATGAATGAGAATGGTATCATTTATGTGGGCACCTCAGACTACATCCATAGCCGCCATTGGCACTTTGGACAAGTACGTGTGTGTGTGTGTGTGCGTGTGTGTGTGTGCGTGCGTGCGTGCGTGTGTGTGCGTGTGTGTGTGTGTGTGTGCGTGCGTGCGTGCGTGTGTGTGTGTGTGTGTGTGTGTGTGTGTGTGTGTGTGTGTGTGTGTGTGTGTGTGTGTATGTGGTAAAACCTGCATGTGAATTGCCATGTGACCGAGGTGGCCGTCAGCCTCCTCATAAATTGTGCTTGTTGAACAGAGTAAGCTCCTCGAGTGAGTGTGTCAGAATGTAACCAGGGAACACAAATAAGAGTGTCAACCATTTGCAGTTTGATGACAAAACTCAATCCATCATCTTCTGTTCCTCTCTCATATTTGCATCTGTTTTTGTCACAGTTCGAGGACAATGTGCTGGACATCTGTTTTGAAATCCTGGACAACTCCAATGACGCCTTGAGAAACTCAGAGAAGGACCTGAAACAAAGATGGGACCCGGTCTACGTTGGCAGGATCATCTCTGCCATGGTGACAACAACAACAACACAAATTATAATAATAGATTTTATTTGTAACACACTTTACAAATTGCACTTTATGACCCTGCAATTGGCTGGCAGCCAGTCCGGGGAATGTAGTCCTATCACCTGCTCAGTAATAAGTGTGATAGCTCAATTATAATTGCATGATATAATGTTAAATTCAAATGTATTTAAGAAAAATGTAATTAAAAAAACAAGAATTTGTTTAAGATTTTTTAAAATATATATTTACAAATAGTTTTAATTAAAAAATCTGACCTATATTATTATTATTATTATTAAAATATGCAGAGAGCCAATAAAAGCATGTTGCTGGCCACAAATTCATGCAGGGTAAGTGCTACGTAAATAGATGGTTAGAGAAAGATGACAAAAGAAAATGAAAAGTATGCTGAAAAAGCACGCTAACCATTCAATACATTTGTCCAGGTAAACTCCAACGATGACCGGGGTGTGTTGGTGGGTCGCTGGCAGGAGCCGTACACTGACGGCGTCTCTCCTTCCAAATGGACCAGCAGCGTTCCGATCCTCCAAAAGTGGAGCAATGGCAGAGCCAGGCCGGTCAAATATGGACAGTGTTGGGTCTATGCTGCTGTGGCCTGCACGGGTGAGCCTTTGAAAGATCTGAAAGCATACAGCTTTCTGACAGAATTGTCAGCTGGTCACAGACAAGAACTAGTGCCACTAGTGCCTTAATATACTCTACTCAGAGGAATATTTGGCTTTTGGTAGAAACGTTAGGATGTTTAAAACCTGAGTTTGTTGTGTGTTCTTGACAGTTCTACGTTGCCTGGGAATCCCGACACGCCACATTACCAACTTTGCTTCAGCTCATGACACTGATGGAAACCTCTCTGTGGACTTCCTGTTCGATGAAAAAATGGAGAGTCTTGATTCAAGAGGAAGGTCCGACAGCAGCTGGTAGGGAAGCGGTCACAAGTTCATTTCAAAAGTTCTAGTCCTCCTCCATCGTCACATCATTCGTCATGCGCATTTCTCTCAACCTCCCATGTTAGGAACTTCCACTGTTGGGTGGAGTCCTGGATGAACAGACATGACGTGCCGCAGGGAAATGATGGCTGGCAGGTTTTGGACCCAACTCCTCAAGAATTGAGTGATGGTACAAATCTTTCTTATCTCTTCAACATTTTTAGAATAAGGAGATTTTGACATTGACATTTGAAAAAAAAATCACTCTAACACAAAAGACGTATAGAGGTTAGATTTAGCATGAATGAAGCATTCGCTGCGTGAAGGTTTATTCCACCGCATGCAGTGATGCTATTTAGCATTAGTGTCAAGCTAGTGAACTGAACGGTTAAGCTAAGATATGTGTATTGTTTTAAATAGACAAATTGTAATTTTTAGTTTTATGTCTAGTTTGACAGTAAACCTCAACTGGGATTACCAAAAAACATCTTGAAGCCTCTTTTTTCACCAAAGTGCTGCTTAATGTGTAGTGAGTTGAGTTCACTGCCACTGTACATGCTTATATCGCGCGTCAAAACAAAGAATTGATCTAACGACAGCTTGTAGTCATTTGTATCTCAAGGCACCACTGTAGCGACAATTGAGCTCTTATAGCTGCAAAATGTCAGCTTGTTGTTGGTATATCAGCAAACACATTCCTAGACATCCTTAAAATATTTCAGCAAAACTGATTATAAAACTACAGAGATTTTTTTTTCTTTCCAGGTGAATTCTGTTGTGGTCCTTGTCCTGTTAAGGCCATTAAGGAGGGCAATCTGGGTGTCAAGTACGATGCTCCGTTTATATTTGCTGAGGTGAATGCTGACATCGTCCACTGGCTTGTCCGAAGAGATGGCCAACGTCAGAAGGTAAGCTTACATTCAATCCTTATCACTCTCAGAAAGCCTTGTATGTGCTTTGTTTAAAACAAATGCTAAAGCTTAACGTTGCAGATCAGAGTGTCCCAGGACAGTATTGGCATTAACATCAGCACCAAAAGTGTTTTTGGCAACAGCAGAGAAGATGTCACTTCACACTACAAATATCCAGAAGGTTAGTGAACACAGCATCTGACAAATGAATGAATGACAAATTAAGCCTAAGTATTTTCATCAGCAATTCCCGTCTGTTTCCCGAGCGCTGTCAATAACACAAACTACTGCATACTGTAGAGAAAAGATACGGGGAATGAAAATAAATATCAAAGGGTAATTAATGTATGCTTTTCGTCAGGCTCCAAGAAAGAGAGAGAGGTGTATGAGAAAGCGGGACGACGTGGCAGATCTTCATCTCCTGAAAGGGCAAAACCCGGAAAACTGCAGATGTCCATCAAACATACCAAGCCCGTATTCGGATCTGACTTTGACGTCGTTGTCGAGGTATGAGGTGCTTAGGCAGTGATAAATGAATGTGCTAATGAAACATTAGCAGCACTGTGCAAAAAGCCTCCAGTCACTTTGAAATGGTATACTGTAACAATAAATACAGGTGTCAATAATGACATGAATTGGGGTTCAACTGGATACATGTTGCTGCATTGGGTACTATGATTAGATATAAAATCAGTGCCATTTTTTTCCAAAGGCGATAAGGCTTACAGTGCTTGCACATAGTGTTAATTTTATCAGACATTTTTTTAATTTTGTCTCACTTTTAGTCCAGTTTCAATCACCCTTGTTAGTTCTTATTATGGTTAGTCATCCTCATCTCATTTGTATTTAGCCAACTATAAATCTAGCATTTTAGTCTTTATTTTAGTTCAAGAAATATTGTCTTTATCTAGTTATGGTCAACAAAAACTGTCAACGTTTTAGTCTAGTTTTATTCAGGACAATCATTTTACCCATGTATATATATATTTTTGTCAGCAGATAATGTTGAACATTTCAGATCTAAAACTATTTCACATAAAATTCTCTTTCATCTTTTTGATTACAATTACAGTGGCTACTATGACTCCATGCTACGAGCTAGTAAGTTAGCTAGCATTAGTTAGCATTTGGAGTAACATTATTGCGTAACACATGTCACATGACAGTGTCACAGTGACAGATTAGCAGAGACCGGATTTTACAAAATAATATAATTTTTGTCTCATCTTTGTTCATATACTTTAGTTCAGTTTTTATTAAGTGAAGTACATTTTTGTCTCATCTTTATTAGTCGACGAAAATGCAGACTGATTTAGTCCCAGTTATTGTTTATTAATGAGGGTTTTAGGCCAGTCTAGTTTTCGTCCGGTAAAAAATGTGTGTTGACGAAAATATTTTTGTTTAGTTTTCATTAACGAAATTAACAGTACTTGCACATAGCATATGTTTGGGGGCACGTGTTGCTTCTTATGAAACCATGGCATCATAATCACACACTGAAATGAACTGATTCCATTTGCAGTTGAAAAACGAAGGAGGAGTCGAAGTTAACGGTCGTCTGACCATGCTGGCTACGGCAGTAACATACAACTGTCTGAACCGAGGAGAATTTGAGAGGCAAACCAAGAATGTCTCTGTGCCGGCCCGCAAAGGTTGGTAGTTTAAAATGACACACTTGACTTTGGTGGGGGTCTTTTGAAATTAATTTTTTCAAATGTTTGTGTTCAGTTCACAAGGAGGTGCTGCGCGTGCGCTACGACGACTACGCCAAGTGTGTCACTGAAAACCATGTGGTGAAGGTGATGGCGCTCCTGGAGGTACAGGGAGAAAACGAACCCGACATGGCTGTCGCCAAAATCCCACTCAGCTTGCCTGAGGTCCTTGTCGAGGTGGGTGAAGGCTAAGAGCATGCAGGTTCTCCAGGTTTGGTTGACCCTGTCCCTTTCTCTCTATTAAGTAACATGGTACACCTATCCGGTGTAAGTGCGGCCTGGTACTAAGTCTGGGCCGTGGATCGGTGGTTTGGGACCACTGGTTTAAAAAAATTGATGGATGTATCCATAAAAACGTCACATGGCTTTGTTCAATTGTCATTATGCAGGTTCCTGGTTCGGCGGTTATACATCAAACATTAACAGGCTCCATCTCCTTTACCAACCCTCTCCCGGTGCCACTCAAGCAGGGCGTTTTCACCGTGGAGGGGTCCGGCCTGGTGTCCCCCACTGAGGTCAAGCTAAAGTGAGTACAGGCTTGAAAAGCTACGATCACACAACTTCATTTCACACATCAACCTTTTCTTCTTCTCTTTCAGCGGTGAGATTGGTCCAGGTCAGAAAGTGTATGTCAAGCTCACCTTTGCACCTGCGCGGGCCGGCGTGCGAAAACTCCTTGTGGACTTTGACTCAGACCGTCTCAAAGATGTGAAGGGAGCTGCTACAGTGATTGTTAGCAACCCAGCTTGCTTTACACTGAATTAGCTGTAAAACATTGTGATCATTGCATTTTCAGCTAGCATATAAAACCCAAGTAAAAGCATCACCAAAAATGGTTTCATGCTAGTACCTAACATTCCTTATATAAAGGCATCTAATTTCTTACTTCATTGCGCAATTGAACTTACACAAATGACCACTGGAACAATAATCAAAATTCGTAACTCCAGTAGCATCATATATGTTTCACAAATCAAATGTATTTTTGCATGCTTGGTTGATTTATTCCTTAAATGTGTGCACTATTCCATGATTATGAGTGTGTAAAGGTGAAATAGAAGATTTACTCAGGATTCTTTAATAAAGATTGTTTTTTGAACTGATTACATTGTTTATTGTCCATGCATCCATCCATCCACCCACCCACCCATCCATCCATCCATCCATTTCTGTAGCGCTTGTCCTCAAATGTTGAAGAAGAGTTCGCTCAAAGACATATTTTCAGATGGAAGCAGAAATCTATTTGTGCACAAGCTATTAAAAGTCAATTCCCCATTATACGTCGCTTATATGGCAGCAGAGAGAATTTTCAAGTTTTGCTCTGCCGAGCTCCAACCCCTTTAAAGGGGAAGTCAAGTCAAGAACTTTATTTACAATAATATATTCAAAGCAGCCCCACTACAGTATTCTAAACACTGTATTTTGATTACTGCGTTCGTAGAATTAGAGTTAAGCAGCAAATAACCCATCATTCCTCGCATAGCAACTACTACAATGAAGTCTTTGACATTTGGGTGCAGTTGGGGACAGAGACACGTCCCCCCTCAGTTTCATAAAGACTTTGACCCGTCCCATCCACTTTGCTACGGCAAAACTAATGTTCCTCTTCCATCTGCTACAATTTCTGATGCGTTTATAGTACACATAAAATGTTGGAATTTGTAACTCTCAGAATTTTAATCAACCCGCTTCCTGAAATCAGTTCTTCAACTCAGCAAGGCGGACAAATCTTACAGGGCAGACATAGAATTGATGCCATCTGCTAATCATGTAAACACTATAGCTCCATGTTTTCTTGTACTTTCAGACGGCTCACAAGTGCTAGGAGCGTGCAGCTCTGGCATTACTGTTGCTAGCAGCTCAAGTCTTACCACACTGTAAAAAAAAAAACTGAAGAAAAAAAAAAGGCATCTGCTCAATGTGAAAAATAGAAGGAACTCTTCCCCTGGGCGTTATTTGACCATTTTTTGGCTTTTTGTTGGTTCTGACCAAGCCATTTCAAAATAAAATAACGCACAGGGGATATGTAGATGTTTGTAACTCTTTTTTTTTCTCTTAGGCTAAATAAGTGTTGTAGCTTGTACTCAACGATAGCTGAATTGAAATAAACCTTAAAATATAGGTGAAAATTGCTACATGATCTTTATTTTTATTTTAGTTAACAGCTCGTTTTTACAGTGTGGGGTTTGCTGCCAGAGTGAGGTCAGAAAGAGGTAGCAGTGTTTTCAAAAATTAGTGGGACAAGCATTTTCTCAAAAACTAACAATCTAGTTTGCCGAGATGTGACAATGAATTGTTGAGTTGCAATAACTAAAGATTGACATATTCAGACAAATAATAAACGGCATTTGCTCTTACCAGAATTAAGCTAAATGTAAAGTAAGACCGTTTTTATGCTACATGCACTATGTATATAAAAATCCTAATAGCACTACTTATGTTATTAAAATGTAAATTTCCTGTACATTTTACATAATCATTTTTATTTATGTAAATGTGTTCTTCATAATTGATCCTTCATACACAAACACGTTTTTGTGGATGATTGGCATTAGCATTGCAGACAAATAACAGTTTCATCATGTATGATTTATTGTATAGCCATTATTTCAATTAAGAATTTTACAATGGATTTTTTGTCCACATGCATGCACTGCACGCACATATATGCACCCATACAAACACACACCCTCTATCAATTTCAAAAGTACTTCTACATTAAAAATCCTTAGTGAATTATCTTTAGTTGACCTCAATTGAATTTTTTTTCATTTTTTTTGTGCCTTAGGTTATTTCTCCTTAACTTTATTGTTTAGTTTGGGGTTTTGTCTTTTATGTCGAATTGTTGTTTATTTTTTTTTAAATAATTGGTAATGTTAATAAGCAAAGATGGAAACTGAATTGATGTCTGATGTTCCAATGCTGTGATTGTTAAAAGCCGAGTTTAAAAAAAAAAGTCTGAAGCGCTTTGAATTTTTTTCCTTCATTCGCATACTGTTAATGTAAATAAAGAGGCAATATTTTGTTTGTTTGTTTACTGGAGTGCTAATCACACGCAAAAACTTCAGTGTCCCTAAAAGGTCAAATCTCAAATCAGAAGCACTAGTGTCTCGCAGTGCAAACATTTTCCTCGCCCCCAGTGTTGACATTGGTGTCGTCCATGTGGCAAATGTCTCATTACAGAGTTAAGACGTGCTTTTGGACACTTGAGTGAAGGGAACATTTGACACCTTTGCACTGGCCAGCCGCTAAAGATCATCATTTTGTAAACTCACACAGGCTTATTGGTCAATTTAAAGATGCATATGAAGGGTTTACACCTTGTTCAAGCACTGTTTATTCTCCTGTCGTTAGAAATGAATATATGAACAATCGTTTTGAGGTTTATGGCTAAAAGATGCCATTCATGCAGATCATTCTGCTTCTTTTTTTTTTCCGCACCTTCAACTTGACACTTATATTTATTACATGTCATTTAATTTAGGAGAGTTTTAACAGTGATTTATTGTTTGAACTTAATCATAAGAGTTACCTTATTTTATATTATTAGACTCGAGAATAATTACAGCGTTGCTGAAAACAGTTACTAAAATGTTACTTAAAGCATTGCATGTACTGTTAAGGAATAATTTAGTTTGAGCCTTTAACATAGTGATCAAAATTAAAACATGGTAATTCATAAAAACAAAAAAACAGAAAACGTTTTTCAATCTGAACAAGCCTTTTAAGGCTCCACTGCATTATCATGGGTAAGTCTTTGGGCCAAGTCCCTTTGCTCAGATAAATAAATAAATAAAAACGCTCCTGCATGTTTATTGCATTCTTTTATACATGGAGGGAATGCTATTTTATTCATGGGACACGTTTGTGAGAATTACTTACTAGCACATCGTCCGAGTTCAAATTGAATAGAATTTTATTGAATGACAATCCACACTGTACTGTAGCTATTGTCTGTGTGGGTGGCATACTGGCATAAATTGCATCGATGCAAAGCCGTTTAATCTCCAGGAGAGGGAGACAGAGATCCGCTTTTGACAAAACTGCTTTTGACAAAATTGCTTTTGCCTGCATCATGTAACTGTTGCCTTATAGAAGTACATTTTAATACAAATACACCGGAATACCACAAACAGGAGTAAAAGGTATATAACAAAATATGTCATTCCCAGCTTCAGATGTCAGGATGGCCGAGCGGTCTAAGGCGCTGCGTTCAGGTCGCAGTCTCCCCTGGAGGCGTGGGTTCGAATCCCACTTCTGACAGAATCTTTTTCACTAAGCTTATTTGTAAAACAATTAAAATGTAATGTGCACCCCATCTTTTGCATTCGGTCAAATCATATGAAACCCCTTCACGATCGGCTATCAATAATTGATCAAATGTGTATTCCAGTCTTTTAGTAAATTCCTAAATGTTGTTGGTTAATGTGCTCTCATGCAACCACATGTCAATTTATTGCAAAACGTAGCTGTTAATTCAAACTATAAGTGCAAAAATCACATGTACAAATTATTTTATTTTGAAGAGGTTTGCTTCTTCATTTCCTTATTCAAACCACCATATGAGTCACTGATCTGTATATGTTACTGGATAGCCGAGAGGCCAAGACTTTTGAAGCTACGACTCGCAAGGCCACCATACTACCACTCCTAAGAAAACTTTCTCGGCATACGGTACTATATATTTACAGTATCGAAGTTGGAGAACATTTGAAAAAAGTACTTAATAGAAACAGCATGATTTATGTTTTACATTTGTTTAACATAAACAAGAGAACTTCAGACATTTTACAACTTAAAATGTATGTATAGGCTAAATTATATTCTTAATGATGTTTACAGGAGGAAACTTGCCTCTCCTCAATCTAATATCGGGGTCTAACTGAGCAAGAAAAGAAAAAGGGAGTGTTCAAAGCAGTACATATTTGTAAAAAAGAAAAGAAAAGTGACCACCCTGACCCCCCAGCACTATACTAAGAGCCTACGAGCTCTATATGTCTAATCTGTATGTGTATTTATGTACTTACTTAGTTTATAGTCTGCTTGCGAAATGGAAGGGGTGAGATGGCCGCCCATGTGTATCTGCTATCCAGTAATATATACAGATCAGTGATATGAATGGACTGTCAATGCCGCCTACTCACCATTGGAAGAAGTGAGAAGTGAAGCCACCGCTGGCCATCTTACATTACCACTCACTAAAGCTGACTAACCTGAATACATTAATTTCTCCTTAGGATGTTCATGTTATTTTCTGCCTCTACGGCAAAAATGCAACCGATATATGACACATAGTTGTACCAAAAAGTCTGGGAGAAGAACTACATGCAGCGTGTGCAGAGTATGTCACTTTGGGGGGGTCGGGTGTAAATTCTTGCAAAATGCAAACCTAACCTCTGTGAATCACAATTCACGATATTGAGATAATATACTCTGAATTGTCGATACAAACTGAAGTTCGCTTTTTGCAAGGCTCTCGTTGACGTGGATATGAATTCCAAGTTTGGAAATATTTGAGGGAGTGTAAATAAAACATGAAATGATTTGAATAATGGATTATTATTATTATTATTGTTGGTGGTGGTGTTGTTGTTACTGTATTTTTAAAATATTAAATAGGCATATGTATTTTTTTAAATAGTGGAAAAACTATATATATATATATATATATATATAAAATATAACTACCGGTACATGTATTTCAGTGAGTGCTCAATCAAATGAATTTATGATATCACATTTTGAAAGAGGATGAGAACATAGATCATGTGTTTTGGAAATATATTTGATTATTTAAAACATGAGCATCAATAATAAGGAGTAAGAGTGAAAACGATTTTTGCAATACATGCTCAAGTATTGGCATGATAATTACACTAGCTGTTTTAAACCATATGCAACTAGGATGTAACCCTCAGGCCAAGGATAAATAGTTATCAAAAGGGAAAAGAAAACAGTGAACATGGCCTTTTAATGCTTGTGCAGCACCTTTATCCACTGAAATAGTTTCATCTTTGGCCTTGTGCCAGCCGATCCTCTACAAACTTTCATGTTAATCAGTTTAGTAATGTTTTGTCCTGCTGGAACTAGGGTGTACCCCAATGAAGTCGCCATCGGTCCGATAGGATAGACTCCAGCATCCCCAAGACCCTCAACAGAGTATAAACAATGCACACATGGATTATGTACCCTATTAGGCAATGAGTGCCTTAGAAAATGGTCTTAAACACTGTGTTTCCTTTCAGCCTGCCCTCCTCCCACTTTTCAAACATTAACAGGTGGCGAGGCTTCAGGGAGTCAGATGGGAGGAGTCACGGGGAATTAGCAGACAGCGGCAAACAGCAGGAGGAAGGCACTGTATGTGCTACTCTGTGTGCGTGACAATATTTGATCTTGGAAGTTTCACTGAAGAACCTGCTTTTTGCTTCTTCTTTTTTGTCTGTGTATTTGTTTATTTTAGCCTGTTGGGCTTCTTGTTAGTGTTCCCATTAGAGACTTCTCTTTTGCTTTTTTGCTTTTGTTTTAGTTTTTTTGTAATTATCGAGCCAAATATGACAGACTTCCCTTCCAAGGTAACCACGGAGACCGGTTCCCCCAACTCCCAGAACACTCAGCAGGGGGGCAACAGCCTCAGAGGGCTGGCAGCTAACGTGACCACTAGCATGGACATGCCTTTCATCAGGAGCATCCCATCTGTCCTCATGATGGCTCAAATAGTGAGTACTTTGGATGCTTCACATCATCCTTTGTTTTTCCATTTTGGATGTTAAAAAGTTGGAATTGTGGCTTTAAATTAGGTGTGATAAAGAGCAACATTTTGCCAGATGATTGTACTTAATCTCTATCGGGAATAAATAACACCATTAACTCCTTTCATCAATGTTCAATTGTAAGTTTCCATATAAGTTGCAAGTCCCTATTGTACGACTACTGTATGAATTGCATATATCAGCATAGTGTATCAATATACAGTGGAACCTCTAAGGTCAAACACAATCTGTTCCTTGACACTAGGCAAATGGCATGTAATCTGTTCCATGGTTATGGCTAAGTGTTGTCACACCATTGGCTAGTCCTCTTCTATTAACGCTCCAAATTACGGCTGCTTCTTCTTTTTTTTGGGGGGGGGGGGGGGTGCCAAGAACAGTTACAAAAACACACGGATATAAAAAACCTTTGAAGCTCACAGAACTGAGCTCTCAGAGGTATGCTGAGGTCCCGGGTGGTGTGAACATTCAAACTCATTTGAATTTTAGAGGCTCCACTGTATAGTCATTGTTTGTCAGAGTTAATGGAAAGCCACATGACATGACATCAGCAAAAGAAGATAAGATAACAGAGGACCAGAGGTTTTTTTCTGATGGAAGTGGAATAAGTATCAAAAGAGAGAAGGAAACCTCAGAACCATTATATTAAGGAGCAAAGTTTATTGTTATACATTACATAATTGTTTTTAATTACATGCGCACACAGGTAGTGCAGTAGCAGCACATAATTATCATTTCGAGGTCAGTGGTTCTCAAACGTTTGGCACCAAGTACCACGTAAAAAAGTAGTGTCGCTCAGTATGCTTAAGTGTTAAAAAGTGTTGTTTTTTCCACCGCAAGCTACTTTTAGAAATGCAAAACAGCAACAAGCTACTCATGTCAAATTTGTGTTATATTTCCTTTACTTCAAACAACATCAACAAGTCAAAAGTGGTCACAAAATGCATATATTTGTGGCATATACTGTATTAAAAAAGTTATGCCAAAATTATGCTGGATATGCATGTCAGAAAGACTTTCCATGCCCACCTCCGGCAGAGCTGCTTTCTTGTCCCGGGGGAGGCGGGGGACATTGAGTCCGAGTGGGCCTCCATTGTTGAGGCAGCCGATCGGAGCTGTGGCCGTAAGCTGGTCGGTGCCTGTTGTGGCGGCAATCCTCGAACCCGCTGTAAGGGATGTCGTCAAGCTGAAGGAGTTCTATTGGGCCTTTTTGGCCTGTGGGACAACTTCCAGACGGCTTCAGAATAAATTCTGGTCATCCATCCAGCGTCTCAAGAGAGGAAAGCAGTGCACCATCAACACTGTGTATAGTGGAGATGGGGTGCTGCTGACCTCGACTCGGGACGTCGTGAGTCGGTGGGGAGAATACTTCGAAGTCCTCCTTAATTCCACCAACATGTCTTTTTTTGAGGAAACAGAGTCTGCGGACTCTGAGGTGGGCTCTCCTATCTCTGGGGTCGAAGTCACTGAGGTGGTTGGAAAGCTCCTTGGTGGCAGGGCGCCAGGGGTGGATGAGATCCGCCCGGAGTTCCTAAAGGCTCTGGTTGTTGTGGGGCTGTCGTGGTTGACACGCCTCTACAACATCCCATGGACATTGGGGCGTTGACTCTGAACTGGCAGACCGGGGGTTCTCCTTTAGATATAGGGTGAGAAGCTCGGTCATCCGGGAGGGACTCAGGGTTGAGCCAGTTGAGGTGGCTTAGGTATCTGGTTCAGATACCTCCTGGACACCTCCCTGGAGAGGTGTTCCGGGCATGTCCCACGGGCGAGAGGCCCCGGGGACGGCCCAAGACACGCTGGAGAGACTATGTCTCTCGACTGGCCTAGGAACGCCTTGGGATCCCGCTGGAGGAAATGGTTGAATTGGCTGGGGAGAGAGAAGTCTGGCCTTCCCTGCTGAAGCTGCTGCCCCTGCAAAAATGGACTTTACTCTATAGACTATAGACGTATTTACGCAAAAACTCGCCGCAGCGGACTTTATGAATGAGGAGATGAAATTTCGAGTGTGGCTGAAAGGAGGCGGGGACAGAGAAAACCTCGAGGTTCTTTGTGAAAAACCTGCAACCGACCAGGTGTGGTTCATGGAACATGTTACTACGGTATCTTTTCCTCTGGTTTCAGTTACCTCCCTTTCTGAAACGGAAAACGCAATTTCCCACATTTCAGGGTTTCTTGACCCAGAGTTGTCACTAAACCTGCTTTTGTGAAATAGATCCCTGTAGCCTACTGTGGGATGTACTGACTTAAGTTCACCCTAATACAGTCTTCGTAGGTTTAGTGAACAAACTTTACTGTTGTTTATGAAGGGCAGATTTTAGCCAGTTTATCTTCTCCTATTGCAGGCTTGTGCCAGTGTGAAAGTCCTTCGAAAAGTTGCCGTGTATTGTTGCTTGCCGATGGAAATGCTGGCCCCACAGATCAGACATACGCACTTGTTGTTGACGCTTGTGAAACAAAATTTCTATTTTTCCATTCCTGATGAAAATTTTTATGGCTTTCTTTTTATGTTGTTGCTGGCGCTCATGTTTGCAGCGAATCAGGAGTGCCAGCAAGTTACACATGGCTACACAATACACATGCTAGATTAATTTGAATTACGTACAAAGGAAATTGCCAATTAATTTCACTGTGCGAACGACTGATTGGTGGGCTGTTTTAAGATCGTTCCTGGTTGGCTTCTTCCTCAAGCGTCAGTTTTAAATGTTGTGTATACAAACAGCAACAGAAATTTCCAGATTCAAAGTCTGTCCGCGAGCAACTCAAACTATGCTGCATTCGAAATATCTCATAGCACATCATCAAACAAAAATGTCGGCAAAAATCTGAAGTTGAAACGCAAAACCAGATGTCTCCAATTTTTTTTAAATAAAATGTTTTCTTTTTATTTATGATGCTATTTTGAAGTTAATCCTTTTTAATTTGGGTATTCAAATAAAGAAATTATGCAACATAAAGGATGCCATGCAGAGTACTAATAGATGTTACTCTACTTTTGCATGAATGCCAATAGATGAATGAAAGATACATTATTTGTAGTAAATAATTTTCAGAGCAATTAGGTCGTCTTCCCTGATTATGTGTTATGAAACACAAATGTGCCGGAACGCGGTGATATGAAATCATTGGTGTCCTGTAGGTCATTGTTGTTGCGTTATATTGTTTTATGTTTGGACAGCGGGTATGTGACTCACTGTTTGACTAGCGTTGCCTCCTTGGATGATCCCTTTATTAGACTGGAACTAGGTGCGTGTGGCCAAGTTCAAGTGTGGCTGTATAGCACATGACTGTTGTATATTTGTCATCTGTTCATGCTTTATAAGCACTGGATGATGTGAAGTCGGAGTCATTATGTCACTTTGTAGCTTTTAGAACTTTTAGTTATATTTCAGCAAGCGCCATTGGGAAGTGCATGATCATTCACGTGCTTGTGGTATAAATCATTAACTTGTCCTTGTGTTTTATGAGCTCATATTTGTGACTAAATGGCCTCAGACACAACATTAAGTACACTCGCATAATGTATGTAGTAAGATTCAATACCACAAATTCTGCCTTTTTTTTTTTTTTTTTTTTGGGAAATCTCAGTATTGATCATTTGAAATGTCATCATCATTGTTCTCCCTTTTTTTTTTTTTTTTTTTTGTATGTGTGTTTGTGCGTGTGTGCGTCCGTGTGTGCGTGCGTGTGTGTGCGTGCGTGCGTGCGTGTGTGTGCGTGCGTGCGTGCGTGCGTGCGTGCGTGCGTGAGAAAAAAATAAAATAAATAAATAAGAATTCCCATACCGTTCACCTAAACCGAACACTTCAAAATCCAGCCAGAGTCGTGGGGCCGCCAGGAGACCCGAAGGGGGACCAAAGAAAAGAAAGAAAAGCGAAGCCCAGCACCGACCAGACACCACCCACCGGGCCACTAACCTTCACCAACCCCAGAGACATCCAAACTCCAACAAATCAGGGAAACCTCAAGGGCCCAAAGGAGAAACTGAGGAAAGGTAGAAAGGACAGACGAAGCAGAGTGAGATCCACAGACACCAGCCTCCACCGAATCAATGACCTGAGGGAGAAACAAATTGTGTCTGAGTCTCGATAGATGCTGGTGTGGTGGATCTAGCATGCATGAAAATCTCCACCAAAGAGGGGAGCCGTCGACCCCCGCCAGGACAGAGCAAGCGCAACACCTCAGGGCCCCCCAGGCCGCGGCCGCGCCAAAGGACGACCCCCGGGCCCCGCAGGGGCCACCGGCCGGAGAGCAAACCCCGGAGCAGGAGCGCCCCCCACCCCAACGCGGCCCGCGCCCCCAACCCAACGCAGCAGGACGGGGCACTGCAGGCCCACCAGGCACCCCACCGGCCCACAACCCCCGCTCCCCCCGCGACCCACACACTCCATTTTGCTGGAGTCTGTCAGACTGAGAGCCCGGTGTTACTAATATTTTGTCTTATCTAATACTATCTACCTAAAAAAATTGTAATATAAACAGGTGCGCCTCAATGACTTAGATGAACTAAAAAGTTCATAATGTGTTTATGTAGCGGTTATCCGCACTCTGAATGACCCCTCTAAATGTTAATGAGTAGCACCTGGTGAAAAAGCTTGCATCACATTTTCTTGGCAAACAACCTGTTGATTTACGTCTTTTGCATTCATTTGTACAGTACATGTTGAAGTTATGATATTACATAATATACTGCATATGTTCTGGGGAGGAACAACATTTTACTTTTTTTTTTTTTTAATATATATATATATATAAATCTGGTGGAATATTTTTTTCGCTAAAAATAGACATTTAGATATTCTAAGGGCCATATACAAGAGGATGTTGTGATAGGTTGTTGCATCACTTGATGTCTTGTATGTGTTTTACCCGTATAGTTTTTGGGACTGCTCCACTGGGCTCTCATCGCCGGCTCGCCTTACATGTGGGCACCGGCCAATGGATGGGTGCTCTTTGTGGCCGTCACTTTCTGGCTTCTCACCAGCATCCTCTTCGCCTTGATCCTCTTTGGTGTCCAGAGGAGACTCACTGCTGTGCCCTGGCCACTCACGGTGCGTAGGGGGCAGTTTATTTATTTATTTAAAGAAAACCAGTTTGACACAGGTAGTCATCTGTACAATATGAACAATACTAACAGTGCAACAGCAACTAACATTATATTAATTACTGTCTATGCTACCATAATACATGGAATAATAATAAGTGAAATGTTTGAAGTATGGTCTCCATACGTGTGTTTAGTTTTTTTTTAGCTTTTTGTGTGATGCCACCTGAGTAGTTCAGTTTTCAGTATTTGCTTTTCTGTCATGTTGGAAATTGAGATCCAGAGGATAAGCAAGGCTTGAAACAGAAAGACTAGTAGAATGTTTCGTTTGTTTTTGTTCATTTGTTTCTTCTGTTTAACCCTAATCACTTCATATCAACTATGTCATAAATTCTTCAATCTCCTGAAAAATACTAAGATGAGGACTAAAAAGCTGACAGTATAGAGTCTTTGGATAGACGACACGACAAAGTGACTACCATAAACAACTACAATCCCTACACAAATCAAAGATCGCTCATCGCCTAAACATGTTTGAAGAATAGAGGAAATAAAACCCAAAAAACTGTTGCACTTAATGACTTTCACAGAAAAATTCACAGATTGGTGTTTTAGTGAAAACAGCAATCACTGACTTTGCCTAACATTATCCTCAGGCTAGATAGCGATTAGCATGGTGGTCAGCTACTAGTCCCGTTTACGTAATATAATACAAATGAAAATAATAAAAATGGCAACTTGAGGTTTCTATTTAATGAATCTGTGCTGCTTGAGAGTACAGAATGAAAATGTAAACCTTGAAAATGGAGCTATGTTCCATAGTACAATATGCAACGTGTTTTGTCGCTAACATTAAAGCTTACCAAAAATTTAAGAACCAACACGTATACTTCAGCGCTGTTGTAGAACCCCAATAATACAAACGTTAAATACCTCTGACTGTGTCAATAAAACCATTATTGTTGTAAAGGCAGAACTCATTAAATTCTAGATGTGATGTGATAAAAACAAAAACGTGACTACCAGGACATTGTGACGATGTTACAATACGTGTCTGCGATGTTTCCTTTGCTAGGTGATGGTGTACCATGGAGTAGCCACGATCCTCTATCTGACCGCCTTCCTAGCCAATGCTGCATCTGTTCAACCCTTCTACGGCAACTACTTCTTTGGACATATGGCTGCTGCTGCTGTGAGTGCACTGACACCGGTCACCTCTCACACTCACATACGTAAGGAGAGTAGGTATTCTGATGAACGCTCGGGCAAAAGTATTAGGATACACAACTACATCAATTATTTAATCAATCAGGGGTTGGGGTCATCGCTTTATTTATCATTCAATCAAACTTTGTTGGTAACTGTTTAGGGAAAGACATTTTGGTAGCCAGTGCACAACGTGAGGTCTAAAAAAAGAATGGTTGCAAGAGTTTGTGTCATTAATATGTAATTTCTTTACATGTGGAAGGAGGACACATCATTAAAAACATTAGTCTCCATCTCATATGATGTGCATTTGGTGTCATCAGAATCAACATGTCAACAGTCAACATAAAAAAATTATAACAAGTAAGTCTGAGGTCTTATAACAAGTGGCCAAACATAGCTGTAGTATCTTAAAACGTTTCCTTAATTTTACACAAATATTTTTCATTAGCCTTCGTGATTTTGGCATTTGCCAAGGGAATGAGACACACGCATTGGCCTTACTGTGTAGGTGCCAGCGTGTACGAGTAACTTGGGTCTGTTCTAAAAATAGTTGACCAGTGATGGGACACTGACTTGCTAAGAAATATTAAAAGAAAAATGTCAACATTTATTTTTAAACTTATCATGGTAAACGTTTCTAAATTTACCAAATATTCTAGATTTTGTTTAAAATGCAATAGATTGTGTTGAATGAAAGAAAGGGCTGTTTTTTTTTACTCAAATATATTTTTTTAAAGGGCAAAATTAGCTGCATAAATAAAGATTTTTATGGAGTACTCACTATCGAAAATAGTGGGGTGGGTGTGGGATAATCTCTGAAAAACCTGCAAATTACCGAGGCATAACCCGCAGTAAAACCCGCAATGTATGAGTTATGGGTCTTAATAAAAATCCACAATAGAGTGAATCTGCAGTAAGTGAACCACAAAGTCGCAAGGTACCACTGTATTGTACTTTTGGACCTTAGGTACTTAAAGCGCTTTAAAACTGTTTCCTCAATTTACCAACATCAGGAGTAACTGGGACGAAGAGTTCCGTAACTTGCTCAAGGACAACATGCTCGCAAGATTTGAGTGTTGAACCCACAACCATTGGGTTGGGAGACACCCACTCTACCACTGAGCCATGCCACCTCACCTCACATACTGTATATATAGCCTACAGTATTTAGTTTTTTTTTGTACTTGTGAACATTTTATCACTTTGTAATTTGACCCTAATTCATCACTGTTTAAAAAAAATCCATTTGATCCAATTTGATTTATGGTATATTACTGTAGTTAACAGCGTTTTAGAGTTCAAAACGACTAATCCAATGCTTCAACTTTTTTCACTTGAGTAATCTGACTACAGTTACTCCTCCAACAGCATTTAAAGTTAATTTGTACATCATGCTTGCTCCGACGTGCAAATAACAACTAAGAGATAGGAAGAGAAAGAGATTAAAAAGTGTATTCTCGCCACAATGTACGTTCATACACTCAGTGAGAATTTACAAAACTTAAATATAATTCACAGTCATGTTGCCCAGCGTACATATAACTCACACTTACTGTATTGTAAAACTAAAGCCTGATTCCTAACACCATCATTAGAGTCAGGAAAAAAATAACCATAAATTATACAACACATAAGAAAAAGAAGTCTGATATTGAACATAGTGAAATGCATTGTGGGAATATTGAAATTCCCATTCCCTCTTGAGAGCGTTACACTATTGTTGTTTTCAAGAGTCATTCTCTGAAACGGGTTCTATTTCCACCTTGCAATTTGTAAAACTTTCATGCTGAGGTATGAATTTTTTTATTGTGACGGGGTGGTAAATGTTATTCAAAAATGGCCATTGTTCTCAATGTGGTCAAGTTTCTGACCTTATAGAGTATACTTTATATTTAAAATATAATTTTCTTTATATTAAATAAAATTAAAGATTGTGTGACGGGGTGGTTGGTTTGAGCTTGACGGACCTTATCTAACATGAAACAACAGAAACAACAACAAAAATAATTTAAAAAAGAGTGGCAGAACTTGCCTTCTTTCTTCCTGGCTGCTCCAGAGGTTCAAATGATGTCACTTAAAGCAACGATCTGTAATTTACAGGCAAAAATTGTGTGATGGGGTGGTAAGCTAAACTGAGGGACTTTACTAAAAATAATGTTTTTATTTTAAATAAATATATTTTATGGAATCACATTTATGGAGACACATTTATGCTTGTGGAAATAGTAACAGTCAGATAAAAATCTTGACTGTATTTGGTGATATTTTGGATACTTGTGTTATATTGGTCAATATGGACATGTGAAAATGGCCATGTACTCATATCTCAGGAAAGTGATTTAAAATAGTATGTTACTCTAATATATATATTTATATAAAATATTTACTCACATATCATGTTAACAACAACGATGAAACTCCTCACCCTTTGAAGCCTAACAGACATGCCATGGAGAGCAAACAGGAAGATGTTTGCATCGTGCTTGTGTTATGTTGAGTATTGTCATTTCCCAACATCCGGGCATTTCTGATATTTCCACAATACAACGCAATGCAAATACTTCTGTTACACGGTGACAACAAACAGCGTATTGCTTTGCCCGTGACTTGCTCACAAACCAGGCAGATTGTTACACTAGTCAAATGACATTTCATCACATTTTGAAATCAAAATAGTCCTCACAAATCAAATTACAAAGATCCAAAGTCCAATCCTTTTCAAATGGACGCTGGGGGTCATTTCACCGCGTAAGGCCGGCATTTTGATTTGTGACGTAAACTCGTAATTGCCAATAAGTGAATTTGTTTTGACCAGCGCCACAGAACAGATTATGTAACATGATTAATGTAACTCTACTTCTCTGGAATACTTTTGTTATTATTTAACATATTGTACACACTGTCGTGACATAAAAAGTAGTGAGAGAAAAGAGATGAGGAAATATGTGCTTTATATTTACTTGCTTCTTAAATATAGTCATGGTGTGGAAACACAAGTTGCCTTAAAGCTTCAGCTTAAGTCCACAATGGTTTTCTTTTCTCTTACTGACAAACACACGTACGCGCGCGCACGTACACACACACACACACACACACACACACACACACACACATGTCCTTCAGCCATCTTGTTTCTCTGCCTGTACAGTTCTTTGGCGCTGTGGTGACGTTGGCATACAGCGTCAGTGTTTTCTTCTCCTTTTTGGACTGGAGGGGAGACGGAGGAAATGCTGCCACCAGTACAGTACCCACCTAGGAGTCGAAGAAGAGCCTCTCAAAGACTGACTACCAGGTCTTGCTCATACTTTAAGCAATCAACAAGGAGTCATGTGAGGATTATTACTGCACGAGAATCACAGATTACACTCCACTGAATGGCATCATGTAAATATGTAGGTCACAAGGAATCAAATTGATGAGTTGTAAGGGGGGGTGGGCATCTGTTTAATAACTGTTTGGTCAACAAATGCATACACACAATTATTTTTGTCTCTTTTGACTCCAGGTTATGTCAGCAACACATTCATACTGAAAACTTTTTTTTTTGTAGTACATGAACACGTTTCAAAGTAAACTGTAGTCCAACTACTACATTTTTTTGTAGCCAACTGTTATTAATAAAACTTGAGAACTCGTTGTACATTTTTGTAAATTGGAATATATGAACTGAATCCATATTTTTGTGGTATGTCCAGACAAACCTACACTCTTTCTGAATAAGTTGAATTTGTCCTGGTCATTATTTTGACATTTTAGTGCATGTTTGTTGAAAGCTTGAATTTGGGGCAAAAAACGTGTGTTTGGTGCCATCTTAAAGTTAAACACTGAGATAAACACAATTTGGCTGTTTGTCCTCTCATTACACGAGAAGTAGCCGACTACTGCATGACGTAGTCGCCCCCCGCCACCCACCGGCGCAGTCTCTTACACGCCTCCTCAACCCTATAAAGCAATCAATCAAAAAGGGGATTTGCAACCTCAAATAAATTTCAATCAAACAAAAAAGGGATTTCAAATAAAAAAATATTTGCAAACAAAAAAAACTAATTGCAAACAAAATTAATTGATTTGTATTATTATTATTTTTTAACTTTTGCAAGCGTTTAGGTTTTTGCAACTTCTGACTTTTGGTTGTGTTGAAGAAAATACGATTTTCTTCACGTGTTCGTTTTCTTTCGGGTAGTGAGAATGTTGGTTATCCGAATGCAGGCTGGAGATCGATGAACAGTCACTTCGAAGCTTTTATTTCTACAGAATATTCCGGGCACAAGCGATTTCCCAGACAATGGTGGCAGCCTTTCGCAAGTGCGAAGTTACAGCGGACTCACAACATTTTTATACTATCATTTTTATACCAATGAGATAAGACTTTAAAAACATCATTGATTACAGACACTTCAACCACAGACAATGGCCCATTGTTGTGGAAATAGATGAGGTCCCAGTCATGACGATAAGACTTTAAAAACATAATTGATTACAGACACTCGGCAGAAATTGCAAATAATAACAATAACACTCACAAAGCTTTACTGAGGAAATAAGGAAAATTAAAACAGTTATGACTAAATCTGGGCAGAAGACCCTCTTCAATCCCTCTTTTGGACTCAAAAGAGTCCGACACAAGTAGATAAACATTTCAGAGAAAAATCCCAGCGGGATCTTCGTCCTCTTCGTCGGATGAGATGATGTTCTTGGGTTGCTGCTGGAGGGCGCTGTCAGCTTCTTCAGGACCTTAGGTTAGGCTGCCTGGTCCCAGGATGAGTCACCGGGATTATTCTGCTCGTATACCGTGAACTCAACCTTTGTTGAATGATGTCAGTGGGAGCCGGCTTGCTTCTCGGTTGTTGTAGGGCCAAATACGGCCCGTTATGCGTTTCAATCCGGCCCGCCGAACTTATCCAATAAGGCTAGAAATTTTTTTTTTTAATTCATTTATTTTTTTTTTATTTATTTTTTTTTTAATTTTGTTTATTTTTTGTTCAGCTCAGTGGCCAAGTGGTTAGAGTGTCCACCCTGAGACTGGGAGGTCCTGGGTTCAATTCCCAGCTGGGTCATACCAAAGACTATACTAGACTATATAACTTCTACACACCTGGAAAATATGATCACTGGATCGGGGTCTCACTGATAAGCTTGTTTATGCACAGAAAGGGGACAGAAAGATACGCAGGGTACATTCATAACAACATTTGCAATTTATTAAAATAAACGGGAGAATGGCAGTAAGCTTAACTCAAGATAACTGATTCATAAAATATAATTCTTCCTGGATTTGGACATTTACAGCAGGAGACGGCACGGTTTTATGTTGAACACAGCAAAAATGTCCTGATAGTCCAGAGAATCGGTCAATTCTTTTTTGAAAGAAAGCAGGGACAAAGAGTTCAGTCAATCAGTCAACATTGTGGCACTGTTGCGTGTTTTGATCCTTTTGACAGCTGAAGATAGTCTTTCTACATGTTGTCATGGGTGAGGTGAGGAGCGCGCATGCAGGAGACTGTTGATATTGGTGAATACATCCCCGTGGCGTGCGTCGAGCACTTCTATGAGCGTTTCCTCGTTGGCTTTTGGCTTCTTTTTGAGCTGCTGCACAAACACCGTGTGCTATGCGTCCCCCACGGAGATGGAAAAGTGGTCAGAGACGGATTGGATGTACGCGCTTTGTCCTCAGCGCGTGACAGGCAGCAGCGGCTATCATGCAGCCGCATGTGTCACACGTACTGTGGGCCCGGGTTAAAAATGGGTGGGCCAATGGAAAAAAATTCTTTAACTTTACGCCTTGAATTGAAATCTATTAATAATAGATGCAGTCACCAGGTTTGACAGATCACAGTGTATGTGCTATTATAATCTATTTACATTTCTCCTCCCACTTTGCCAAATAGTATGTAAATGCCGCATCTTGCATATTCATTGAGGCAAACGTACTACCTGGATTAGGGCTATTTTATAATAATAATAATAATAATAATAATACATTTCATTTAAAAACAGCACCTTTCAGAACACCCAAGGTCACTTTACAAAGCATAAAAACACAGCAAAAGTTGAGCTAAAACAATAAAAATGAAGCTATTGGAAAAGCTGTTTTAAATATGTGGATTTTGCACATTTGAAAAACGCAGTCCTAACTGCACACTATAAGTAAATTGGGTTGTACATTTATCTGTGTGTTTTTACTGTGCTATGAGGTCCAAATACTCCTGGTCCGGCCCATCTGTCAAAATTTCAAACCCATTGTGGCCCGCAAGTCAAAAAGTTTGCCCACCCCTGTTGTAGGGTGTTTGCCTGGTGCAGGGACAATGGCTCCAGCCGGTGTCCTTGCCGGTCGGGTGGAGGAGATGTGATACTACGTATCACCTTTTCCGTGCAGGCGAACTGCAGAAGATGTCCTCTCCGTCACCTTGTGGGGTCCAGTCCACCTGGGCTCAGACCATTTTCGTTTAATCACTTTCAACACTGCACTGCTTGAAGCCAATAGGCACCATCAGATTGCATAGGAGGAAGTTTCTGCATCAACACACACTCATACCAGTGGGAGAGAAAGGTTTGTAAAGCATAGCAGAGTTACCAGTGGGCGGGTCAACTTTAGCTAACATGGGTGCCTGCAAGATTTGGGAACGAGTCACAGGCCGATGAGGAGGAAAAGCTGGACCATTGGAAGATTCCTCTGGTTCGGGTGGGCACCTAAAAGATTCTGGACATGACACTTTAATTCTGCTACTAATTCTGCGTGTTCCGCAGCGCCATTTCCACAAGTTTCTTATCATTCTCTCTCACCCTCCATTTTGGAAACAACCCGCCAGTTCAGCCTTCTTTTCCTTTTTTTTTTTCACTTCCAACTCTAGAGCAACATAAGCTTTTTTCCGTTACTCTCATTAATGTCACCAAACAAACCATCCATTCTCACAACACTTTTCATCCAGTTATTCAACAATTCTTTCTCTCCTTCTCTATCTTTTTCAGGCACCCAAATTTTCCCTTTATTTTGTTTTATTGATTTATTGATTTATTTACTTAATTCCTTATTTATTTATTTATTATTATTATTTTATTCTTGTTACTTCATTGACGTCTTTTTGTGGTACCACAGTTACACATAGGACTTCCCTTTTTCCTTATTCAAAGACACTTGCTAATTCCCAAACAAAAGTGTCCGAGCCTTAATTTCTCAAAAGTGGTCGTACTTTTCCTCTTATTTCAAGAGTGCTTGACTAGGACCAAACAAAAGCACTCGAACCTTAATTTATCAAAACCACTCGACCATATATAAGGACTTCAGTTTCTAGGATTCTAAAATAGAACGAAACCACCTTGTATATTTAATGTCTTCGTAAAACCAAAAACAATGATTTCTTATTTCTAGGATTCCAAAATGGAATGAAACTACCTTGTGTTTTACTCAAAAGTGGTCAAACTATTCCTCTTATTTCAAGAGTGCTTGACTAGGACCAAACAAAATCACTCAAACCTCAATTTATCAAAACCACTCGAGCTTCTTATTCTCTTATTTTTCTTCTTTCCTATGCGCTTATTTCTTTGTAACGTTACCCCATATACAAGAACTTCGGTTTCTAGGATTCTAAAATAGAACAAAACCACCTTGTATATTTAATGTCTTAGTAAAACCAAAAACAAGGATTTCAAATTTCTAGGATTCCATAATGGAAGGAAACTACCTTGTGTTTTAGATTTACTAATATCTGTTCACCCAGATCTCATATACAATTTAGTCACAAATCAAATTAAAGATCTCAGAGTATAGTCAACAGACAGAAAATCAACTAGGAGGATAAGTGTCCTCTTACCTTGTAATTACTTTGGCACCAGATGTTCTGTCTGCTGACCAACACCTCAGCCCGAAACACGTTCAGGGTCACCAATTTGTTGAAAAAAAAAAATATTTTCTTCACGTGTTCGTTTTCTTTCGGGTAGTGAGAATGTTGGTTGTCCGAATGCAGGCTGGAGATCGATGAACAGTCACTTCGAAGCTTTTATTTCTACAGAATATTCCGGGCACAAGCGATTTCCCAGACAATGGTGGCAGCCTCTCGCAAGTTACGAAGTTGCGAAGTTACAGCGGACTCACAACATTTTCATACTATCTTGAAGGGCGGTACCACAAAGCCCCACCAATGAGATAAGACTTTAAAAACATAATTGATTACAGACACTTCAACCACAGACAATGGCCCATTGTTGTGGAAATAGATGAGGTCCCAGTCATGACGATAAGACTTTAAAAACATCATTGATTACAAACACTCAGCAGAAATTGCGAAAACACTCACAAAGCTTTACTGAGGAAATAAGAAAAATTAAAACAGTAATAACTAAATCTGAGCAGAAGACCCTCTTCAGTTGCAAATCTATTTTTTGGTTATGAATCTGTTTTTTGGTTGCGGATCTGTTTTCTGGTTGCGAATCTGTTTATTGGTTGCAAATCTTTTTCTGTCTTGTGTTGACGGGGTCCTCCGCTCAACCGATGATAGAAGCCTTTTCATTGGTCAGCTTGCAAGCTGCTGCGACAACGTTCATTGGTCAGCTAGGAATGGAGGTCTGACAATGTCCGTCTGACTCTTCCTGGCTCATTCTACAGGCGCCGCCAGCATTGAGGTAAATATTGCTTTTTTTCCCTTTTTTTTTTTACTTTTCTGTTTTAGTTATATCTTATATTTATCTAAAAGCAACCCTTGATCTGTCGTTTATCCGGTGCTTTGGTCTAACCATTACAATTAGCATAATCACTCACTCAGCATTGCTTAGCCATGCTAACTAGCTAGCTCTGATGGTCTGATACCTGACTCATTCATGAACAGGCTTGGGGAGTAACAGAATACATGTACCGCCGTTACGTAATCAAATTAAAACATTTTTTTTAACTGTATTCCATTACAGTTACAGGGATAAGCATGTAATCAAATTAGAGGTACATTCATTAAAAATGGGGATTACGTCGAGGATTACAATTTTTACGATGAGAGAGAGGGCAAGAGAGAGAGAGAGAGACAGCGAGAGACAGAGAGACAGAGCGAGAGACAGAGTGAGAGACAGCGCAAGAGACAATGCGAGAGACAATGCGAGAGACAGACCTACATGTCGGGAGGCGGGGACAAACTAACTGACTAGTCGTGTCCTCCACACGCGGGCAGTTTGAAAAAATCTTCATGGAGTTGTGACTGGGATAAAAGTAAATTTGCAGTTGATGTCACGCATCGTCATCCTCATTGGATGACTCTATCTATCTATCTATCTATCTATCTATCTATCTGTCTATCTATCTATCTATCTATCTATCTATCTATCTATCTATCTGTCTGTCTGTCTAAACTGTAAGGTGTGGTTGCTTTCAGTGACAGTTCAAAAACAGCATATGGCCTTCAATCAATCAATCAATCAATCAACCTGTCTATAGCCTACATGTTTTGTAATTACACAAGGATTTTTGCTATTGGTAGGCTGCCCAGGTCCCTATCACCCGCAGATAGCAGGGGCACATTGTATAGAATTTATGTTGTGGTTATATTTATTTTTATTTTGTCTTCATGAGCATATTCGGTATTGGAGTAGTCCAAAAGTAATCAAGTTACATTACTTTAATATTACGGTACTTTGACTACGTTACTCACTACATTTTTTAGCAGGTAACTTGTAACTGTAACGGAATACATTTTAAAAGTAACCCTCCCAACCCTGTTCATGAAGCTATGTTGTTGGCAAGTCGAAACGCTACAAATACACGGCTTACTGGGATGGCTGTTAGTATGAAGTTTTGTCTGGGTTTTTTACTCATAAAAGAAGCCTTTGCATTCGCTTGTGGATGGTTGTTTGTCCCTGTGATTGGCTGGCAACCAGTTCAAGGTGTACCCCACCTACTGCCCGAAGCCAGCTGGGATAGGCTCCAGCGCCCCCGCGACCCTTGTGAGGACGAGCGGTTAAGAGGATGGATGGATGGAAACAAAAATGGTTTCCTCCACTTTCTGTTTAGTGTCAAGGTCTGATTTATGGACATACACTAAAAGTTATCAAGTCAGTTCATCTGTTTACAAATTGCTCCTGATTTGATTCTAAATGTGGAGATGAGATTCAGCTGCTACTCAGTGGAGGGGCAGATCTATTCCAGGGGGGTTACAGGGCCAGGGTAGCAAGTTTTCAAAAATAACAACATTATATAAACAATGTGTAACTACTTGCATGCTTGATTGGTTTTACCATGTTTAATAATTTAAAATATATTTTGCAAGTGTTCCTTGCATTTTTCTATTTTTCTGTATGTGGCCTTCAGAGGAAAAAGTTTGGACAGACCTGCTGTACAAGAACAGGTCATGGCAGTTGTATTTGTGGGAAAAGTGCCCATAACCAGAGGTAATTTGTATGCGAGTGTCAGATCATTATAACTGATTGTCTGTACAAAAAAAAGATGCTAAGTTTTAGCCATACTTTAGATTGTTCTAGATGTTGTATGGTAGTATGCTGCATTTGCATGTAAAAAATTGTAACCTTTAAAAAAAAAGTCTATAACATCCTCTTCCTTCTTTTAAATGTAAGATGAAACCGCAATGAAGAGACCTTTGGGGTGTAACCTGTCAGTACTACAGTGTACTCCATGGATTGGAGGAACACGGCTTGATTAAAAACAAGTTCCAATTTCAAGTACTTTAAAACAAGTTCTCCCATCGCAAACAAGCTCTGGTAAGGCACCGTCATTTTTACGACATCTCTATGCTTTTATATCATGACATAGCATGCGCACACTGGACGTGGCCTGGCTATCCCGATTTTTTACATGACACTTGTTTGAATGTGCAAAAGAAGTATTCCACCCCAGTGAATCCAAATAAATTGCATTCAGATTTTGTTGTTTTATTCTGATGGAGGTGTTCATATGAAACATTTTCATTTTGTTTGGTTGTTCAGTTTCATTCGAGTCAGAATACATGGCTCCATGTTATCCTGGCTAATGAAGTAATTTACAGAAAAGTTTAGATCCATCTATCCATCCATTTTCTTAACCGCTTGTCCTCACAATTGTCGCGGGGGACGCTGGAGCCTATCCCAGCTGACTCTGGGCAGTAGATGAAGTACACCCTGAACTGGTTGCCAGCCAATCGCAGGGCACATCAACGAACAACCATCCACACCCACAAACACACCTATGGACAATTTGGAGTGTTCAATTAACCTGCCATGCATGTCTTTGGAATGTGGGAGGAAAGGAAACCGGAGTACCCGGAGAAAAAGAAAGGTTTAGATGAAGTATTAAATTATAATATATTAGGCGTGTGAATTGCCTAGTACCTGGCAATTCGATTCGTATCACAATTCATAGGTCACGATTCGATACCAATTAATCCCGATACGGATCAAAAAATGTATTATTGCGATTTTTTTAAAACTCTAATTTAGAAAATACTAATCAGTAAACTTGTACATGTACAGTACACTGTAAGATTTGTATGAAAATGTATTGATTTATCTGAAAATCAGTCACTGAGTCACTGCATTTAACAAACAGGTTGCAGTCTGTTTCATGTTTGAACACCACTGGAATAAAATATTAAGGTTTAATGTTTCATTAATATAACATTCTTCCATGCTTAATGTGTGATTCCTAACCCTAAGTAAGACGTTTTGTTGAATATTCCCATAAAAAATAAATGTTTAAAAATCGATTCGGCCACATATCGAATAGATTTGAAAATTGCACGCTATAATATTGCGATATATTGCCGAATAGATTTTTTCGAACACCCCTGATATATATATATATATATATATATATATATATATATATATATGTATACACACACAGACAGTCAAGCCAGAAATTATTCATACCCCCGGCAAATTTTGTTGTAAAGTTACTTGCATTCAACCAGCATTTTTTTTTTCCTCGATTGGAAATGACACCGGTGTCTCCCAGAAGATAATAGGATGTTGTACAATGGGCATCATTGTGGGGGGGAAATATTCCTCAGCCTTTATATATATTCGAACAGAAAGTGGCACATCCAAAATTATTCTTACCCCTCTCAAAAATTATTAGAAAAGCCTTTATTGGGTATTACAACAAATGAAACACATCCTATAGTTGCTGTTTAGCTTTTTGCATGACTCAGCTGATATTTTTGCCCATTCATCCTTAGCGATGAGCTCTTGTCATCACCCTGATTTTTAGTTCCCTCCACAGATTTTCAACTAAATCAAAGTCTGGATTTTCTTGACAAAACGTTAATATTTTTGTCTGCAAACCATTTCTTAACCACTTTGCTGTGTTTTGGGGGGATTTTGTCATGCTAAAATTTCCACATATTTAAAATTTGCCGAGGGGTATCAATAATTATATATACACTACTCACAAAAAGTTAGGGATATTTGGCTTTCAGGTGAAATTTATGGAAAATGTAAAAAGTTCACGCTACAGTGATATCAACACATGAATGTAGGACATTTTGAGTGGTTCCACCACACTGGAATCCCTCTCGAAGTATAAGGATGCTGTAGCGATTATTTGGGTTGCCGTAATGGCTTAATGAGAAATGTAGACGGTACTGAGTGGAGTTGTAATTTCCTCAGCAACCTCTGGGGCACCACGTTGATTTTGCTTGTTTGTAGGAGCAAAATAAACGATAAACATCCTATTATCAAGTATTCATAATGTGAAGTTGCTACTTTAGTTAATCATGGAGTTTTTTGCTTTCATAAGAGAATTACTAATAGTTCATGGGGAAGAGAGTTCAGGAAAAGAGTTCCAGGAAAAAGAGCGAGGAAAAGAGAAATAAAAAGTTCCTCTGCACGCTGCTTTTAAAACTGTCAAAAGAAGGTAGCTGCGCCCCATGAAGCAGACTTGGTCGACTGAGACCAAACTTTCGGGATAGTATTTGATCATTTTGGATCAGAATTGACAAGCCAGATGCTTCATTTATCATTCTGAACACATTTTAAACATTACCGCGATCATAAAGTTATTGAATCCGCTAAGCTTACTAATTAGCTAAACTTAGGTGGCTACAAGAAATTACACACATCATTCATTTGAGATAGACATACAGGTTGTGTACAAGGATAAACAATGGGAGTTACTTGATGTCAATCAAGTGCATATAGTCCGTGTATGTCCCGAATTATGTAGACTTCAGATTAATTAGGAGCGGCAGGATTCTTAAGTATAACCGATAGTGACCGCTGGACGGCAATGTTGTACCATATAACTTCCCAGGGGCATTGTTTCCAAAAAAAAAACGCATGGATAATTCCTGTGGATAGGCCAGACCATAAAAGATGGTCTGGGGACTGCTTATCAGACAGGATTTCAGGTCTGTCGGAGCTGTGATATGTGTTTCCTGGGGGTTATAAAACGTAGTCCAGTCCCTGCTGGGCTGAAACTCAAAGAGTCCTTTTGAACTGAAAACACAGAGTTAAAACACGCACACATTCCCCAGGGGGAAATGTTTAAAAAGGCACATAAAATGGAGAAATTTAGGGTGACGGGCAATATTCGTTACAGATGCACTGGTGATTTCCTCATCTCAAACAATTGGTTGAAACAAAACCAATGCTGAGGCATGGCATCCCACTTTTCTTGAAGGGCATTGAGGTTCTGGGGTGCAGTTTCCAGCCTCTACACGGCGACTCTGCTGATCCCATTGGTTTTCAATAAGTTTCAGGTCTGGAGGAAGTGAAGGCCATTCCATTTGAGGTAAACCAGTCTCCAACAGCCGTTCCCTGATGATGCCACCTCCATGAGCCGGAGCATTGTCATTTGTGAATTTTGCCGTTAAGCTCCTTGTTAAAGAACAGCAGCTTGTGCAAAAAGTACTAAAACATTAGACAGTTGAAGGTGTGCATTCAAAAGCTTAGAGAAGGTCACATTAAGTTCACCTGGAAGGGTTTGAATGCATTTTAGGCTCGTCCTGAAATTTCACCCAAAAGCCAAATATCCTGAAATTTTTGTGAGTAGTGTATATAATTTAGTGTAAAATATCGTCCAAGATTTTTCTTTTTAATGCAATGTGATAACTTCCGACCTTGTGACAGATGCTAATTTGGGGAAAAGAAAGTATAATATTGTGACCTTTTTAAATCTTTAACTCAGTCCATTTTCTTTTTCTTGGAGTTACCGTAACTTTCATGAATTAATTTAAAACAGAAATGGCAATTTTTTTGTTGTTGCAATATTTACCTCGATGCAGGCGGTGACTGTAGAATGAGCCAGGAAGACTCAGACGGACATTGTCACACCCCCATTCCTAGCTGACCAATGAACGTTGTCGCAGCGGCTTCCAAGCTGGCAAGTTTTACACAACAAAGAAGAACCCACACTGGAGAGAAGCCTTTTGCTTGCTCGGTTTGTGGTCCAAAATTTGCTCATAATCAACACTTAAAAAGACACACAAGAAACCACACTGGAGAGAAACCTTTTACCTGCTCAGTTTGTGGTCAAAGATTCCCAATTAAGGCTAAAGATGAGAGGCACAAACAAGTGCGCTGGTGAGAATAGCAGTGATGAATGAAGCTTGATATGATCTAATTTATAAATTTACATTTAAAATGGTGCAGAAATCATTTCTACTGCTGAATGAACGAATGATCAGTGTACTTGTGTAGTGTATGTGTTTTGACTTAACCAATTTTGAAATAGAATTTGTATTTAAAATGTTACATCAACCTGACAAGGGGCTGCAGATTAAAATGGCTATAATCTGGCTGGCATGTGTAAATGTAAACGTCCATTCATATGCACTGTGCCTTATATATTACATTTTCCATGTTAAATATCAAATGTAATTACAATGACAGCGATTTTAAATAATCTATATTTTTGTGGTCAAATTGTATTCTTGTATTGTGTGGACAAGTGTTGACAATTAGCTCTTGTGTCAAAACACTCAAAGCGTTGTACATAGTTTGTCCTCTTTTGTGTGAAGTTCCTGTCCAGTAAGGGAATGAATGATTGATTGACTTGGGAGAAACTTTGATTGATTGTGGTGAGATGATGAAAAAGTGTACCTGATTATGATCCTGAATAAAGTACTGCTCATAACATGCCTTTTTTTCCCCATGACGTTCACACACAACTGAAAAGGTGGCGCTCTCAAGATGCTATGCCAATTAAGATTTTGGGGGGTCGGGCGTCCTGGGTCTAATGCGCACGTAGGGTTCGAGGCAGCTACTGCAGAGGCCAAAGCCTCAGATGAGATTGGTTCAAACTGTGAGCGTGAACTGGTGGACAAGGATAGTGAGCTCTGAACTGTCACAATTCTGGAGAACTGCTGGCTGGTAATTTACTGTTTAGTTTGAGATCTTATTAATGAAAAACTGAAGAAAATCATCAGTGGAATGGGGCAAATTTGGTACAGGAGTAGACTGGGTAAGTTTGGTCACAGTATCAGGATGTGATGGTTATTCTTATTGGACTCATTCTAATTAGAAAAGTATGCAGCCCTTGAAGAGGTTAAATTTATTCCTCTTTTGCGTGTTCCAAAAATATGAAGACAGATTTTTAATGTAAGAAAAAACACCTTTGCAAAAATGATTTATTAAAAACAGATCTCCGGACATTGGGGCCGACCCTGAAACATCACGTAGGAGGTGGAATTTTCAGAGTGCCCACTGTGCCCCCTCCTTTGCGGAAGAGGCTTCTTATAGTATAGAGCTTGGAAAGTGAAACGCCTTTTTAAAACACGTTATACAACAGATTTGCAGCTGTGCCGGTCTTCAGACAAAATCTACTTCTCCGGGTACTTTTCTCAAAACAACATCTCATAAACAAATTGAATCAGATTTAAAGTGGCCGTGAGCGATGATGCCAACAGAGTCAGTGTGTGTGGGTGTGTGTGTGTTCGAGACAGACTCTGTTCTCATGAACAGAATGTGTTTTTGCACACTGAGAAGGAATTTTAGACCAAACAATTTACCAGCTTAGGTTAAGGTCAAATTATACTGAGTTCAACACTATTTCACCTACTTTACACATCTATAAGACATTTCTACATGGTTAATATATGAAATAAAGAATTAAAATGTTAATAATTTCTAACACCCTGGCGGTAGAAAGTGCACGTTTATAACGTTTAAAACCTTGAGTCGAGGCAAGGCGAAGAGAATAATTTTGTTGCTCGCACCCGTTCTCAAGTCGGCAACAGGATCGTTTTAGAAAGCGATTGTGTTCTGAAAACCAGGGGTACAGGTTTAGTCAGAGTATTTGTATTAGTTATATGATGGGCAAGAGACTTGAGTGTTTCTAACAATACACTTACTAAGTTATCAGTAAGGGTGTCTGGAGACATCCCCATAGTGGAAATGGAGTCACGTGTTAACAAACAGACGGTCAGTTAAAAGGGACTTGGCGTTGTCACTATAACGAAAACAGTGGGGATTTAGCCCACCGCGTATATTCAGCACATCGAAAAATAGATTAAAAACACACCAAAGTGTTAAGACACAGGGACCTGCAGGATGGATGAAAGGCCAGCATTGACACCTTTTGTAAAAACAACGTCCAATGTGTTGCCATATGAATGAGTGGTACAGTTGACATTTTGGATAAAATCTAGACTATTAAGAGAAGAATTCCAAGAATTGCTTTGGAGTGTTCACTAGTTCAACCTTCAGGGTCGTCACCATCACACCTATCTGGTGGGAGTAAACGCATACCTGTCAACTTGTACGTTTTATACGTATTTTATAAGTTTTTTTACCATTTCAAATCATGTACGCCGTACACCGACTTTTGTACGGGGAAAAAAAAAAGCGCTGACATGCGCATGCGTAGATATACATAGAGTAAATATCGTGGAAGCAAGCATGGAGGAGCCACCTAGGAAGAAACGAAGAACTCAAGGATCGGGTCGACACCAGAAAGAATGGGAGTTACTTCAAGGTGAATATGCTGGCTGGATTAAAGCATCGTTAAGAGGCACTCAATTCTCATTCTGTGTCCCTTGCAATAAAGACGTGAAAGTTGCTGCGAGTGGATTTTACGATCTGAAGAGCCACTTTAAAACTGCCGGACACGTGGAGAATGTGAAAAAAAACAATTCACATGTCCCATAAACCAAGCACTTCCTCTCTACCGCAAATCCTGCAGCATCCCACAAAACGACAAATGCGGAAATTCTCTTCTGCCATTTTCTTGCTGAGCACAACATTGCTTTCACAGCTGCGGACCACTTCTCGGATTTGGTGAAAGTTATGTTTCCGGATTCACAGACAGCTAAGGTAATTTATTATTATTATTATTATTATCATTCATATCTACAATGAATCAGCATTTATGGCACCGTGTCAAAAATTAAAATTTTATATTTTAATATTATATTTTTGCAGGAGTTTGCATGTCGGAGGACCAAGGCTACGATGATTGTTAAGGAGAGCCTTGCACGTGGCTACACCCAAGACGTCATTCAGTACTGCAGAACTCACCCATTTACCCTCATGATTGATGAAAGCAATGATCGTACTACCAAAAAGCGACTTGTTGTGTTAGCTCACTTCTTTGATGGGGAGAACACAAATACCAGACTCCTCGATTTACCAGAGTTGGCATCAGGCACAGCAGCATCAATCTTTGCCGTTATTGACAACATTTTACAAGAAAATGACATTCCATGGAGTAACGTTGTGGGATTTGCAAGCGACAATTGCAACACCATGGTTGGAAAGAAAAACTCTGTCTTGTCTAGGATAAAAGAAAAAAATGGGGCTGTTTTTAGTGTTGGATGCATTTGTCATCTTGGCAATCTGTGTGTCAAAGATGGACTGAAGACATTGCCAGTAAACATAGATGACTTGCTGGTGGATATATTTTATTTTTTTAAAAAATAGTTCCAAACGAATTGAGGATTTTAAAGAGTTTCAGGACTTTACAAATTCCGAGCAAGAAAAAATCCTAAAGCATTGTCCGACACGATGGTTGTCTCTGCAAAAAGTGGTTGAAAGAACATTGTCTCAGTACGAAGCACTCAAAAGCTACTTCGCTAGCCATGCGGATGTTGAAAGGGCAGGTAAAGTGAAAAGCATCCATGATCGACTTCAAGACCCTGTTACTCTCCTCACACTCCACTTCCTCAGCTTCATCTTGCCTCAAATAAATCAATTCAATATTGTGTTCCAAACAGAGGCATGTATGATTGGAGATTTGCTACCAGAAATGGAAAGACTCTTAAAGAAACTCTTGCTGAAATTTGTGCAAATGGAACATGTCAAATCTGCTGATAGCCTGCTGGCAGTTGATTATACAAACAGATGCCTGCAGCATGAAGATAGCAGGCTTGCTGTTGGCTTGGGCACCAGGGCCCTCTTCCAAGACACCAATGAGGAGGATGAAATCAGGCAAAGCATCACATCAGCCATGCAAGCAACTTTTTTTCCCTCTGTTCGCTCCTTCTACGAGGCTGTTGTAACTAAAATGATACAAAAATTTCCATTTGAGAATACAATACTGAGTGACTTGGTGGTGTTGGACCCAAGAAAGAGAGAGATGTTGGATTACACAAGTATTGTTAAGCTTGCAAACAGGTTTACACCAGACTTTGATCAGGAACAATTAAAAGATGAATGGGAAGACTATCAACTAATACCTGATGATCTTCTCCCTCAGAAAAGTCAGGATGGACAACCAATTCGTCCAGAGACATTTTGGCCTCATGTGTTCAAAATGAAAACTGGTTTGGGGCTGGATCGCTTTCCACTGATGAGAAAGATGTATCTAATTTTACTCAGCCTTCCTCACAGTAATGCTGATAGCGAGCGGGTTTTCAGCCATGTGAGGAAAATTCATACAGAGTACAGAAAGACAATGGGAACAGACACTCTTACTTCTTTATTACAGATGAAATTGAACTGTGACAACTGTTGCTCACAAGTGAGACCCTCATTAGAGCAGATAAAGTCTGCTAAATCATGCACATTGGCTTACAATAGGAAGTACTGAAGGCACAGTTTATTGCATTGTAAACTTTTTAAATTGAATAAAAGACTTTGTATGCAAATTACCTTTGTTATTTTTATTACACTGTCTGGTTACCGCGAGTAAACATGCGTCGTACGGTGTTTGTAAGGTTTTTTTGGGGTTTGTAAGGGGAATCATAATCATTTATAAGGGCAGTTATCGGCAGAGGTTGACAGGTATGACAGGTAAACGTAAATTCACAAAATATCTGTCGTTCAATCTGGTTACATTCAGTATGACTCTATTAATATAGTAATAAAAACTTTCATCCATTAATACTGAAATAAATGTATATTTTTGGTAAATCGGACCATCAATAATTTTTAAGTATGTATGTCCATTCGAACGTATTTCTTTTCTTCGCTCTTATTTTGTAGCACATCACCAGATGTAGAGAGATGAACGTGATACGGTGCAGTGATAAACAATGTTGTTAGATTAGAAGATGTCAAGTTTACAACTTCCCAACAACACTGTACAGTAATTAAACATGTTTCTTATTCGTCCAAATACAGTTGAAATATTTCTTTCTAATTGTCCTAATTAATCTAAAATTAAACGTGATATTTTAGGGTTTATTATTTTTAACGAGATATGTCCATCTGGAGTTGCCATAGATTTCACGCGACGTGACGAAAATACTCCATTACTGGCTGCTTTTACGTAGCAGCCACACGCTCTTCACAATCCTGAGTTCGGACTGAACGAATTTAAACATTCACATTGTGCGTCCGTCACTACTTAACATAATTTCGTGTCTGGTCGAATTCGTCTCAGACAGTGCCCGTCGAAATCTCTCGGCCACGTTTAGCTTAGCTTAGTTTATTTTAGCTTGCTAGCCACCAAAAAAGGAGACGCGTTTGTTATCGACAAATTGGCTCAGCAGACGCCAAGTGTGAGCGTAAAGTGTTGTGAATATCGTGTGAAAATGTTCGCAAGAACGAACGTCAAGTACGAAAAAGAGCTTTCTGGTGCACAAGAGGTGAACGAGCGACAACGTCAACTGCTGGACGCTGTTTGCAGCCTCGAGGTGTATTGAACAGATCAGGTTTGTCACTTGTTTCATCAATACTTTTCTTTATATGGAACGAAATCTTCATCCGAGGACTTTGTTATATTACGTTTACAGTTTTTCTCAGTTGCTTTGGTATGTTTCTCAGATCAGAATTGAATTTCTCAGAACTACTTGTTCAATTTTCACATCACTGTCACCTGTACACAGCAAAAAGCAGTTTGTTCCTCTATTTTTTTTAACAAGCTGTATGCAAATGATTATGTACAACCAGTCCCGTCTGCAGAAATCCATTACAAGGGGGGTCATTACATTGTTTTTGTTGAGGGGGTATTGGGGTATTTTTCAACTTAAATCTAATGTTCTTCAGGCTGAAATATTTTCTGAGTTAAAAGCGGCATTTCATTCTGAAATCTAAAAAATGAAAACATTGTATAGTTCTATTTGTCCCTCCCGACCGCCAGATAGCGGTCCTCTAAGCACGGAATGTTTCCTTTGCACATGCACAAGAAACATTCAGTGCTTGAAGCACCACCATCTGGCGGCCGTCCTGGACTCATAGAATCGCAGTTAAAGTCGTAACTTTCATTCTATTTGCGTTTATTCAACTCAAAAGTTCATTTGCAACAAATCCGCTTGCCATTTCTATAAACAACTATGTCCGAATGAATGACTCTCTGACCCAGCCCCTTCTATCTGGGATTGGCTAGCCGCTAGCAGTTGCCTTAATTTGCTTTTTGGATTTAAGGCTGTACGATATGGACAAAATGTCATATCTCGATATTTTTGCCAGACATTTCTATTATTTGGTCTTCGACTCAGCATGAGACTTTGCATCATTTCAGTGTGTTATGGTGCCTGCTGTATTTTGTGTTATTTTATTTGACAGTTATTTATTTACTTATTCACTTTCCTAGATCTTATTCATTTGTCATAATTTTATTTGCTTGTGTACTAGTACCTACCTACTAAGGGTGTTGGAAAAAATCAATTTGGCAATATATCGCAATATTACAGGGCGTAATTCTCAAATCGATTCGATATGCGGCCGAATCGATTTTTAAACATCAATTTTTTAATGGGAATATTCAACAAAACGTCTTACTTAGGGTTAGGATTTACACATTAAGCATGGAAGAATGTTATATTAATGGAACATTAAGCCTTAATATTTTATTTCAGTGCTGTTCAAACATGAAACAGACTGCAACCTGTTTGTTAAATGCAGTGGCTCAGTTATAAACCTGAATTTTCAAATAATTATTATTATATATTTTTTTTACATACAAATCTTACAGTGTACATGTACAAGTTTACTGATTAGTATTGTCTAAATGTGAGTTTTAAAAAATCGCAATTATCAATTTATAGATTTGTATCGGGATTAATCGGTATCGAATCGTGACCTATGAATCGTGATACGAATCGAATCGCCAGGTACTAGGCAATTCACACCCCTATTACCTACTTATATTTATTATAATTAATTTAATTTGTTTTCTTTCACTTGTCTCTACTGCAAGACTTATTTCTATTCCATGTACAGCACTTTGTATGCAGCAATGGATGTTTTAAAGTGCTGTATAAATAAATTTGAGTTAAGCTATGTCGATATTATGTAATAACGATATATGAGTTCAGGGAAAACTTAGCAAAACATCAATCCAAAAGTATGTGTATAGTGCTTTCTCTTATTAGAACTTAGTGGCAGTCATCGACATTAACTCTTTTACTGCCAAAGACGTTAAATGACATTCTGCAAAAACCTACGGAGGAGCGCCAAAGACGTTAAAAGACGTCCTCCCATTTTTTTTGGAAACGGGTGCTGGGAAGGCTTGCGGAGCTCTCCTGAAAGTTTTAAGCAGGTTTTTTGAGCCTAATGACTATTTTTGGCCCCTAGAGGGCAGCGATGACTCTCTTTTGACAAGATCGGGTGGGCGTCAGTAGAGGCGGAGCTAGAGCGTTGAGCAGGAGATCAGAATGGAAAACAAAGGAAAAATGGCGGCCGGTCGCGAGGAGCTAACGCCAGAGCCGTTTTTTTCAAAGACCAAAAGCATCGCTAAAAAAGCACATTGTTGATGACGATGATGAAGATGATGGTGACTCCGTGGTTGGAAAGCATTGACGCGGCAGTAGAAGACGTTAGATGGAGCTAGATGGAGGAGGGAACGGGCAATGGCGAGCGTTTGCAAGCAGCACTTACAAGACGAAAGGCATCGACCAACGCTAAAATAGTACATTGATGACGACGGTGATCATCCTCGATGATGATGAAGGTGAATCCGAGCTTGACGGCGAAATTGGAACCGCTGACGCAGCGGCTATGACGGTGTCGTAACGCGGAGCGCAACCGAGCACGCACAGGCGGACGTTCGATCGGACGATGGAGAGTGCCCCGAGTCCAATGCATATTCATCGGAGGAAGTGTGTACAGTCTGCTACTTGCTTTTTATTCCCCGGAAAAAAAGGCCGTCAAGAAAGTGTAACGTTTGCACGCAAAACGGACCAATGTGAAAGTAAACCGTTGTGCGAGTCCTGGCGTCTCCTTGCACGCAGGAGAGCGTTACAAAAGGAAAAACTGTATTTGAAACATCCACATAATTGTAAGTAGTACCACAGTTGCACACATTTGTAAATAGTTTGCGAAATTGTTTTGTCAAATTGTTACACTGTTGAATGGAAATAAACGTATTTTGCAATCAAAAAACACTTTTTCATTGTTGGTGAAAGCGTTTTACAGAAGTAAAGCACTATTTAGGTGTTTGTGGCATCATTCATGGACAAAAAGAAATGTACAATTCACTAGAGTGCATGAAATAACATCGTTTCACAAAAAGCTCTTTTTCTCCGTTTTTTGTTTCAAAAGAGAGAATTTCGGTGAAAGTAACCATTTTCTATTGTTGATTAACGAAGAACGGAATAAGGTAGAAACAAACTTTTTTTTCTGATGAAAGCTGAGAGTCCAATCTTTCATTTGGTAGTATGTGTGTTTCCATAATCCAAACACAACATTTTCTGTGGACCTTGAAAAATCACTCAAAATGCTTAAATCGGCTGGCACTGGCGACAACCCGTTTTTGAAAACGTCTGGCAGTCAAAGAGTTAACAAACCTGGCAATAAAAAACAGAATTCAACTCACATTGTACTGCAACTGTGCTTTTGTGATAAATCATTTAATTACAATACGCTGCTTTGCGTCACTTTTTTTAATCCACAAAAAGGCTGCGGCATGACGTGCTCACTGTTCGGTCGTTGGGCCGACGGGCGAGTGCGTGCTGCTCGCTAACCCGGAAGCAGATTTGTCTGATGCGCGTCTCCCTCCACCCATCCGCCCCTCCCGATCTTGATTGTCATTGGCTAACTTAAGCTGTCATTCAAAGCCAAACTTGAAAGGAGCTATGTTGCTTTACTTGAAACAGAAGGCACAAGTTTATGTGACTGATAGGAAGAATAGATGGTTGGTGAGACCTCTTAAAACAGCTAGGGTGGGTACGGCTCACTGCCAGGACGGGCATGGCCCACCAATGCCCGCCCATGCCGACGGGTCTGTGTACAATTTTCTTTTGTTTCCTACAATATCAGTTGCTTATGGCTTGTTGATCAAAATGTATTCTGAGTTGACCCTTGTCTCGCACCTTAACGCCACAACATTTTTGCATTATTTTATCGTTCAGTAATACCTCGGAGTTTGTACATAATTCGTTCCTGCGAAGTGTTTAAAGTCCGAATTGTTCAACCTCTCAAAACATTTTTCCCCATAGGAAATAATGCAAATGCATTTAATCCGTTCCCAAGCTACAAAAACAGAAAATTCCTATTTTAATTTCTATTTATGTTTTCTACATTTACACCCTGTACAGTATTTAAACAATAAAAAATACTTTACCTTTTTTGTTGTAGTGTGATGGCATCAGGGGATGATAAATGCTATGTTAATGCTAGCTTTAGTTCAGTACTGAGTTTGTGTATTCTACATTGTGCATATTGTTAGACTAGTAAGCGGTCCTTGCGTGCGTTGTTTAACGCCAGGCATGTTGTTGAACTGCTAAGAGGGGTCCTCGTGCCAGCATTTACAGAAGTAGTCACAGTAGTTACAACGGCGCAATAATCTCCTTCCTAATTCCACTGTGGTTTGTAACACTGTATGTTTTTCTTTGCTGCTACTGGCACTGTTGTCTTTCTTTGGGGGGCCCATGGCAAATAAAATTGTTGAGGAAAAATCAAAATGCACCGGGAGTATTCACGATCTCACTGGAAATGAGCAGTGCATCGTCTCAACTACCGCAACGTGAGCATTCGGCATCGCTCGGCATCGCTCGGCATCGCTCGGCATCGCTCGGCATCGCTCGGCATCGCTCGGCATCGCTCGGCATCGCTCGGCATCGCTCGGCATCGCTCGGCATCGCTCGGCATCGCTCGGCATCGCTCGGCATCGCTCGGCATCGCTCGGCATCGCTCGGCATCGCTCGGCTACCCGTTTTCAAGGTACGTTTGGCTTAGCTTGCTTTGCTTGGGTGTTCGAACTCTGAAAATTTGTTCAAACTCCGAGGCATTTTTTACTCAGATTTTTCTGGTTGAAGTCCGAATTGTGCGAGTTCCGACATGTTCAAACTCCGAGGTTCCACTGTATAAGATTTTGACATGCAAAATGGTTAAACAAAGTTTTTATAATACGTCAAGCATATTTCTATACATTCCCAGTAGACTTTTTCTTTTTCTTTTAGGCAAATCTGAACTATTGCTAATGAATGGACATGTGAAGAATCAAGTCAACCAATGATCGTTTTCTGAAGTGGGTGTTTTTATTCCTAGTACCGGTATTCAGTTTTTATTTATGTATATTTTTTTAACCTTAAATCTAATTAATGACATGCTTACTGGCCAGTGTACTTGTAGCGCAGTGATTCTTAAACATTGGTCTGGGCCGTGAGTGCCATCTAGTGGGCTGCAAAGTAATTTCAGTTTTGTAACTGTGAGCCGCAAGGGCCGCAGGCATCTTTCAACTCAGGCTTTGCACACATGTAGCAGAGTATTTTTAAAACAGAATAATTTAGAAAAAAATCCATCCACACTGCCTCATTTAAAAAAAACACATCCACATAAACACACACAAAAACGGAGAAGTCCGTTTTAAGCTCATTTAGATGGATGCCAAGCTTTTAGGTGGCATTAATTAGCCAAATGGGCTCTTTTTTTTTTCAGACACATTATTACAGGTTACATCGATCACGTCATATCATTTGTAACATTGACATCCGATTGAAGGGCTGACGGGTAGAAGCCATGGCTTATTAGTAACACGTCCCCATCTATTCTTACTATACGCATCCATAAACCTCCTCTTTGGTCTTCCTCTAGGCCTCCTGCCTGGCATTTGGAAACTCAGCATCCTTCTGCCAATATACTCCTCTGGATATGTCCAAACCATCTCAGTCTGGCCTCTCTGACTTTATCTCCAAAGCCTCTAACATGCGCTGTACTGCATGTACTACTTCCTGATTCTATCTATCCTGGTCACTTCCAAAGAGAACTTCAGCATCTTCATCTCTGCCACCTCCAGCTCTGCCTCCTGTCTTTTCCTCAGTGGCACTGTCTCCAGACCAAACAACATTGCTGGTCTCACCACAGTTTTATAAACCTTTCATTTTAGCTGAATCTCTTCTATCACACATCACACCTGACACTTTTCTCCACTCGTTCCAGCCTGCCTGCACACGCTTCATCACTTCTTATCCACACTCGCCATTGCTCTGGGCTGTTGACCCTAAATACTTAAACTCTTCCACCTTCTTGGTCTTTTGTCCCTGTAACCTCACTCTTCCACTTGGGTCCCTCCCATTCACACACCGATACTCTGTCTTGCTACGGCAAACCTTCATTTCCCTCCTTTCCAGGGTGAAGCTCCACGCCTCGAGCTTTACCTCCACCTGTTCCCTGTTCTCACTACAGATCACAATGTCATCAGCAAACATCATGCTGTCTGGCTACACTCTCACCTACCACTACTTTGCAGTCGCTGATCTCCAGATTACACCGCCTACACAAGATTTACCTATGTACTCCTACCTCCACTTTTGTAGGTCACCCTATGTTCCTGCCTCTTCTGGAAGAAAGTATTCACAACAGCCATTTCCTTTTTTTTTTTTGCAAAGTCAACCACCACCTGTCCTTCTGTGTTCCTCTCCTGGATACCAAACTTGCCCATCACCTCCTCATCACCTGTTTCCTGCACCAACATGTCCATTGAAGTCTGCACCAATGACAACTCTCTAACTTGTAGGGTGCTCTGCATCATTTCATCAAGATCCAACCAAAAGTTCTCCTCTTCCAGCTAACATCCTATGTGGCGCATACCCACTAACAACATTTATCATCATACCTTCGATTCCTAACTTCAGGCTCATCACTCGGACACTCTTTTTACCTCCAGGACGTTCCTAACAAACTCCTCCTTCACGATAACGCCTACTCCATTTCTCTTCCTATCTACACCATGATAGAACAACTTGAACCCTGCTCCTAAACTTCTAGCTTTGCTCCCTTTCCACCTGCTCTCCTGAATACAGTATGCCCACCTTCCTCCTCTGCATCCGGTCAACCAGCTCTCTACCTTTTCCTGTCATCGTTCCAACATTCAAAGTCCCTACTCTCAGTCTTAGACTCTTGGTGTTCCTCTTCTCTTTCTTCCTACGAACACACCTTCCTCCTCTCCTTCTTCGACCAACAGTAGTCTAGTTTCCACTGGCACCCTGTAGGTCGCCAGCACCGATGGCAGTCATTGTTAACCCGGGGCCTTGACTGATCCGGTATGGAAGTCATATATTTGATCCGCATGTTTGATTTGGCCAAAGTTTTACGTCAAATGCCCTTCCTGACAACCCTCTGTATTTATCCGGGCTTCGGACCGGCACAAGAAGACACTGGCTTGTGCTCCCTTGTGGCTACATTGCATCTTAAACTTATATAATTCCATCTTATTGTGATAGTGAATGCTTGCTGCTTTTTTTTATTAATGCATATCATCTATCACCAATGTTGGTATACTTGTGTCTTCGTATTATTGATATGTGCTGTTTGTGCTTTTATTTTTTTTTCTGGTTTGTTTCTTCCCCAAGCTGGTATTGTTAGTTTTCATTACCATTGTTCGTTATTATTATTATTTCATTATGAGCTTTTAATGTCATGTTAGTTAATTAACACATTGTTTTAGTTCTGTTTGTTTGTGTTCATGAAAACCGCTGTTGGTTACAGCAAGCTTGCAGGAAAGTAGTCAAATTTGTTTTCAAAGCTTGATATTAACGAGATTGGGCGTGGGACTTAAGTTTTTCTTCCTCCCACTCCTTTTCAGGGTAGGTTTAGTTGAGTACTGCCTAAAAAAATGGTATATTGTTGATGTTGATTGCGGCCTGAAATAAATGAACAAATAAATAAAAAACTGACTTTACCAAACCATGTGTATCTTGTGTCCCGCAGACGTCGGTGAAAAATATTCTTGTCCTGAGCGGCAGGAGCCAGAAGTCCCTGGCGTGAAGGAGGAGGAGTACTTGGAGCCTTTTCAAGTTAAAGAAGAGGAGCAGCCACAGCCTCCCAACATAAAACAAGAGGAGCAGCTGCCACCATACATTAAAGAGGAGGATTTCACAGAGTTGCCCGTGACTGGTGTCTATTTGAAGACTGAAGATGAATGCCAATATGAAGAGAATAAAGGGGCGGAGCCTCCAAGCAGCAACTCAAGACAACAAATAACAACAGAAGATTATGAGGACCACCGAAGAGGATCACAAGCAGACAGCCGATTAGCTGAAATGTCAGATGGTGAAGACGCGTCACACTCTCCTCACACTGATGACTATGAACAGTCTGATGGTGATGTGACATGTCACACTGACAGCAAACGTTGGAAATGTTCTCAGTGTGGAAAAACTTTTGGCTCCAAGTACCAATTAAGAAGACATGTGATTGGCCACACTGGTGAGAAACGTTTTACCTGCTCAGTTTGTGGCCGAAGTTTCTCTCTGAAGGGAAGCTTAACAAGACACACAAGAACTCACACTGGAGAGAAGCCTTTTACCTGCTCAGTTTGTGGTCAAATTTTTGCTCATAAGGAATACTTAAAAGTACACACAAGAACACACACTGGAGAGAAGCCTTTTGCTTGCTCAGTTTGTGGTAAAAAAATTGCTGTGACTGAAAACTTAAAAACACACACAATAACTCACACTGGAGAAAAGCCTTATTCCTGCTCAGTTTGTGGTCAAAATTTTGCACAGAAGGGAAACTTAAAACAACACACAAGAACCCGCACTGGAGATAAGCCTTTTTCCTGCTCAGTTTGTGGTCAAAATTTTGCTAACAAGGAACACTTAAAAATACACACTAGAACCCACACTGGAGAGAAGCCTTTTGCTTGCTCAGTTTGTGGCCTAAAATTCATTTGGAAGCAAAACTTAACACAACACACAAGAACCCACACTGGAGAGAAACCTTTTACCTGCTTAGTTTGTGGTCAAAATTTCTATCATAAGGGAAACTTAAAAATACATACAAGAACCCACACTGGAGAGAAGCCTTTTGCTTGCTCAGTTTGTGGTCAAAATTTTACTCAGCAGGAACACTTAAAAATACACACAAGAACCCACACTGGAGATAAGCCTTTTGCCTGCTCAGTTTGTGGTAGAAAATTTGCTCATAATCAACACTTAAAAAGACACACAAGAACCCACACTGGTGAGAAACCGTTTACCTGCTCAGTTTGCGGTCAAATATTCCCAAGAAAGGCTAAAGCTAAGAGGCACAAGTGTGTTGGTGAGAATAGCAGTGATTAATGAAGCTTGATATGATGTCATTTATAAATTCATATTTGAAATGGTGCAGAAACATTGACTACCACTGAATGAACAAATGATCTGTCTTGACTTACCCTATTTTGAAATTGAATTTGTATTTTAAATGTTACATCAACCTGACAAGGGCTGCAGATTAAAACTATCAGACGGCTACAATCTGGCATTTTTACATGTAAATGTCCATATATGCACTGCGCCTTAAGGCTTATGTATATATATTTTTTTAATATTACATTTTCCATGTTTAATATGGTATGAAAGGAAATTACAATGACAGTGATTTTAAATAATCTACAATTTTTATGATCTATTTGTATTCTTGTATTGTTTGGACAAGTGTTGACAATTAGTACTTGTGCCAAAACACTCAAAGCATTGTATATAGTTTGTCCTTTTTTGTGTGTGAAGCTCATATCCAGTAATAGTCCAGTCTGTAAGGGGGCAATCGTGCAAACTAGTCTAAAAGTATGAAATTTGGTACACTGGTACTTTTTAATATGTTCTATCCAAATCTTTCCCTCTTATTAGTTGTAGAGTTACACATAGATAAATGTTTTTGTTGTATTTATTTATTCATTTATTTATTTATATTACTACAAGAAATCTGAATCTAACCAATAAATCAATTAATGTGTCAACAATGAAGATACATAGTGCCTACTATGTATCTTCATTGTTCATCAAGCACAGACTGGGCTCGACCAGATGTAAGTATCTGGGCCTGAGTGAGACTGTTCCTCCAACCAGAATCACAAAACAACTTTCCTATCATATGATGCATCTTGCCTTCGATGTGTAGAGCACCCATTATTATGACCAGCTTGTCCTAACCCACAGTGTCAGGGAATACCCACTGCGCAGATCTGCTTGGTATAGCAAACGGGCTGGTCAGCACCAAGGACAAGTTTTTCACCTGGGTTTACAAAATCAGTGTATTGGACTGCTAGATGCATTGCATGCTTCATCATGGAAGGGGGCAGCTGCCTTGTCTGGAAACGGAGGCAAACCCCTATCACTGCCTTCGGCTTGATTGAGTCGTCACTCATTAAACAGAAATTATAGCCAGACCAGCTGATCACTTCACCATCTGCTAATGTGTCCTGTTGAAGCACTCTGGCAACATGTGCTATCCAAGACTCGTCATGGATTTTGGAACCAAGAACTAGGTTGTGAGATGGTCTGGAACTGAGGTTAGGATTGCACGGTGCGTGCAGATCATTGCTTGGCAACTCTGCTGGCTGTACCACAGAGTAGGACTCCGGCAACTGAGGAACTGAAGCATCTGTGGGGTCCAGTTTGACGCAAGGACGTTTGACTCCTAAGTTATCCCAAGATAAGTGGTTGGTGACACTGATAGTAGTCCCATTAAATTCATCCTTGGAGAAGTTACCCTGACTGTGGCTATCTAGATTGCCAACGTCAAACGTCACAAAGACTTCACTGAGGGTATTTGTGGGCAGCACAATTCCATCACTTACAAACTGAGCACTGCTTGTGCCATGGAGCCATTCCATAACTCGACTGTATGAGACAGAGAATGCCAAAGGCAGTGGCATTGTTGATCTGTTGTTTCTGTCTGCCATCACCATGAAGCTTGAGGTTCATGTACAGTGGGAAAGGGGTCACTCAGTCTTTGTTGTGCATGATGTACATGATCTGTTGGTCAATGACATTTGCAATTCTTGCCCTGCCATGTGTCTGTTCTTGCAACTCCTCACTGTCCTGTGCTTGCAAGACTGAGGGTCCCTGTAGCGCAGGGGTGGCCAAGTTCGGTCCTCGAGAGCCACTATCCAGCCTGTTTTCCATGTTTCTCTCCACTAACACACCTGGTTCATGATCAGGATCGTTGTCAGGCTTCTGCAAAGCTTGCTGATGAGCTAATCATTAGAATCAGCTGCGCTGAAGGAGTAAGACATGGAAAACAGGCTGGATAGTGGCTCTTGAGGACCGAACTTGGCCACCCCTGCTGTAGCAGAATGTTGAGGGACAGGTGATGTCACCGAATCGACGACAAATGAACCACTGAATGGTTCTTGTCTCTGGAGACAGCATTACCTCAGAATCACTGCTGCCCGCATCAAGAGCAAAGCATCATCTTGGCCCGTCTGTGTCTTGTGACCTTCAGCAAGAAGGTTGCCAGGTTTTCGATTGGTTGATAATTACACCTGATTGCCCTGAGAGAATTCTGTCCACTCAGGGAGAAGCTTCAAGAGGTATTCATTGAACCTTGTGGCATGTGAAGAGGGTCTTCTGCCCAGATTTAGTCATAACTGTTTTAATTTATTTATTTCCTCAGTAGAACTTTTATCTGTGGATGTGTCTTTGTGAGTGATATCGCAATTTCTGCCAAATGTCTGTAATCAATGATGTGTTTAAAATCTTGTCGTCATTACTGGGATCTCATGACTGGGATCTCATCAATTTCCACAACAATGGGCCATTGTCTGTGGTTAAAGTGTCTGTAATCAATTTTGTGTACTCCCAAATCACAATTGCCACTTCAGAGACAATCATAGAAACGGTGGAGACTCCAACTGTTTGCAATGGTCCTGTAAGAGTCACCAGTGGCAAAATACCTGCAGCATATAAAACAAAATTTATCAGTTTGAATACAAAACAAAAAAGTTCATCCTAAATATAATCTAAATTAAACATAATTAAACGTTTTGCCAGTAGTAGTACTTACTGATTGATGTGACTGTACTTTATACTAGCTTTCAAAAATACACCACGTTCCCTACGTGTGTACATAGCAACTGATAGAATACATAATCAGATCACATTAATTCAATTCATCAATTCATTTCACCACGGTACAAAAACTCCACTCACCGGAGGCAAATGGACAGGCGCTTTACTGCTGGGATGAAATGCCTATATAGTTTGTGTCTTCGCGGGAAATTCTGGCACCGAATCGAGCCAGCAGCTCGTCGAACTGGGCGGTAGTCATTCTCATACAGCGCTGGAAACGGTCGTCATCCAAGCGCAGTTCTTGAACAAGCCGGTGGAATTTGCCAAATTCTATGCGCCGCCGGATTGTATTGTGAACCCATTCACGACGATGACGGCCATTCACGACGATGACGGCCATTCACGACGATGACGGTCATTCACGACGATGGCGGCCATTCACGACGATAACGGGCATTCCGACGTCTGTAAAGCTTCGCCAGCAAGCATAGAGAAATAAAAGATTCTACACTGTTATCCATGGTCGTTCGCAAAATACCAAAGAAAAAAGAAACGTGGCTGTTGTGTATATATAGAGGACGCGGAAGTGGGAGTTGCGAGCAGGAAATCCCTCTTCTTCGTTCCTCCTCGCGAGGCAAAACCAATGCCATGGAGAACCCCGCGAACAAACACACGCCAGCGCAGCGCCACAATATTTTCGCCTCGGTCGTAGCATTACGCGGTGAAAACGATCGCAAAATGCAATCCCCCACCGCGATCGCTGGTTAGCCCGTTACGTCATGTGTTGTAAACCAACATACCTAAACACATGGAGAGGATCATCCCAAGAAGCTGTGGGGCAAAGTAGTGACAAGTGTAAAAAGTGTATTGCAATGTAGAGGCCTACACATTCCTTCAAATTGAAGAAGTCATTTTGGCAGCAACATTTTTTTTTAACGCAAATATTCGCTTATTTTCCTGCTCTAGCACTAAATAAAGCCTACCACACTTCCATGTTTTATTACATGAATTCACTTTTATTCTTCTTAAATGCTTTAGTGTTTCTCAACCCTGGTCCTTGGGGCCCACTATCCAGCCTGTTTTCCATATCTTCCTATTCGACACGCAGCTGATTTCAATGACAGCTCATCAGCGAGCTCTAGAGAAACCAGATAATGATCCTCACCTGCGTTGAAATCGGGAGACATGTAAAACAGGCTGGATAGTGGGCCCTGAGGACCAGGGTTGAGAAACACTGCTTTAGATGGTCCACTTTGCAGTATGATCGAAAATCAGCTCAATGAAAATTAAAACAGCTTTCAATTATTTAGTTTTAAGTTAAAACAAAAACAAAAAAATAGGATCTACAGCAACTAATACTACTACCAACTTTAGTGCTTGCATTATACAATAAATGATCCAAACAAGTGCCCATTTTTTCCCATGCATTGTCAATGCTGCAATTTTGCCTGCTTGTCAGACTCCATGGCCCTGCTAACACTGTTCTCATTTCCACTGTGGAAATTTTGGGCAATTTGCAAACATTTTAAATGTATCCGAGACGAATGCCAGTGTGAGGTTATCCACATGAACTTTATGTTTTGATCAATGTTGATGAGACACTCTCCCCATTTAAAATACAGAGGAGCAAGATTAATTAGCATTTCATTCAAGACTACTAAGAGGAGAACATGGATACCTCCACGACTGCCACTTCAACACATATTTCCAGAATAACAGTTCTCCAGGAGCCATTTCTTTACACTGGTCCGGGTGGTCAAACACACCTGGGATGAATGTGATCCCATCCGGACATGAGCAGAGTCCTTTTCGAAACACAACTTGACTTTGGCAACACATGGACCAGTTAGCAACACAGCACAGCTTTTCTGACATTATACACGCCATACAACTGTTGTGATGACCACAACACTAAAATTAGCCTTCAAAATGACAAGTGACTCAAGCACATAGATTTATTTGTCACATTTCCACTGTTAAAAAAATGTGACATTAACAGTAGTAGTGTACAGGACTACTTCACAACATTATATCGGTAACAACCAGCGCAGAGAGTAAGTCGAGTCCTTTTTTTTGTCAGTTTTTTTTTTTGTTTTATGAGCCCACACTAGTCCAAACGCGTTATTCTTATTATTATTGCGTTTGTGGAATATGACTTAAGAAGTAAAAATCCACCCATTTTTATTCTACCCGGGGCGGCCATTTTGTTACTTGTCAACTGAAAAAGACATCACAGTTGGTCTGGGCTCAGCTTATGAAACCTCACATGGCCAAAACCCAGAAAATTGGTGTGCCTTGATGATGGTTAACAGAACCCTTACGCAAAGAGATGTAATTTTTAGTCAACAGCAAGTGGCTGTACAAGGCAAAATGGCTGCCCCCTGAAATGCATAAAACAATTTTTCTGTTTAATGTTTGTTCCACAAATGCAATATTAATCAGAATATTATTGCTTAGACTAGTGGGGTTGTGTAAAGACATTTTTTAGTTTGACTTCTGAAGGAATATTTTGATTACTATATTAAGTGTAATCTTTGCGTGTTCCAAAATAATTGTATTCGAGATCTGATGAAGAAGGTTCCTTGCAAGGATTTATTTAGAAGCTTCTAAAGACAAAGTCAGGACACCACATCTGAATGCAACGCGGGGCCCCAAGTCTGTAACAGTCTACAGAACATCCACTCATTTATAACCAAAAGATAAAAGGTTCCTCTTCCCGCCTCTTGATTAAACAAAGGACAGACATGTCGACTCCTAGTTGAACAAATGATTTGATGTTGTTAGTAAGCAGACATTTACATACAGACATGTCGACTCCAGGTTAAACAAAGGTGTAATGTTATTAGTAAACAGACATTTACATACAGTTCCCCTTCTTGACTGGGGGAACAAATGCAATTAGGATCTGACCCCAGACTTTTAGTCTCTAATGACAAAAGACTCTGATAACATCATGCACATTCTATCTTCAATAGCTTTGGGGGTACGAAGATCAAGTTCACAAAATCACCATCCCACTGTATTCTTTTAAATACTCATGATTATATCACATCTATATGCTTTATAAGTAAATTAAAAAACAGTAAAATTATAAATTGAAAATATTAAATGTCTTCACTTCCCCTTTAAAGGGGTAATTAACATTGCAGTCCATTGGTTGGTTGACAACAGAACAACATGGGTGCTATGCTACAAAAATACAGAATGTGTGTAGCAGACTCGTGTCAAAAAGAAAAATCATCAAAATGCTGATGTTAATTCCTTCACTGTGGTGTCCTTACTTTACTGTTCAAATTTTGCTTTATTTCCTCTTCTGGCATTTGCTTTATTTTTCCCCGATACCAAACAGTTCGACACAGGTTTTTTTCAGCAACATTTTTCTTCTGAACATTAATTTGCAGTTTTTTACCTTTCAGAAAATGTGAAAATAAGTGATCCCCCTTAGAAAAAGGTCAGTTTTGTGATTTAAAAACTGCCCAGCCCTATCTTATAACATGAAGACATTGAGAGTGAAAGGAAAAAATAGCTAGCCATAGCGAATGTGCAGGGTAGCTTGAGCCAATAAAAACTCCAAAGCCAAACATTGGCAAGGGCGAAGGAAAAACTTGGAAAAGGCTGAAAAGATCAGCAGACTCAGCAAGTTGAGGTCTTACAAACATTGTTGAAAGCGGCTGTACCGTTTGGTAGACGGGAAGTTCTGAGGACCAGTGCTCACACGGGCCCTCCACATAGATGTGGAGCCCGAATCGAAAATGCTCTTGAACCAGTGGACTTCTTTTTTAGCTCTTGGGATAACCAAAAGACCAGCATGTTGCGAACAAAGGTTTCGTGTCGGAACGTACGGTACTATTAAATCGACGAGATATAATAAAATAATATTTTGTATGTAAGCAACAGAACATCTCAAGTGGACTGGAAGCCAATGCAAGTTGGCTAGTATCGGGGTAATATAGTCAAACTTTCTCGTCTACGTCAAAAGTCTAGCAGCAGCATTTTGCACTAACTGCAGACATTTAAGACTGGTCATGGGAAGACCAGAGAATAATACATTACAGTAGCCGAGGCGAGATTTAACAAATGCATGAATTATAATCTCTGTATCACCATTGGACAAAATAGCAAAAAATTTTGCAATATTCCGAAGGTGGAAAAAAGCAGTTCTAGTAATATTTTTAATGTGCATTTGAGTAGAGAGTTGGGTCGAATATAACGCCAAGATTTTTTACTGAGTCACTGTGGCTAATAATACATTTATCAAGGTTTAACCCGTGGGCAGTATTTTATTTTGAAATGGCTTGGTCAGAACCAACAAAAAGCCAAAAAATGGTCACAATAACGCCTAGGGGTTAAAGAGGTGTTCGTAAACAGATGACGATGACGAGCGGGACCAACAATCAACATCTCGGTTTTATCTGGGATTCCAGCTGACATGAGTGACATGCTAACACAAAGCAGGAGCTGCGTGGCTCAGACCATGTACACACGTAGCAGGGTATTTTTAAAAACGGATATTTCCCTCCTCTGGGTGTAGAAAAAAATAGTGTCCACACCACCACGTTTGTAGAAAAGAAAACATCCACAGCTAACCGTATTATTGCGTTTTTAAGTACGTTCATAACAATTCCAATCCTTAAGGTGGCAACATTTCTCCAAATCCTATCCAGAGTACGCCTCCGTCTGGCCACGCCACTTGCACAAATTGGGCCTACAATGAGATGCATGCCAAGCCTCTAGGCAGCAGTAGTTAGCCAACTACTGCTCGTCTCTTAACGTCACTTCACCATATGTCACACAAGACTTTTATTTTATTAATGAAAAAAATACTTGTCAACAGTCAATGAGTACATCATAAACGGAGCATAGAGGAAAACAAAGAGGATAAATACATTTTAAAAAGCTTCACTTGTCTTTTTTTAACAACTTTTTCCCACTCACCACACACACACACATGGTCTCCCCTGTGGGGAAGCAAATCTACGCCGCCTTTTTCATCTTTTTTAACAACTTGAGGTATGTGATTGAGAATGACGTGTGTAGAGGACGACGTAAAACTTCGTTTACTGAGCCGGAGAAATACGCAAATCTTCATTTCGGACGGAGTTTTTAGAATCCTGTTTTAAATGAAAAAAATCCCCGCGAACGTGCCGGACAAAAATATCTCCCTATTTGGTCCAACTCTAAATAGAGTCACATTTACTCTACAGAATTTACTGTGTTGTACTTGCCACTCTGATAACTTCACTGCCGGATTTGTGGTGATGGAAGAAGCCTCTCCTCTTGGCCTAACCGTCACTTGGGCAAGACAAAAATGCAGTCTCTCTGACTTTCTTCTACCTGTGGCTCCAGTGCTCCAACACCCTAGAGTCTGTTGACTCTTTCACAAACCTAGGCGTAAAGATCACCACTTCCCGTTCCGTGGATCTCCATGCGTCTTCAACTGACTCGCAGTGACCTTGGTAGGCTCTATCATGATAGAAGCGCCTCCGAATCTGCACTCAAATGAAGTTCCGTCCGTCTCTTCAACTTACTGGTCCTCTCCGTTCTGTTCTATGGTTGTGAGTCGTGGACTCATTCAGCAGCCAACAGCCGGAGGGGTAGCGATAACTCCAGTAATTGGAGAAATAATCAGTACGATAATCGATTTTAGACTATTTTCAAGGTACCAGTGGAATCCTTTGCTGAACACGTGGGCTCGATGATGCACATGTACAATAAAAATCACATTAATTAAAGCAATGGGAGATGAGGTTTTCTCCTGTTTATTAGAAAACACGTCACGAGCATTTCATCATTGACAACATACACTATACAAATCACTATTTACACATTTAAAAATCACTTTCACAGGCACAACATTCAACCCAAACAATAAATATTGTAAAAATGTGAGGAATTCTCGTATTGTCACAAAGTCAAAACATCAAATGCAAACTTCATATTAATTCAGGGTTTTTTCTGCTTATGATCAGTCTGTGCACGTCAACAAACGTCATGATTAGTAACAACAGTAATATTTATGACCAAACCTTCTGATGTTGTCTATTGATAAAGATGAGTGTAAGGTCTGTGTCATTCATTTTCCATCTTAGAACAGTTTACATCAGGGGTGGGCAAACTGGGTCCTCGAGGGCCGTAGTCCTGCAGGTTTTGAATGTTTGCCTTCTCCAACGCAGCTGATATATGATCAGCTCATCAGCAAGCTCTGCATAAGCTTGGTAACAATCCTGTTGATTGGAATCAGCTGCGTTGCAGCAGGGAAACCTCCAAAACATGCAGGACGCCGGCCCTTGAGGACCGAGTTTGCCCACCACTGGTTTACATTAATGTATCTGGAATTCGCTTTTAAGGGATGTTTAGTACACAACTATACTTTTCAGGTCTTGAGATGCGGGAGCACACTGGTGCATCTGTTAGCACCTCTGCCATAATAGCAAGCAGATTTGAGCTGGGATACGTCTTAAAATCTGTGTGGAGTTTGCATGCTCTCCAGGCTTGTGCTTGTGTGAGTTCACTGATTTCCTCCCAAAGTGCAAGAACATGCATGTCAGGTACACGGGCGACTACATTGTCCATAGGTGTGACTGTGGTTGTCTGTTTCTATGGATCAGACTTGAGGTTTATGGATGATCACGAGCTAACATAGCGTTTTAAGCTCAATCAAAACTATGGCATACATACATGCATCTATCATGTGTGTGTGCAAGTCACTCCAACTGATTGGATCCAGAAAGGGTGGAGGTTGCAGGTGTTAAAGGCGTGACTACAAGTCCTTGGCTCAGGTCTAAACTTCGTCCCTCCTTTTCCTAGAAAATACTAAGCCTCATTAAAATATGTCCAGTACTAGAAATAACTAATGAATGCTTTCTTTATAGACATGTTTCCCCCAAACTCACCACTTTGTATTGCAGAACCATCTCCTTGAAGGCCACAAAGTCAATAAAGGACAGCAGGATGTCAACAATGTCACCTGACACCTCATCTTTGTGCTGCCTACAGGTGGAGGGGAAGGAGAGGCACAATGACAATCAGTTTTTAACATGGGTGCCATCTAGTGGCCAGTTGCGAAACATGATTAGCATACGCAACAAATAGGGGGGGTACAAAAGAAGAAAATGTTTCAATGTAAAAAAATATTAAGACAAATAAAATTATTTGAAACACTATAATTACATAAGTTCCGTTTGGATGAAACAACATTTATTGAATTAGTTATTTAAATTTTTTTAAAAGGTGTAAATGTATAAATTTAAATAACTCTTGCACAGCCCTAGCCTCAGGTGTCTGGAAAATCCTACTGGGTCATCATGGGGTTCCTACACCACAACGAGGCGCTCACTCTAAAGCGTGTAGACATGGGCTTCACGCTGCAATGGCCGTGAAGCCCATATCATATAGCCCAAGTCATATCTGACTATTTTATTTTTACTTACTTTGCTCTTCCGCCTTCTCTCCAAGACGTGCACACACTTACAGCTGACAACAAGGCACTCTTAAGTGGCAACGCTAATATTCTAACTTTTTCTGTGTGACATGCGCACACTCAGGGCCAACAACGAGGTGCTCTAAAGCAGCCACACCAGTGAATTATCTGACGAGAAAATAAATTTTTCGAGGTGTAGGCTTGCTACCTGCCCATCGTAATTGTGACAGACAACCAGTGATGCAAACGAAGGGTTGACTCAAAACTATAAATGCACAGTTGAGTACAACATTAATCTTCTGAGTCTTTGCACGTTTTCGGCAAAAGTGTATAGTGTTTTTAGAAACGAATCTCTCAATTGATTTGACATGGTCTTTAAAAAGTTTTGGTAACATAGTTTGTAGTGTATTTACAATTTGAACTAATAATATACCAGTAAGCATTTTCAAACAAAACTTTTTGTTTTCACTATTTGTAGCAAGGCTCTGTCCTTACCCAATGCAAATGGCGGACATTTACTGTAGTTTTATTAAATGGTATGGTTTTCAAAATATAAAATACATGGACTGAGCACCAACTGAAGCAGGTTTACGTACATCCATCGGGGTCAGTACAGAAGTTCCTTCTCAGTCCGTGTATTTTTATGAGGCTTCGCGTCATAAAGCACTCCCCGAAAATGCGGACGCACTCACTGAAAGGTGAGCATACGTCAATGACGGGCCGTTGTATTGACAGATTTTCCAATCTCTGGTAATGTTAATGAGACATAAGGTCATTCCACATTATTTTGACCAGCACAATAGTACGGTAAACTGCCATACTTTTTTTTTTTTTTTTTGCTGTTACGACGTACTTAATAAGAGCATCAATAGTGAGTTGAGTAATTGAGAGGGAAATGGATACTGAATGTGATGTCAATGCTTACATGAGATGATCAATAAATGTGGACATAATGAAGCCGGGGATCCTCTTCATCAGCTCATGTTCCACATACTTCTCCAACCGCTCCACCTACACAGAGTCAACGGATCGGAATACACATTAAAGCTCTAGGCTGTCATGCTATTAAATAAGGGATTAACCATAGGTACGGGGCGGCACAGATATATTTATATAAATCAATAAATACATTTTGTAGCAGAGTATATATGCCCCAAATGTACATTCATCAGTGCCAACAAAAAACAGTGACACTTATGGACAATTAAAAGTCTTCAATTAACCGAATATGCATGTCTTTTGGATGTGGGCTGAAGAGATAACCAGCACAGGAATGGGGGATGACATGCGTTGCAAGCTCTATGGAGCAGGGCCAGAATCGAAATTCGAACCCCAAGCATAAAAACTGTGAGAAAGCTGTGCTAACCATTACTCACATATTCATTGAAAATGGGCGTGTAGCTGAGCTTGTTCTCTTCACTGTTGTCAAACTCTTTATAGTGTTTCTCCATGAAGTTCCGCTGTAGTTGCTGGAAATTCTCCTCTAAAGAAAACAGCATAACGATTTTATTATTCTCACAAAAAGTCTGTGCAGCACAACTGACGAGAGTAACTATTTGCAATCATCTCACCCATAATGATGTCTTCTATGCAACCAATGACAGAGTCGAATGCAGTGTCTGCAGCTGAGGAACTTGAGGCAGAACGAAAGACATTGGTTCACAACACCAGAGACTGACACATGCTTTATGTATAATCAGTATTTCAATCGGTGATTTCAACCAACCTGGAAATTGCAAAGGTTTCGTCCTCCATGTCGACCATGTCCACAATGTTCTCGCCGCGGCTCTGCACACCTGTGGAGGGGGGTGGGGTGAGACGACGTGTGCTTTAAAATGTAAACCTCTTTAGTTCGTCAGAGCTGTGTATTATCACACACCTTATAAGTTTAGCTCTATACTCAACGACAACGTCAGCTAGCCGGCTAGCGTTAGCTAAGCACGTGAGCGAACATATAATAAATATAATATAAATGAACATATTTTGTTGGGATTACTACTAGTACTAAATTCAAGCTAAACTGGGTATTTTTACCACTTACTTCGTCCCTTAATGTCCATATTTTAGCGTTAATGCGGAGTCGTAAAATAGTGAAGTAGTGGTGTTACCGAGGAAACAACCACTCGGTGCTGATTTAAGTAGTGTCCGACAGAATCAAGCGTGAGCAATGTTAGTTCCTACCATACACGCATCCGGGTACGGGTCTGTAAAAAGCCACTCCTAACTGGACGCCTGAAGAAGAAAAGATGTGCAATTACATGTTATAAGGGCTTTACATTTTTACTGTTATTAAAGCTAACACAATTTAAAGCTTAATGATTGTAGTCACAGTCACTTTCAGCGTTAATACAGTACAGTAGCCTACTAAAACCTAAAACCTAAAAGCCTACTGTACTGCCCAAACACATATCTAGACCTAAACCCTACTGAACATCTCTGAGGCATCCTCAAACAGAAGGTGGAGCAGCACAAGGTCTTGAATTTCTGCCAGCTCCGTGATGTTCTACTGTCTAGAGGAGTATAAGAAGATTCCAGTGGCAACCTGTGGAGCTCTAGTCAAATCCATACTTGACTTAAGGCAGTGCTGGAAAATAATGGTGGCCACACAAATTATTGACACTTGGGCCATTTTCACTTGAGGGTGTACTCACTTTTGTTGCTAGGGGTTTAGCTATTAATGTCTGTATTTTGAGTTATTGTCAGGAAACAATACATTTACTGTTATACAAGCTATACACTTCACTGACTACATTCCATTGTGTGTCATTTCTTCCAGCATGTTTGTTCCACCATTAACATTGCATTGACAAAGAAAGCAATACATTTTTCAACACTTTAGACCAGTCAATAATTGGTAAATAAATAACACACACACACACACACACACAAAGACTGAACAACAGGATAGATTTGTGGGGGGGAGACAATAACAAAAAAACAAACAAATAGTGACATATGAACCTGGATACCAAACTTAATGATTTATGGAGTTCAGCTGAACACCTAATTATGTGCAAATGATCTGGCAGAATTTGAAGAAACACCACCTTTGTCACACAAACATCACATGAACATATACTTTTATTACAAACAACATAATCCAGGATACAACAATTCTTTGATAAATCACATCTTTGGGAATTCTGGGGGGAAATTCCTCAGTTAAATTTTCAAAACAATATTTCACAATTTGACTCTGAACTTCATCTCCAGCCATACAAGTCGTCACTATTTCTCTCAGCTGCTCTTTTAAGGTGCTCCAAATAATCAAACAGTAATTAGACAAGCGCTTGTCTCTCTGAGCAATTCAAGTCATCATCAGAAATCCTCCCAGTATATTTTAAATGGTTTTATAGAGTTCATGCATACGGTGGATACATTTCTGTGTTGCTTTTATGAACAATTTAGCCACCTCTTTATATAAGCCACACAAAGACAACCATCCTCGAAAACCAAATCAAGTCAGAGACACATCAAGTTAAGGTGGGCAGTATGGTCAGACACATAAAAAAAAATAAAAATCCAATGTAAAGGGTCAGTCTGAAGTGGTCTCGACTCCTTTTAACCAGGATAATACACAGATTTAAGGAAGTTCTGTAAACAAGCAGACTTACTAATTGTGCCGTGTAAAAAACAAACAAAAAAAAACTATTAACTTTACAATACAATCCAGCAACATCCTTGCCATTTTTTTTCATTTTGTTGAATCCCATCTTATCTTTGTGGTTGAAAAGACATTTGAATAGTCACTTGAAGGCAAAAAAAATATATATATCATATTTGTTGAAAGACTTGACGGTACACTCCATTATGAAAGAAGTGCTGTTCTGGGAAAACAAGGCAACAGATAAGCACGAGGCCGCGGGAGCCTGCTTGCCAGTGCACAATAAATGATTGAGAGGTTGTAGGCCTTCAGTCTGATTGTTTTTCCTCAGGCGCGGTGGTTTCTTGTATACCAAATTAGAGGCACGAGATAGGTCCACACACGGCTGATTGTTTTCTCAGATCATATTCATATATCACATACTACTGTCAAGTTATGACTGTTTTAACAAATAATGACAATTTGTTTTGTTTTTCGTCGGGGGGGGGGGGGGTTCTTTTACGTATATATTAAGACATCGTGGCGATGCCACATTTGTGTCAAGCTAATTAAGCAAACTAAAGACTTACTTAGGTGGTTTGACTTTAGTTTATTATCAATATTATCCACTTTGATGGGAGCATATTTTGTATAAACTTGTGGCCCATACTGACACACACCACTGCACACAAAGAACAATCTAAGACTTCAAATAAAGCACAAGCAAGCATAGATTGTTTCAAATTATTACAGTACCTAATTTAAGGTGGTTTATTGTCGTAGCAGTAGTTAAAATCATTCCTCTGGTGAGACTGTATATTTAACATTCACCTTTGTAAACTAAATGGGGCTTGCGTGTTTTTGGTTTTCTGACAAAGCATCAGATTGTGCGGGTTTGTGGAAATTCCACCTACTGGGTCATAGTTCAGCACGGGAAGGGACATTATGCAAATGATGTTGGTATAACGGCGCAATGACAAGGAAAATGCTACCAATAAATTGCAGATTTCCACCCCGTAATATAAAAGTGAAATACCTCATATTTGTTTGTACCTTCGAGTTAACACTGTATTCAGGACTGTATTGATTATTACTACTCTGCTCTTTCAGAACCCAAAACAGTAGCCCCTAAACAGGCGGTATCTTTGTTGGTGAAAAGAGGTCCACTAACTGGGTCTTGCAGATGCGACGTATGATGCCATCTTGATTATTTTGTTTTGACTCACTCCTTTAGGGTATGCACATAGTTCAGGAGGATTCGTGCTTCTGCTCAGAAGAACACAAGAGGAAGCGTTGCTAAATGAAGGAAAGCTCACGGGAATTTTGCTGTGATTGGCTTCCAATCTGCTCATCTCCTCTCGTTCACATCATCACCCCTCCCTCCGCCAAGGCCTCTTCTGACCAGAACGTGCAGTTCTGGTACGTTCACTGCAGCACCGTCCTCCAAGCCGGCTGGGCCAGAGGGGCTTGGAGGGGGAGGTGGCAGTAGGGCTTGTGCGTTTCTCCTTACAAGAGGAGTGTCAGGAGACATGTGCAATGAGTCTGACACGAGTCTGGATGTCTTGGCGACAGAGGGGGCACGTTTCCAACTGTAAGGCACACTGCATACACATACCCCTGGAAAAACAAAAACAGCAGCAGAAATCAGCTGCTCAATTATCAGATCAATGTTAGGTGATTTTTTTTTTCTCTTAAAAGTATAGTGGACTTTAGACAACACATACCCATGTCCGCAGGGCCGCAGCTCAGTGTCAGCCATGATGTCACAGCACAGCGTGCAGCAGTTGTCGCGGATGCTAACCTGTTTCAGTAAAGCCAGACGTCGATGTCTAGATACGACACAAGCACAGGAAATGGTGTTTGTGTCAACGAATGATGATGAAGTTTCCTGTGATGTCTACTGCAACAACAGTTTGGCGTAATGATCACCCATATGGAATAAAGTGTTGGTTTTAATTTAGGAAAACATTTAAGATGAATGCGGATGTCATGGGTTTAATCCACATTTATGTAAAAGTACTGCACTTTATGATATGACATTGCGTATATATACATATCATTTAGTGTCTTGTGTAAATGGACATATTTGTTATGTACAGCCAGAGATGGGATTCGAACCCCTGACCTCCAGATTACTGTACAATGCACTTCACAAGCGCCACCAAGCAGTAGCAAACACATGAGAATGATGATGAGTAGTATGTAGGGGAGTGGCAAGTTGAACAAAAAGTTGAATGTCTGTCCCATTGAAAATGAATGGGGAACATTTGATATTAAACATTAAATTGTGCAAAGTGGAATGTAAAAAATGAGGGCCCGGTTGGCGTGAACATTTGGAGCAAGTTGTAATTGGAATGGTGTAAATTGGATGTTGTATGTGGGAGTTGAAGGAGGACAAAAAAGTCAGGACTGAGGAGATTATTATTTTTACCAATTCAAACAAAAGGCTTGTTCAGAAGGTAGTACTGGTAGTTAAAGCACTTAAATACAACTATATGACTTTTTATTTCTTGACAATGCAACGGTTAGAGTCAAGCATAGAAACCTGCATTGAACTTGGGTGCTGTTCACGAATTGTGCAAAAGCGCCTGTGAATGCTTTTTCCCTATTCCACTGACATCCAGGTGGCAGCATGGTGTTAAAGGTCTCATAGTATGAAATGCACTTTAGTGGGGTTTTCTATCAATAATATGCATCTCCGGCCTGTCTACAATCCAACCAGGTATGAAAAAAGTCTGTCCGCGACTTTTTTAGCTTTCTCCTCCTTTCTAAAACGTGTGCTTCAAACAGGCAGATTAAACTTCCGTGACTTGGTGACGTCAACAAGACACGGAAGTGGACTCGACCCCGCCCCCTCGGGTTAGTTGCACCACCTCTGATAAAGGTTTGTCTCACCCACTGAAATCCGAGAAGCTGGCTGCTCATTTTATTTTTCCTGCTTGCAAACGCTCCGTGGAGAACAATGGGGAAACAACCATCGTGAAGAAAGGGTTGCTCTGTTGTCAGAGTCTTTGAGAAGACAGTGGATTAATTTCCTTTTTGAAGGACGTTTACCGACAGCATTTCTCAAAGGACTGTTTTGTTAGTGAAAGCCTGTTCAGAGCTGGATTTGCAACTTGTTTAAACATAATGGATCGGTCCCAACGGTGTGACACGACTGCAAATGTGAAACATGTAAGTTTAACATTTTATTTTGATTTAGTCTTCCTTCCTATCATTTCAATTAGAGATGTGCCATATCATACGTTCTACCATATTACCAGTGTATTGTTAGCAGAGGTGGGTATTTTACATATTTTTAATGGTCCGTCATTCGTCGGCGTCTTGCGTCCCCTTCCATCATCAGTCGGTCATTTTATTCAAGCCGAACCAACCTGTCATCGTTGGTCCGCCATTTTATTTTACCCACCTTTTGTCGTCACAGCTATTTTAGGAACGACCTCCAAAGGTAGGCATTACATCATTACTGTGTCAGTCACTAATGATGTAATGTCAGATACTCCCCTTCTTCAACGGCTGCCAAGTAAATTAGATGGCGGATAATATATAAAGATAATAGCCTTATTTAAGTTTACCCTTATATAAATTATACATAGCATTAAAAAACAAAAACATATTTGGTCATTTGACCACCAGTCAGCTCAGATATGATAAAGTAGACGGTGGTTGGATAATACTGAAGCGGTCGCGTGTGTTTTGCCAGGATACAATCTGTGGTGGTTATTTTGCTGTGACTGGCAACTAGCCACCTAGTTGATGTGACTTTGTGATGGTAACCAGCCGCTAAGTGGTCTCGACGAGACGGATTGCACGTTGTGACCACGCAGTGGCCTAAATGTGCACGTTTGTGTTATTCAGAACCACTTGTAAATGTCTACAAGCATTCACGGCAAATCAGCTGCAAAGAGGGCTCGTTTTCTCAGGTTGGGAGGGGCTGGTGGTTGGAGAGCAGAATAACCTAGAGGGGCAAATGGAACACCACTTTGATGTTTTTGGTGAGGAATTAGCATTTTAACATGGCTAAAAGCTCCAAAAAGTTAATTTTTTACGTTGCTGTCCCTTTAACTGATTAGAAAAAGGAGGAGGATGAGAGTGTGCAGTGCAGTGGAACAAAAAATGTTGAATGTCGAAAGAATTAACACATAACAGGTGCTTTTTTTCTTCTTCTTTTTTTTACAAGCCTTTTCAATTAAGTGATTAATCGTAATTAATCAAAATTCTGAAATGTAATTAATCTGATTAAAAAATGTAATTGACAGTTCTAATAAAAACACAACCTTGTAACATTGTAATTTATATAAATATCTACAATGCTTCCAGGATGAGTAACGTCACATGATGCTGTTGTAAAAATCATCAGATGATTATCGATGATAGCGTTTTGAACCTTGTAAGTAAAACATGTATTTCTATCATGCCTATGTCATTGCTTTTTGAAATCCCAGTATAAATCTGCCCCCAAAAAACTATACTAAACCCGGCTTCATCTTACCTTGGTAGAATGATCTTTTCACTTGGTAGCAGCGAAGCAAAGTCATTAAAGGTGCTGAATTTGACCGGGGGCGGGTGGCGGAAAGGCTTGGCGCCAAAGTTGAACTCACACTGCTGGTATGACATGAAACTAGCTGCCGCAAAGAAGCCGGACCTGACAGACAGGGGGAGAGATCATTTGGGAAAACAGAAAGAAAACAGAAAAAAAGAAATGATTAAGCGTGAACGTACGTGGCGGAGGAGAAGACCTGTTTCTCTGGTGGCAGCTGATGTCCATTCAGATAGAAGATCATCTGCTTTTTGCTGAGGTCCAGCAGGAAACCAATTGCATCTCCTACAAAGAGGCCATCATCAGAGCACTATCAGGTCGAAGAAAAACAACTCAAAATAATCTTGCTGTTATGGCAGCAAGTGTGTGCGAACATATACAACAAAAATCTAAAATACATCATCTTGAGTCATTTGAAAATGCATACCCTCCTTCCAGCAGGGGTGAGCGTGAGGTTTACTGCGAGCGTTGTACCAGATGAGCTGCCTGCAGCCATCATATGCGCACGAGTATTCATCATCGCCAATCCCGTAACCTTCCTGCAAACACACGGGGTCGCACGTGTAAAAGCATTTGCAGAATGTAATAGGATGAGAAATGGCAGGATATCCGGGAGACAGACTGATTACATGGTTGAGGAACTTGCTGTCCTTGGTGGCCCATCCGATCTGCATCACGCCAGATGTAATCACTATCACCTCATAGTACCACACACCCGAATCCACGCAGAACGTACAACGCACACTCTCGAAGGAGGAGGCATCGCATCGGGCCTGTAGTGGGGAAAATCAAAGAAATCAATGTGAGAATTTATTTTCAGGTATGGAATTTCATCAATTACAAATGGTGAGATGTGGATTTCTTTCTAAAAATTGGATAACAAAAAAAATATTTGAGAAGCACTCAATCCCAAGCATTTTCTTTACAAGAACATGTAAAGGGTCCTCATGTGTCAAAAAATAAAAGTTTTGATATTTATATTCAAATTCTAAACTTAATTCCCTTTAAAATGATACATAATATATGGACATAAGTTAAAAAATTTACAAAGTTACAGCAATTTTTATGTTCCCAGTTTGAAATCATCAGTTTCGAGAAAAGTGGGCTTAAAGTTTCAAATGTCCATAGCAACCAGTACTTTAGGAAAAACCTTTCCTAAGGTGACCACAAGGCTTTTGGAACTGTTGAAAAACCACTGGAATTTCAATTCCAATAGCAGATATTTAATCATCCGAGATTTAAACCCTTTAAAAGTTTAGGAAGTTTGACCTCCTCAACAGATGAAACAGCCTCAACTTCAAAGATCACAATTAGCTTATAATTAATTTTTCTGTGGCATCATCAGACAAAGTTTCTTCAAAGTTCTTTTTATTGTTGCTCCTTTTGATATTTCCTTTTTTAAATGAGATCATATTACCACAGTGGGAAATTCAACAGTAATTTTGAGTCAATGAAAAGATTATTTGCCATTTGGTGTGGCCTGTGACTGTTATAAGCAAGTTTATTGATAACAACCTATGAACTTTCTGTCTCAAGTGCATTTTTTCCTCACATAAAGAAAATTAAAATGTTTTGTTGGTTCACAGTTGGTTTGTTTTTTGCAATGCAATATATAAGGAAGGACCACAACACTATACATACTGTACAGTATTTACAAGTGACTCCAAATGTGCGCTGCATGTATTATGGGCCAGGGAGACTCGCTTTGGGGGAAAAATCCATCGCGTTCATGTTTTCATCTTCAAGTTTCATAGCTTAGATTTGATTTGAATTTCCTCCCGCTTAAAGGGGAAGTCAACCCCAAAATTTTTTGGGGACAATAATATGTTCTATGCTGCCCCACTAGTCTAAATATGGCATTCTGGTTAATATTACGTTAGTGGAATTTGAGTTAAGCAGATTTTGCTTCATGACTCATATTCCACAAATGTAATATTCATCATTATGTCATCTTTACACTAGTGAGGTCACATAAAACATATTATTGTCAAGAAATGTTTAAGGTTGACTTCCACTTTATAAAGAGTATAAAGTGAAAATGTTTCTTGATATTCTGCGACTCAGGCAGACGATTCATTTGTGACATGTCAAAATGGCGTGTCATCTTTCATAGACGTCTCACAAAATTGACATTGAGGAATGATTAAAACATTCACTGACACACTGACTCGCTGTCACTCTACTTTTGTGGGAGCTGCTTAGCTGCTCGCATGAGTTTTGCTCCATCAGTGTGACATTTTTTAGTGCATGAATACATTAAGTATTCCGATGCAACACTTTTTCGTTTTGCCTTCAGTGCATTTTATGCCATGGACCTGAGCGGTTGTGTACGTAATTGTACGCTTATTCGTGATGCGTGAAACATCTTTTAATAAAGTAAGTTAAAAGTGGACATTTAGCCCATTTTTGCTCCCTATTTTGCTATCCGGCAGCGGCGTCCATGGCTGTACTTCGCCCAAAACACCATGTATTACACTATGTCCATTTATATAAATCAATTGTGAAGTGAGCTTAGAGACAAGGATCTGCGGGTAATTTTGACGCAGGTTTCCGAGACGCACTGCTAGCTATAATTACTTATTTTCATACATTTCTTTTACAATTTTAACTTTGTGTGCAGCTGGGAAATGAAAATAGAGTGCTTATTTTTGGAGAAATCTCAAAATCGACATTTTTGTCCAAACTTCTTTTTTGTCACTAACTCAAAACTAATGTCTCCGACATGCAGACCCTTTTGTCGGAGCAGGTCACATTTTTTTAATTTAACAACAGAGAAAAAAATCTGCATAAATCGGGCATATTTTTGCAGAATTCTTTTCCTTTGCGGGGAGGAGGTCAAATCATTTTTTTGGGCTTGTGTTGGTTTGAAAAAATAAATGTAGTTTAGTATTTTCTTGCCATCTGCATTCCTATGACCAATTTCAGCTAATTTCAGACAGGCTGACCTCTAATCCACTGGGGGAGATCTTGAGGTACTCGCTGACGTCATTGCTGTTGAGCATGGCGTTGATATGGGTGAGGTTGATCTTCTCGTAAGTGAACTGACGGCCTTCTTTCAGGACTGGATGGGGGAAGAGGAGCAAGCACGTCATGCTCTTTCGTGGCTCACCACACAAAATCAACTTAACGGAGGTCGTCAAATATGCAGGCCTACTCACACAGGTTGTCTAAGCTCCACTGTGAGCAGAATCCGACCTGCCTCTTTAGGTAGTTGCCGTGCTCTGCCCAGAACTCCAACACAGCCAATCTCTTGCTTATAGAAGACTCGGATACTGTCAGCTTGTTCTCACCTGAGGGTGACAAACGCATTGTTGTTTTAGAATGTCAAGCCCCCGTCAGGGAATTTCAGGTAACAAGTGAAATTACTGGTCTGAGAGAACTTCTCCAAGGCAATCAGAGCAAACAGCATGACAGTGGGGTGCGCCTCAGAGCCCTTGAAGATAGAAACACATGAAATAATTAGTCATTCATTTGCATATTTTCACATTGCCCCAACAAACTCCACATCAGCAATCAGAGTCACGGCTTGATGAAACGTTTTAATGCTTGCTTGGCTTTAGCTACATAGTGTTCTAATGCGCTCTAACTTTCAGACTCTGTTGCTAACACCGGTTTATATATTGTACTGTATTAGCCATAGTGCTTCTGTTTACAACACAGATGACGCAGATTACCAGTAGTGATAGACCGATGTTTTTTTTCAAGGCTGATACCGATACCGAATATTAGTACTGTAGTCAAGGAGACCGATAACCGATATTTCAAGCCGATATTCTTTTGTAGGAAAAGAGAATATATTAGTGTCAAATAAAAAAACAACAACAACTGGGAGCTTCCAGGGTCATCAGCATGTGATAAGCTAAATTAAAAACTAAGCAAGTAAATAGTTTTCTACTGTAAATAAAGTTTTTCTTTCTTTTTTAAATAAAAAGCATAGGGAGTTCCCAGTATCAGCATAATTTTTTTATAAAGTGGAAATTTAAATAAATCCATAAATGAAAAGTTCCCTGTATCTCTCTGAGCGACAAATGATTGCTAATGTAGCTAATTTTGGGTTTTCGTCTGAGTTTGTAAAAGGTTTCAAAAGATCTTCGCATACGGTGAAAAATTGCCTGAATATGTTGTAAATGTATTTGTGACAAGTAAAAAATGTGAACATCTTACAAATCCTGATGAAAACCCTAAATTTGCTACGTTCGCATTCAAGGCTCAGTAAGATACATACCAGCTTTATTGTATATCGTCAAAATGTCAAATATCAGCACCAATAATCAGCCCGGCTGATAATCGGTCTATCCCTAATTACCACTACTGTGCATGTGCATGACAAACAGGCAGATGGCCAGCAGGTGCAGTGGGAGACGAGGCTGTTATGAGAGAAAAACAAAGCCTAAAAAAATACAGACGATGATGACTATTAAATTAATTGTCGACAATTTTGATCATCGACATACTCATGACAAGTTGAGTAATCTTGGCAGCATTAAGCCCGTATTTTACTTAGCAGTGGAGGTTGCGAGGCTGCGCACACATAGCAAGTGTTTTTTTGTTTGAGTTCGTTCAAGGTTGCAAAGATGTCCGCAAACTGTTTTTCTTTTTGCCAGCAAATTTTCAACATGTTCAAAAAATATTAATATTTTCAAAATCCAGTGGCTATCAAAACTTGTGTGACATGCAACTCCATCATCCTACATCCATCAATCTCCCCAAAGTGTTTTTGTTTTGGCCTCTACTTGGCTCACCATGCTCTCCAGAAGGTATTCAAGAGTTCCGGGGCTCAAGAGTCCAATACTGGCTGGTCCTTAGGAAAGAAGTCACAAGATTAGCAAGATGATTGGGTCAGTGTGAAAAGACAAAACAATCATACAATGGTGTCAACGTACCAGCCAGTTTCTCAGCCAAACATCCGAGGACAGCTGTGGTGTTTCTGTGTTTGGCGGGACTCAGAGCGTCCTGTTGGGCCACGGTCGCACTCAGACTCAGCATGTCCGACAGTTTCTGGAGAGCGTCCTAAAGACAACACGAGTTGCTGACTCAAAGATGGCGACTCAGGAGAAAGGCTAAATTAAGTATGGCACTTGGAAGTTCTGCTTTGGTAATGTTATGGCTTTTTTTTCACAGCAATCATTTTGACATAGTAAATATGTACATTGTAGGAAAATATTCAGTACATGTTTTGGCAATGACAAAAATTGAGCTTCATTCATTTAGGTTTTAGAGAGGAACTCTCTTGTAATTTTACATTGTTGTGTAGGTAATTTATTATTCTGTTGTTTTCCCCCCTGAATTGTGTGTAATGTAAGATGTTAGTTAACATTCAATTACTTTGAGAAATGGTTGTTCATGCGGCTCAGTGGTAGAGTGGTCGTCTCCCAAACCAGAGGTTGTGGGTTAGATCCCATGCCATTGTGGCCACATCGAAGTATCCTTGAGCAAGATACTGAACCCCCAGTTGCTCCTGATGCGGCGTCATCAGTAGGTGAATGAGTAGTCGAATGTAAAACGCTTTGAGGGCCTTGTAAGGTGGAAAAGCGCGATATAAATGAAGTACCATTTACCATTTATACAGGTACTGTATAATTATGTGTGTGACAAATAACCGTATTGTAATGGGAGTTTACATTAAACCTGTCATAATTCTTAGTTTTCTGATTGTAAAGAGATTGAGGATGGAAAAACTACATCTAGAAATCTAATTATGACCTTTTTAAAGAGTGTAAGTATTAAAAATGACGTGCAGCTAGTGCTTGTAACTGTTTAATCAGGTGCAGTATGGGAAGCTGATATCCTCCTTACAACATGATTTCCCCATTGAATGCATGTCTTTTTTTAAATGTTAAGCAAAAGGAAACTAAGCAATTTCCTTTTCCCTTCAAGGGTAAAATCTATCAGTTAATTCACCTTAGTGGGCAAGGGACACTCATCCAATAGTAGGGTGATGACTGCGGGGCCAAGTGGGTCGTCTAATGGTATCACTCGAATCAGAGACTGAACAACTTCCAGCCAGCCGTCATCTAAGAGAAGGAATACAAATTGTAACTTGAGCTTCTGCTCAGAAATGTCGCAGCATGCTTCCGAGTTGATGTGCTCCTAATACACGTACGTCTAAGGCACCATCTGACTCACTGAAGGTTTGCTCGTGCAAAAACGGGTACATCAATTTTCACTTATGGTCCACTCCCAAATTTTCGATCGTGAAAACCATAAGAGCTACCTACCTAAAGCACAGTAGGCGCCCTCAATCTGTGATTGTGATCATGTGACTTACTTACTTACACAAGCAATTCAGCGTCTTAGAAAACAGGTCCTTAATGCTTTTGGTTGTAGTAACATTGGAGTAAAACAGTGCCTGCAATTACCTAATCACCACTGGTTCCAGTTTATCTAATACAGTAAACCTTTGCTGTATCATGGTTCAGTTTTCGCTGTCCTGATATTTTAAGTTTATTCATTTATATAACCAGGTCAAACAATCGAGACTAATTAGTATCTCATTATGGGACTGCTTGCGAAGCAAGCAGCACATATTACTATCCTACAGAAAGGGGTTTATTATTATGCGACTGCTGAGCGTAGCAAGAAGCTGCTGCTTGCTTGCGAAGCAAGCAGCACATATTACTATTCCTAGAAAAAAGGGTTTATTATTATTATAGCACACCGATTTTTCCGCAAGAATGCGGCCCGTACCGTAGATCGCACCGGGACAAATGAGGTATCAAACGATGCGGCTCGATCTGACTCGGTGCGGCATTATTTTTCTAGGAATTCCCACTTACCATGGCGACGCAATACCCCAAAAACTACCCCAAAAAGTGCCATAGGAATGAATGGGAAATTGAAAGAAAAAAATCACACATCAAGCACCTTTTTCCAAGACACGCTGTGCACGCATACGTTATCCGACCGATACAAATTTTAGCTCATTTTGTAGGAATTTTTCCCATCTTTAGCTCAGTGTCGAATTTTTTTTTAAGGAATGAAAGCTCTCCCCTCTGTGCGGGTTCAAAGACAGTGAGTCATATAGCATTTTAACACACTCTGTTTTAGCAATTAGCCAGAGTGCCGGGAACCAACAAATCTCTTGCCAAAAGTCAAAAGTTTCACTTCAACTCGTCACCATGGCCACAATCTTTTGTCACTAGACGTCAAATTCTCACATTTTGTAGTCACGAGTGTCTTCTTTCAGACAAACTAAATTTTATTTGGCAAAGGTGTCATTTAGTACCTTTATTTTCCCTTTAAGCGAGTAGAAGTTGGACTCTCTCGCCTATCTCTCCCATGTTAATTTGGGCGACTTTTTCCTCTTCATTTCGGATAAATCATAAGTTTTCAACCTGCTCTCATTTGGTCATTTTTCATCCAATTAAAAAAATGAGAACATGCTCGTGTTCCCCAAACCCTTGCCGTTCTAATGAGTCATTTCTTGAATCTGTATCTTGAAGAGTTAAGTCGTGGGAGGCTCTTCTTTGAGGTGTGCGTCTCTCATTCAATCTCAATGCAATGTGGGTGCGTGACGTCACTTCAACTCGTCACCATGGCCACAATCTTTGCTCACTAGACATCAAAATCTCACATTTTGTAGTCACGAGTGTCTTCTTTCAGACAAACTAACTTTTATTTGGCTAAGGTGTCATTTAGTACCTTTATTTTCGCCTTAAGCAAGAGAAGTCGGACTAATTCGCCTATCTCTGCCATGTTAATTTCAGGCGCCTTACTCTCTCCATTTCTGATAAATCATAAGTTTTCAACCTGCTCTCATTTGGTCATTTTTAATCCGATTAAGAAAATGAGAACATGCTCGTGTTCCCCAAACCCTTGCCGTTCTAACGAGCCATTTCTTGAATCTGTATCTTCAACCGTTAAGTCGTGAGAGGCTTTTGTTCAAGGGGTGCTTCTCTCATGCAATCTCAATGGAATGTGGGGCGCGTGACGGCTCCAAGTCAAAAATGTGTGTGCGCTCTTAAAGTGACAGTGACATATTTTTAGATTATGGTTAACTTCCACATTTCTTGACCGATTCCAGTCATTTAAATTTTAAACTGTTCAGCTCATTTACATTTTTTGAAATACATTTTCAGGGACAGTGAGATACTTTTAGTTGATGTTCATTATGGTTAACTTCAACATTTCTTGACCGATTCCAGTGGTTTAAATTTTAAACTGTTCAGCTCATTACCAAAGAGTCAGCAGTCCCATTCAAAATTTCCGCGGGAATTTTTCTAGTTTAAAATGCAAACCTGACCGCAGACAGCAGGATAAAACAAGGAAACAAAGTACATATACATACAACAAACTGTACTATATGATGAACATTACAAAACATATCGCTGGCATTGGGCTGAAACCTCATGAGTCACAATTTGGTAAATTTCCTTTTTCAAAAATCTCTACTCTTGGTCAGGGTGTTATTTTTACAAATTAATGACCAATCTTAAGTGTTGAAAATGGCTTGCTCTCTTTCATGATGCAATGTTAATGGTTGAACAAACGTGCCGTTTTTGGGGTCTGTTGGACAGCACAAGATTTCAAGCAGTTGCCATGGATATGTACACAGTTGTTAATTCCCCTCATCATTGCTGAATTTTGTGCAGGCATCGTTCGGTGCTGAATTCCATGTATTTTATGTCCGGCACCTAGTTGGGCAGCTAAGGTTCCTCGGAAAGCTGTGTTGAGTTCATTCTTGGCTGTTGGTTTCTTTCTCGCATCAAAGCCTGACGCATTTTGTGTTGAATATATTGGACAGAAATACATCAAAGTGGACAGCGTAAGTAATTAAAAATGGATGGATAGGAACGATTAGTTATCAACCGGGGAAAATAACGAGCTCTATGTTAATTGCAATTGTGCATCAACATTAAAGCCACAAAATCCAAGTACCATAAATATTCTAAAACATGAAATCTACATGGTGCATTTTAATAGGGTATTTCTTTTTCGCGGATTTTCACTTTTATCCACGCCGTGCTCTCGTCATTCACCAGATACATTCAAGAGTTTTGATGGCTACGGAGACTTATTTTGCTTTCTTTATAGGTGTTTCACATTGCTCGGCAGAGAGCCAGCCGCCATTCTACATCACTACGCACTGAATGTGTTGCGACGTAAAAAACAATGGCGACGTACGTCCAAATAAAGTTTCTACACAATGTACTAAACTGGAAATTATTTTTGAAAAATGAATCTCAGTTATGTTAGTAGCAACCAAATAAATAATAGAGCAAACTTGTCATGACAGTCGGGGTTCCTTTTAACATCGCAGTACTGTTTACTATTAAGGTAGGCATTTCAATTATTCAATTGTCGTTCCAAATTAGGAATGAGTGGCCTTGGCAGATGTGTACGTGTTGCCGAGTGCCACTCACTTGTATTACCGCAAACAGGAACAATGACAAGTCGGCAGGCTTTGAAGGAAAACAATTCACATCCGGCTTCAAAAATAAAACTGAAGTGCATTAACAAGTGGCCTATGAATGAATAATATAACATCACTTTAGACAGAGAGACTGGTGGCTGACTGATGATAGCTGCCATCAAGGCTCGCTATCGACAAGCTAAAACTCAAAGTGACGGTTGTGCATAAGAGCATGTAGCAACCATGCACTGTATGCACATGACAAACCCACACAGTTTAAGTGTAACCATAGATCATATGTGCATGACAGTAAACTATAGGTATGTCTAGTCTATTTTTAGGGGTCCGGAAGAGCCCCTAAAGAGAATCCAAGCACACCCCCATTTTTTTTTTTTTATAGATTTTTTATATTACTTTATATGTTTTTCCCCTGTGTGTTCTAAAAACCTAACTCATGAACATGAAAAATATTCCAAATTGTAAATTTTTCTTACCCGTCTCTGCCATCTCGTGTAAAGTAATCATGGAATAAGGTGGTTCTTGATCACTGGTGAAAACAAAACAAAAAATCAGTTTAAAGAATGTGAAAGCAGTCTGGTTTAACCTGTTTGTTCATTGATTCCTTAGGAAATACTGCATGAACAGAAATCATCCAGCTTAATTATTAGCCAGACCAGTTTTCAAAAAATACTTAACCAAAAATATATATTTAATAACATTTAATTTATGACTTAATTTTTTATGATATATTGCTTCATAGTAAAGATAAAAATGATTAACTCCTCTTGAGGTCTATAACTAATCGAATATCAAATTGATCAATAATTATTTTTGAAAATCTATTAATCATTTAGAAACCTTGTTTAATTTAAAATGATCAAAATCCTTGGAATTTCAGCCTCTCAACTGTAAACATTGTCAAATTTCTGTATTCCTCAATGAAAGCAGACATCTTTTCTGTTAAATCAAAAAAATACAATAATTAGGATTTGTGCATATTTTCAGACATCACAGACCAATCCGTTAATCATAATTAATGTTTGCACATTTTCTGAACTGTCAATTTGAAATAATGTCTCATTTTTTAATCAGAAAGGGATGGAAATTAAAATATTAATGACTCCCTTTGACAAGGCAGACAGGCAAACACTGCATGTCACTGTTGTGGTCTCTGTTGGGACGCTCACATTTTAAACCTGCTACAATAGTGATGATCCTAATCAGTTACTATAGAACAAAATTGCGGGAACTTTATCACCTACAATAGTTAATTGCAGGGGATTGGTCAGCTACCTGTGTACACACTCACTTCACAATAGAGCCATTACAAATCCCTTGTGAAATCACAAATTACGGTTTATACGTCATACAAATAAACGAGATAAGAAAGAAATCCGCCGATAACAATCGACTTGCCACGTTGGTTGCTCTGTTGTGGTTGTGGCTCAAGTTGTGCCCAACTCCTCAAACCCTCCTCTCTCCTATGGTAGTGTCGCATATATGTGACGTCATAATGCATGCGACCTTGTGTCAAAGAAGATGCATCATGACGACATGACAGCCACCATGTGGGCTTTCTTTACTGTCTACCCAAAATGTTACCCTGAGTTTTTTGTTGGATTTTTAAACATGACTGTTTTCTTGTGGCAAACTTAAAATAAGTTACTAGTTGTCTTTGAAGCAGAGAAATCAATCAAATTACGCTTCATGGTGCTTTACACAATGTTTCAATGTGTTTTTACATGTTAGCTTTATAGTAGGACTCGAAAGTATATTTGTATTCAAGTTAATTTTGCAAACTATTATCGGCTTTCTTATCGTAATCGACATCGGTATTTTCTAAATGATTGGTTTATCAGTGTCGGTTGAAAATAACATTATCGTGCATCTCTACATTATACCCTCATAATAGTCTATAATGCTTACTCAAGGGGTGTTCCCAAAAATTGATTCGGCGATACATCGCGATATTACAGCGCGCAATTCTCGTAGCAATTCAATATGCAGCTGAATCGATGTTTAAACATCAATTTTTGATGGAAATATTCAGAAAAATGTCTTACTTAGGGTTACGGTTCACCCTTTAAGCATGGAAGAATGTTATATTAATGGAATGCTGTTCAAACATGAAACAGATTACAATCTGTTTGTTAAATGCAGTGGCTCACAGTTATAAGCCTGAAGTTTCAGGTAAATAAATACATTTTCATACAAATCTTACAATGTACATGCACAAGTTTACTGAGTAGTATTTACTAAATTTGAGTAAAAAAATCAACAACAACAACAAAAAATCACAATAATCGACTTATAGATTCATATCGGTATTGAATCAAATCTTGACCTATAAATTGTGGTACGGATCAAATCGCCAGGTACTAGGTACCCCTAGCTTGTGCTATAATATCTTTAATTAAATATTGTCAACAAGGTTTATTTACTTGTCTACAAGGGTCCTGATGACAGCCAATGTGTCCAGCACCAGGCCGTCGACATTCTGCTTCTTCCGCCGTGGCTCATGTGGGCCGCGCCCCCTGCGCGGTGGTCTGACTGCGTCCCTCGGGCGACTGCTACGAGACTCTCCAGCATCGACTGCTGTGCCCGTACCGTGGTCCACACGCCTAGCTTGTCCTCGAGACGCCCTCGATGTCCCGTGGTGATGGTCCTCTGCATCGCTATCCTCCCGACACACGCAGCTATTACCCATGGTTCCAGGGGCAGCGAGCAGGCAAGCAAGGGTCTCCCACGGGGAAGGAAAGGTGTTTGTGGAGGAAAGGAATAGCAGAACCTGTACAAGGCTCCTGCAGGCAAAGTAACTGATCCAGGCAGCTACTATCATATCATTTGATGAGCTTGGTTATGGAGGGTTCTTGTCCCAAAGGGCAGGGTTGGATTGTCGCAAATAATCATCATGACTCCAAGCGGGGATTTTGGAGATTGTTTGGAGGTTTTAGCTACACACAACTGGGTTACTAGACTTGGGGTCAGGTGATGTGATCAAGTCTTTAATCATCATAAGCATCATAAGGTCATGATCCAGAGGTCCTCCAGGTTTCACACAACATTGGAAAACTAAGGGACCCCCACCCCCCCCCCAAAAAAAAAAACATTAGGGTAGGATCTGCAAAAATATTATCCAAGTAAGTATGTTATGAAAATCTACAGTGAAAACCACTGTTCGAGAAACTATGCCAATTGCGTTGACCTGATTCACACAAGTCTACTTGATTTCCAATTGGGGATTAATCCCGATAACTCAAGCAGACAGAATAATAATTGCGGTACTAAAATGCTATTGGTGCTCTTGACAAAACAGCACAGTTACGTGTTAGCTTGCTAGCCACCCACCAAGCAACAGTTCTAGCATTGGCAGCCCTAAATAAAACCACGGGTCTAAAAAGTCGTAACTACATGTAATTTACTTACCCACACACTTGCGTCTCAGTCGCTTTCTAAATACTGCAGCATCTTAATAGAGCCACGCCAGAAAATAGCCAAAATAGGTTTATAGCTACGATAGGCTGTGGCTAACCAGCTGCTAGACGATAGCTTGGCTAACCATGACTGTCAAACTGCACAAGTTAGCAAACACGAGTTGCAATCAACTAGGTGTAATGTCGCTGCAGCTAATGTAATATGAGTATATTTACCTAACGAGTGCGTGTTTACAACATGTCTTTGATGATGATAGCTATATGTTAAACACATGACACACGAGACGCTACACGGGATTGCTGTCCGGCAAGCTCCATAGCCTCCATGCTAAGTTCCGTAGCGTAGGCAGGTAGCAGCACACTGACCATCATTTTCATCAGCCGGGGAGACAAGGCAAGATTCTGAGGCTTTGTCTACATACACACACACACACACACACGCACACACACACACACACGCGCGCGCACACACACACACACACACACACACACGCACACGCGCACACGCACACACACACGCACACACACAAAACATAACAATAAAAAATAACTACGATGACAGAACTTAAAACATAGATAATGGGCTTGGGAATAATCTATCCCATTTTATGTGCAAAATATCTGCAATATAGCTAATGTGTATACAAGTATATATGGCACTATTGAGCAAAGGCACATATTTTAAGATTGAAAAATCATACCACCACACACCAAAATAAACAAATTGTATTTTTTTCCAAGTATACACATGTCAGTTATCTACTTTATGCCATTTAATAAAATACATTTTATTTGTTTTGTCTGTCACTATAAACCACTGCCATAGATAGATTAACAAAAATACATAATGCGTTATAAATAAATAATTTTGGGACCAATTAAGAGAAATTTGATAATTTGTCACAGCACACCAAGAGCTGTCACAGCATGCTAATGTGCCCCCGGCACACTTGTTGAGAATCACTGTTATTTAGTACATTGATATATTACGATTACTAGACAAATGTGAGGGGTCCCATCAGAGTGTGACGAACCAGGAGGGAACTTTATGCCACAGGCCAAACCGCCGAGTTGGGGGATCCAGGTCAAGAAAGTAAAAACCCTGAAACAGTTTGGCTTTAGCTACAGGTGCACTGCAAAAACGACTGTAGAAATTTTAAGGGAAAAAAATATAGTAAAATAAGAAAATTGTTACTTCAAATAAGCAAAATTATCTGCCAAGAGAACAAGAAAATTTTACTTAAATTTACCTGTAAGATTTTGAAAAATAAGAAAATAATACTAGGCCCATATCAACCACTGCGGTCTTGAAAATAGTATTTTCAGACTAAAAACCAGTGATGTTGTAATAAATAGAACTATTTTCTCAAAACACATGAGTATTTTTTTTTACACTTGGATAATTTAGCCTGAGTGTCAAGCTGGAAGGTAACAGGTTCCGTTTTCTTTGTCATGACCCAGCCAGGAAATGAACCCACAACCTTCAAGTCAGAGGGTAGGCACTCTACCACCAGACCATTGAGCTGGTGCAGAAAGAAGGACAATGAGCTTAGTAAATATAACAAAATCAACCATATTGCACGTCTGTTTTTGTACTTGCATTTTTTTCCCCCATTTATCTTATTACTAGATTATGCAAAATCTTAAAATAAGAAAACTCATGAAACCCCAGTTCAGGGCCTTTGGTGTTGGTCAGTTGTTGTCTTAAAATGTGGGAAATGCTCGTTTTAATCCTCACAGTACTTAAAACTGTCTGTTAACACACAATGCCAAGACTGCTTGATCAAATAAGATAATTAAGTAATAAGTATCTTAAAATAAGCACAATGATCTTGCCTGACAATTTCATTTTAAGTAAAAAATAATTTGTCAAATCAAAATATGTAAATTTAAGTTGACAATTTCATTTTAAGTAAAAATAACTTGTCAAATCAAAATATGTAAATTTAGGTTAAATTTAAGAAATTATATCTTACTTAAGATTTTAGTTTTTGCAGTGTGCTTCAATTCAACAGGTATAGACAAGCTTGTTTACATGCCAGTTCAGTAGAAGCACCTGCGGCTAAAGCCAATCTGTGGCAGGGTTTTTACTTTCTGGACCAGGATTGCCCTACTCTGCCGAACCGTAATGTAGCTTTGAATCTCAGCAGAGCTATCCTCCCACAATTCATAACAGATACCATGACAAGATGGTGAGGAAACAGCAAGACTTGAAAGAGGAGGGGAAATGGCAAAAATTCCACCGTAAACTACACTTCAAACAGGACTGCCGTGGCCACCGGGAACATAGTTTTAAGTTTATCCATCCATTATCTTAACCGCTTATCCTCATGAGGGTTGTATACTATACAATAAACCAGAGGTGGGCAATTTACAAAATTTTGCTGATCTGTCATTCATCAGCACCCTGGGCACCCTTCCATCATCAGTCTATTTTTTCAAGCCAAAACAAACTGCAATCATCAGTCCATCATGTTATTTTAACCACGCTTCCATCATCACTTGGTCACCACTATTTTAGGACCAACAAACAGGTGCCATTCTGTGTCATCATTTACTGTCCGTCAGCAAAACTTGCTGTCGGTACTTGACCCAGTTAGTGATTATTACGATGGATGAAAACCCACTTCCGTCAGTGCTTAGTTTGTCTTTAAGCTTCCGTCAGACGTCAGTACTAACGGAATGTCCACCTCTGCTATAAACTATATATTAATGAGGAACAGGAGGCACCTGCTGCAGCCAGGTGGTGAAAGCAGCAGAGTGGGTGATTGGCTTTCCGCACACCCACTCTGAGACCCCGACACTGGCAGACTACTGTGCATCACCAGTGGAATCATTAAAATGTATCTGTTCCCTCCCCCCAAACACACACACACCTTTTATCCCACATTTCTTTCCTGGTCAAGATGCACCGGAGCCTATTCCAACAGATCAGGCAGTCACTAACAAATCACACTGTCATTCACATCATTGAATGGCAAATCAAGCCAAATCAGGAGAGTGAACCAAATTTATTTTTATCAGCTGTCTCTATCTTTAAAAGCAATCAAGTCATTTATTTCAAACATTTGTAATTGTACACAACCACATTATGCATTGAAATTAATGGCTAATTGATCGACAGAATGTGATACATGGATACAAGCTTTCGATTCAGATTAGCTCATATACTAATTTTCAGAATTAGTTGCTCCCACATTATTTTCTCCAGACTTCTCATCACATTATTAATCAGATAGTGTGTTGTAAATTGGGACAGTCATACACTCTGCTGCGGTCAAGAGTCGTGTTGAAGCAATTGTCACGGTACATCCCACTCTCGGCCATGTAGTTGGTGAATTTTTGTGATTTAGGGTAGTAAGTACACGGTGTCGTTTCAGGGGTGGGAGGATACAGGCCGTAGTCACTGGAGGTGGTCCTGTACAGGGGGTTCTGAGGTTTGGACCATGGCGATAGAGTTGCACCTTTATAAGATGAAGTGGTGGTGTAGGTGAAAACTGGATTTCCATGGTTGATACATGTTTGTGTGTTTTCTGACTGCTCTTCCTCTGGGGCTGACATCACTGAAGTCCCTGCTGGTAAAACAAAACAAAATTTGAAAAAAAAGAAGAAGAAAAGAAAAACACGTACGTTGTTGAAATTGTAATAACTACACAAAATGATTAAAAAAAATTTTTTTTGGTGTAGTTCTGCTAATACCTATGCTGTTGGTGCAAATGTGTATGTGTCAATATGGAATACACAGTTCTGCTAATACTAGCGCTGTTGGTACAATGTATGGAATACAAACACGTACTTGGCTTTAATTTGCTTATTTACTTTACTCACCAAACTAAAATCAAAACTATATAACAGAGGCTACTTGTCTTTTTTGCTAGATTATGGTTTAACGATAACGTTTCTTCAAGTGCTTCACATTAAGTCTTTGTCATATAAGCGGGGGAAACCAACAATTCAATATTTTTAAACGGAGTTACGTAATTAATAAACGTTAATAATAATTACTAAATATTTCTCCAAACTTTATCTCAAATTCGCACATTTGAGGAGTACTAATTAAGAAAAACATTATTGGGAAATTACACGGTTTAGTTGCTCCCAAAATCAAAAAACAAATGCGGAACTTTAAAAACGTACCATCCAAGAGCGAATCCTCCAAACCCGAGTCGTCTTTCTTTGGTTGTTCGGAGTCCCGTCTAGTTTCCATAGCGACCATTAAACACCGTCGATGCCTTGCGGGAGAGACAAGTAGAAGGCTTAAATATGTTTAGGATAATACGGTCGCATTAACCCAATTTTTTTCCAAGTTGTTTGTAATTATTAAGACGTTTCAAAGTGTGTTTTAATGAACGTTTGTATTAAAATATGAACGCGTCATTTTACGTCTTCCCCATGCGTCGGAGTAGGCTATGACGTTTAATTAACGCGCCATTCTCAAAAAAACGGATTACAACCCATTTACGGATACATTTCAAAGTATAATTGTTCGGCACGTGCAGCACATTAAAATACAGTACATATCTGTCGTAGGTGCGGATCCGTGACGAGTAAAGTTGGTCTTGTTTTTGAGTATGGACAGTGAAATCCAACGAGACGGTAGAGTTTTAGATCTCACTGATGACGCCTGGAGGGAAGACAGACTGCCCTATGAAGATGTCACAATCCCGCTGGTAAATCAGCGCTTGCATTTTGACAACCATGCATTATGCATTGTCTGTTAAGCTAAATGTCAAATTTCTATAGACAAATTTTTGATGAGTGGTTTGAAAATGGATGGATGCAAGTATGAGCTGTGTTTTAGAGAGTTACGACACAATCCACTGTTGTGTTATCAATCAATTTGTGTTACAATAAAAGTATTTGGAACAATGCTAATTATAATAGAGGAAGTTAGACTTAAAAGTCAAAGTACAGTTTTAAAGTTGCAATTTTAAGTTTTGTCCTTTGAGTGTATGTTTATCTACCGCTGAATTACAGTCCAACAACAGTATACAAACAGTCACTGAACTGACACACAGGTAAACCACCTTTTGCCAGTTTTAAAATCTTGGATCATACATATGTTTTGAGGATTGTGAAAAGAGCGGCTGCCTGGAGGGAGCCCATGCAATCACAAACAGTAATTTGATTTGAGTAATCTCATCATGTTGTCTTTGCTGTCTTTCAGACTGAACTCCCTGAGGCTGAGCAGGACAATGGTGGATCCACAGAGTCCGTGAAGGAACAAGAGATGAAGTGGACAGACCTTTCCCTGCAGAGCCTTCATGAAAACACTCCGAACACTGGAAGTTGAATTGACATTGGCATGGGACTGTAGAACACCAGCATGTTCACAGTTTTGCTTTGTTGGGATGTTTTGACTGCACTTATAGTTTGCAACTTCTGGTTTTGTGAATATTATCCCATGATTACCTGTTCTAGGTTTCTCGTGTTCCTACTTAGGAATATACAGTAGTCCGTTATTAAAAAGTGTTTGTCAGCTCTTAAGTTGTCACTTTCTACTTGAATTGACACGTTCCAATCTGCACTTTATCTTTTTACATTTTTTCAGACCAGCTCCATGGTTTAAGAGGATAAGCGGAACAAATGCCATCCATTTGTTTCCATATGTAGTGTCTTTAAAATGATTCAAACCTTACACTCACTGTGATGGTGCCTTCATTTGACACTGAAAGCAGACTTAAGTTTGTTCAAACACTGATATTGCAATATATCACTTGCTTTTCCTGTGCAGGGTGATGTGTAGATTCAAAATATGAACTGATGTTTCATGAGTAGTTATCCATGCAATGTTCCAACTACCAAACGTTTTTCTAGAATACTACCGTGTGACTGTTCGTATTCTATACTATTCTGATCACTGTGTCAATGGTCCCCTCCCTTGGAGGACTGAAGGGTATCTGTAGGAGCCTCCGATACGATCCCAGAGGGTAAAGTATTGTCCATAGTTGTAGTTGAAGAAAAGGTGATGATCCACATGGTGTGCGGCACCATTTATAATATTTATCAAGGGGCCATGAATGCGGTAGTCGCCGTCATGTATGGAGATAGTCCAGATATTGACGAAGATGAAGAGGGACAGGTAGACAACCTGAAATAACCCACAAGAATACTGAATACATTAACAGATCATTCACTGAATGCAGTAAAATAAATGTGGATTATCATCATAGACCCACCTTGTGGAGCGGGAAGATAAAAGGGTAGACGTGGTAGGGTAAGCTCTGCAGGAAGCCGTCTAGTGGGTGGAAGGCGTGGCTTGCAAATGGTGTGGGGATCTTGAATAAATGATGCTGCTTATGTAAGTACTGAGGGAAGTAGAAAAGAAGTACATCTCGGAGGTAAATCAAGTGCTCAGTGGTTCATTCAATTTATTAATCCAGATAGTAAAGGAACATTTTGTGATGTCAAATTCTGAAAGAAGATGGGAGCATACCATTTCGGTTCTAGACTAGGAAAACATTTCCTTCATGACTCATATGACAAAGACATTCCTCAAGTCAAAATAAGTATTTTGTTAGTAGGCTACTGTTAGGGTCAAAGAAAATCTTGGACACATTTTTTTTACATTTTGTTTTGCCGTGGTGGGTATTAATCTATCTTCACTTGCAGTTGATATAAAAAGTACACACCCTTGTTCAAATTCTTGGTTTTGGTTATATAAAGAAATCAGGGCAAGAAAAATCATGAAAATATTTTAGAACATTTTCACTGTTATAACCTGTACAACTTGTGGTATGGTCTGATTAAACCAATGTTGATTTTTTTTAACCAGAATTCCAAAAGGTGTTTGGTGCAAACATAACACTGCATATCACCAAAAGATCACCATACCTACGCTGAAGCATGGTGGTCTTTTGGAATGCATTCTTCAGCTAGAACTAGGGCTTAAGACGAGGTGGAAGTAATATGAACAGTTCACAACATATTTGCACAAAACCCTACCGCATAGGCTTTTGCCCCCCCAAAAAAGCCAGAAGAAATGTCAGGAAAAGCTTATTAGAACATCTGAAATTTATTGGGGGTAAGTCAGAGGCACTTAGTGGTGGCAGGTGTGCTGACTCACATTTAACACAAGCTTAAATGTCATTGATCATTTTTTAACACATCCTAGTTACAACACGGTGTACACACTTGTTCAACCATATTATGTCAGTTATCTTTACTTTGCCTCTTAAAAAGATTTGTTTTTAATTGAATTGGCCAGTGCTGGTAATATGTCTCATTAATTGTGGAAAAACTTGAAATTATTAATTTTGGTCTCAATTTTTACATCACAGAAACCTGGCATTTGCACATGGGTGTATACACTTTTTAGATCCACTGTAAATGGCAGAAAATAAGCAAAGTAATTATTCTATCCACATTTCTAACCAAATTTTGCACCAAACAAAATGTAATGGGTTCATCCTCAGAACTTGCATGTGTCTACTCTCCACGAGGTTTAACTGAAGCCAGTTGTGCAGTTTCTGCTTCATTCTGCTAACCAACAAACTGCAATCAACACAATACATTTGCCTTAATGATACACTAAAGCTTTACCAAAGTTCACTCACTTTGTAACTTCATGTAACCAAAGAAAAAGTCAACAAACCTAATGTCATCATTCGTTACAACTTGTTTCCCTACTTACTCAAATGAGTTCACAGTGTTTTTGTCCTAAATGTATCATATTAGAGTTATACTGTAGGCTACTCTACAACAACGGCAGGTTTATTATTTACTTTTGATTTTATATTTTTTTAAATTATACAACATATTTATGTTCAAGGCAACATTTTGTTTTTATGTTTGAAGGTAAAAATAAATAAATAACTATGCCTCAGAATTAAATGTTAAAATTAAGGAGACAAAATAAAATGATTTTCATTTATAATGAGTTGTGTAATGTTCTACTTTTGGATAAATCCTCAACATGCACGAGTGAGGGGTTACTCATGGCATGATGAAAGAGTTTGGATACATGATATAAAAAAAAAGATTGGGAAATGTTGGCATTCGATGATGCTTGTGGATATTCTCATTCAATCCAGGTAATTTCATTATCACAGCATTGAATTAATCACAACTGGACTACTCTGTTTGTAGAAGAGACATTACATTAGATTACAACCATCAAGATTAAAACTATGACACTCACACCATGCCAATTGTTATTCAAATGTTAGAATATGGCAAAATATTTGAAACTCATTTACAAGTTATTAGTTAGTCCGGTTTCTATCAATCACTCATGTTACTCTTGACTCCTAAAAAAATCATGACAGCATTAAAGTCCTCTTAACTCGCCTTATAGATTCTCCTGTGATGCATGGAACGGTGTATCCAGTAGATGCACATATCCGTGAAGAACAAGAATCCAGCAATGCTCAGGAACACCCCAGACCAGCCTAACATAAACAAAGCACTTGGGTCTAACAAAGTTTGTATTACTGTACTGAGGTTTAGAAATACTGGAATAAATGTGCCTCTTCTTTAGTGAAATGGCCCTCACCCTGAGAAGATTGGCTGATGTCATCAAAAAGTTTGCTGTGCCCCCTGATCTCCAAGAAGAAAATTAGCACGGTGGGGAGACTCATCCAGAAGAGAGATGTAGTTGCGAGTTGGATCTCTTGACTTACCTGGTTCTATTAAAGGATAAAAGATAAAATAGCAAAAGGTGTGTTCACTTGTTTTTTTCTAGGATTTTCAATTGCACAGACCATCCGAAACATGTGTACACTGTCACAAGATAAGAAAATCTAACAATACAAATTACGCTTTTTTAATTTATTTTTTACAAATTATAATTTATTGTGGTTGTCTAGTAGTGCACTTCATTATACTGAAATTTATTTGCAAAATTTTGATAGATGTAGCCAAGTGAGAAAACCAAATAAAAAATAACTTTACCAATTATATAGATTTTTTTTTTTAATAATCTTGGGAAGGAATTCTGAGTTTCGTCAGCATGCAGCAATGAGTTTTGATGTAGGTCCATCTTTACACTTTTGCAGAAAGCACACATTGATACATAATATAAGATTAGATCTATTCAACAGCCCACCTCAATGAACTGTGGATGTTTCATGAGCCTGTGGTCAAAGACGTAGTAGAAATTTAGTGCGCCAAAGACCATGTAAACCGTTTGCGCTCCTAGGTTGGTCAGCAGGCTCAGGCTGATGAGTTGGCGCAGAGTTCCATCCTCAGGCCATGATGCTGGGTAAACATATGGAGTGAAGACAAAATGGTCTGCAACTTTTAGCACGTGATCCATGCCACTGTCTGTGGAGAAATAATAATATTGTTATTATCTACCATGACAAAGCTAATTAGATCATGTAAGGATGATGTATGACACTGAGAGAGGTATTCACAATTTCACATGAACATACCGTATGTATGTTTATTTTTGTGGTTGAGGTGGTCAAGCACAAGTAACAAGGCCTATATTCTTTAGTGTGCAAACTCCACATATAAGGACAGAACCGAGATTTGAACCCAGAGCCTTTCAATTGTGAGACCGACATTTGAACCACTAATACACAATTCTGTGTTAAATGAGTCAAAATATTAAGAACAGTTAAATCAATCAAAACTGAACAATGTTGTACATACATTTTAGGGCAGAACATTTGATGCAATGGAAATCATATTGTGATGTCGTCATCACAGGTTTGCCAAGTTGCAGCTAGATTCCTAAATCCACATCAACACATTCAAAAATGATACTTTTCCATCAATGTGATGCTGAACTAACCTGCTTTGGGAGTGTGGCAGGTCTGAAAAGCTTCCTCAAAGTAGACAAGTCCTTCTCCACTTTTAGTACAAGTTTACCAGCTGCAATTTCTAATAAAATGACACGACTGTAGGTATAAAGCAAACTGAGCCGCTCACTGCTGACATTAAATCTTATTTCATCGTCTGAATATCTATTTCTTCCACACACTACATTTCTAGCAGGACAAGCTGACCCTCTTGTTCCTTTTTTCCCTGCAGACATGTGGCACAAGTATGTTGGAAGCATTCATAGGCTCTGGAGCTGAAAGAAGATCCCAGCATGCTCAGCAAATACATTGAACTCAGACACATCTTTTATTACGTCTGCCATGATTGGCTGTATCGTCATACTGTACATAATAGTCTAAATAAGTGTTTTGTCCCAAATCAAGTTACTCCCATTTCTTAACATTAGACTGTTTGAAATAGCCTACATATGATGGTCTATATGTTGCCATATTGGAGCTGCAGGATCCTGTTTCGTCAGAACCTTTTGGCCTTTCACGTAGACACACATTACACCAGTGTGGTGTTTGTTTCTGGAAAGAACAAAAACATCAATCAATTTCAAAATGTCAAAGCAATCTGTCAGACCTTTGCTACACATGCTAACTAAACATAATCACAATTCCTTGCATGCATGAAAAAGTCAGCAATAACACATTTTTTCTTGTCAGTGTCAGGAAACTCTTGACTCTGGTGGGGCCACTTGCTTATCACTGTTTTGTATTATATTGCTACTTTGACACAAAAAAAGAGGACAGAATTGTCTTTTTGAATGACAACGTAAAGCCCCCAAAATAAACAAAAACAAATAAATTAAATAAATAAAAAGTAACTATTTACAAAATAGAATTTCACAATGTCATATATAGTATATCGTATTATTCTTAGTTGATGTAGGAAATCGTAAAATTTATATTAATTTACATTTGTGCCAAATGTATGCATCGTCATGATAAGTTGCCTGCATCTCTTTAAATGACTGTATGTCTCCCTCTAGAGGCGCCACGTCACTATACAGTACAGACATAGCTTTGTGCATGAATGCATGCAGTTCTGTACAGGGGTGCGCAATGCTGGTCGGAAAAGTGGAGTATCGAGGAGATAATAATTTGTTTCGAAAGTGAAACTTACATGTTACATTAGTTCACCACACACGAAGTGAAATATTTATTTCTTTATGTGTTTCGATTTTGATGTTTATGGATGGAAGAAAGACAAAAAAAAATAAATAGTGCTTCACAAAATTACAATATTTCACGTGACCAACAATAAATGGATCTCGAACATAGAAATGCTCGCCTTCTGAAAAGTGTATTCAAGCCGTATGCCCTCTGTACTTCGTTGGGCCTCATTTACATAAATTACAACATCAAGACGATCAGCCTTTATATAAATCAGATGGAGAGTGATCATTTAAAGGCTGACAAAAACCTCTGCAGTTATTTTGCATTAACTAGCAACAAGATTGGGTCACGGGGAGCCTACAATGTCGAGCTTTGTCACAATATTCTAATTTTGAGAAACACTGGATTTTTTTCTGTGCATCTTTCTGCCGTAATCATCAAAATTAACAAAAAGGCTTGAAACATTTCACGCTGTGTGTTGTGGTTCCTCAATATTAAAATTTTTTGACCAGATGAAGTAACAAAAAAGTTCAACTTAAATAAAAATACTATAATTGTGACTTTTTATTTTTTTCAATAATTAAATAATTAATTCTTATTTTAAAGTTTTATCTACATTTACTTAGAATTTAATAATCTATGATTTAATAAAAATAAATAAGTAATTGATTTATAGCCCAGCGATCGACTGACAACATTACATAATGGACTAATCAATTATTTAATGAGCAACAGGATTAAAATATGAATACACACATTTACTGTAAATTATTCAACTAACCAGTTAGGAATACAACAAATATTACAGAAATCATCTTGCAATGTGCGAGCCATGAATTGCCAACCCATGGATGATTTAGCATGATTTAACATTATTGTACTGTATTGGCAAAGAACGGAAGGTAACTTTGTGGCGAGTGCAAAACGGAAGGAATGTTCATGTCACACAGGGCAAAAGACTTAGTTGAAAGACATTCTCTTTTGTTTTTCGTCCAAAATCAAATAATTTCAAAGATTCAACCTTCAAATGCAAGAAAAGCAAACAAGTTGATTCATGAAAGAGAAGTATTTTGGAGTGGATAATGCTGTTGTGTTTTCAAGTTGCTTCGGGTAAACAATCAGTCACGCTCCCCTTGATAAACGCCCACTTCTGTCGTTCCCAAGCGACATGTGAATGAGTGTGTTATTTTCCCACTGCACACGGTCCATGAAGGCAGCAGCTCTTACTCCAGTTTGTTGTTGACTGTTTTGCTCACGAGCGCCTTGAGGCAGATGTGTGCAAATGGGCGGGGCCGAGACCAGTGCCGCGTTCATGTGCCGTGTGCAACTCGGCGGTACAATGTTTCGAATCTTCATTTAAAATACCCCAGATTGGAAAACGTCCATTCTTTTTTACACTATAAATATTTATGTCGGCATTATAATTATAACTAACAATTATATGCATACAAATTTTGATATTTGTATGATAATACAAGATTGAATAAACTGACAATTCTAATAGTAATTCCTCACTAATTAATAAGGGAGTTCACATAGGAATTACGTTAAATGTGAATTTACCACCCTACCCACGTTAATTCTAACGTTTTCCTGTCCAAATAAGCAGTAACTAATCTTTGAATGACCCCAGGAGGAAATGTGAATGCGTAATAAAAGCAATTCGTACACACACCGTGTGGTCGCCTGAGTTAAATCTATGACCGCACGTTGTAAAAAAAAAAAAAAAAAAAAAAAAAAAAGTCGTGTGCACAAACTCTTTGTAATCGTTTGTAACAAACGCATTTTGCACACGGCCCCGTTCCTCACTGGACACTACAAAATAGCAGCTTCTTGCGCTCCACTCACAACGACACAAGCAAGATCAGACGAGCACTTGCTAATCTCTTTGAAGAAGCTTAAATCAACAAACCAGCATATAGCATGGACCCTTGCGATTGCTCCAAGAGTGAGTATGATCTAGTAACGTCAATTCTGTGCGGAATATGATTTTAGGTTGCGATGATTCATTCTAATCTTGTCTGACCTTGTTTTTTGTCTGTGCAGCTGGAACCTGTAAATGCGCTGGATCCTGTGCTTGTACCAACTGCTCCTGCACCACTTGCAAGAAGAGTGAGTCAAATCTCATTAGTTAACTTGATTACACCGAGGGAATGATTTACTAGTTTGGATGTATTTCGTTCGAAATTTATTTAAATAACTAATTGGTTTCACACGTGATTCAAATGACTGTCTGCAGCACAAAAGTTGAGTAGCCTGTATTTCATGATGAAGAAAATTCATTCCCCAATGTTTTTATGTATTTTTGTCATTGTAATGCAGGCTGCTGCGCTTGCTGCCCCTCTGGATGCAGCAAATGTGCATCAGGCTGCGTGTGCAAAGGGAAGACATGTGACACAAGCTGCTGTCAGTGAGGCGCTGACCTCATCCATCCCTTGCTCGAGAGATGGAACCTTCATTTTGATTCACTTGATTGCACATGCCATGTCTATTTAGTAATGAGTTTTGTATTGGTTGTTCTGTGCTGAAATAAATTAAAATCTTTAATGTGACTTCAGTTGGTTTAATTTCTTTTTGTGGTCGTAGCCAGGTTATTTTTGCCCAAGTTTAACCGTAGGTCTATAAATTACATTTGCCAATTTTCTGCTAAACATGTTTGAGCATGAAAGTAATTCCACAAAGGGCTTGGAATTAAAGTAGTTCAGTAGGCAATTTGTTTTGGAAAGGGTCAGGCTCACTAACTTTGAGTTCCTATTAAGTTGAAACCTTCATCAAAATGAGTATAGTTAATTTGGCAGCACAACATTCCTCTGGTGCAATTTATCTATTTTCACCGTTGATCCGAAAGGCTTCAAAAAAAAAAAAGATTGTCCCCATTTTGCAGTGCTGATATCCTGGAAGGGAACTAATTAGAATGGTTCACCTTTATTCTGGAAAGCCTTTTAGATGTTTCTGTCTCAACACACCTGATCCTAAAGATCAGGATCATTATCAGGCTTCTGGAGAGTAAGCTGATTATAGGAAGCAGGTGTGATAAGAGTATGGGAAAAAAGCATCTAAAACCTGCAGGTCTCTGGCCCTGGAGGACTAGCATTGGGCAAGCCTGGTTCCCACCTTTGTGCTAAAAATAACATATCCCACAATCGCATGTGGACGACCATTTTGTTAGGAAACGGCTCCCAGTGGGACATATGTTGTTCTTGAATCAATCAAAACGTTACATGATGAAATTACATTTCTACATATAAGCAGGCATTTCACAATTTTCCCACTAACTATTGTCATTCTCTTGGTGACCGGAAGTGCTGGCATGTGATCACATTTAATGTCCTTGATTGTGACATAACTTACTTTAGCGCATGAATACATTAAACTACAAGTACAAGTAGAGTAAGCTATTGAAAGCAGGATATTAAATTTTGAATCACTACTGCAACTGCGCTAAAAAATGAAACCGCAGGTGTAAGGTGTAAATCTAATAATTAGAAGATGTTTCACTCAAAAATGGTCAAATAAAAAGGCTATTGTAAAGATATTTTTGGGCAAATTGTTACAAACAGCTTTAAAGAAAGAGATCCTGGATCTGACAGTTAACTGTATTTGGATTGAAAGCACATGACAAGTGACAACATTCACTTTATGCTGGTGAATGTTGTCTTTTTTTGGGGGGGGCAGAGTAGCCTAATGAGATTCGAGGCGAGAATATTTTACCTGTGATCAGATCTGATCGGTTGTGCAGCCAGCCAAAGTCGTCTTCGTTATTTGCTTTTATTCTGGGCTTCTAATCCCCTATTTGTAATAATTCTCTGGAGTTGAAAAAACCTTTTCCGAGTTTGCCCACCACTGGTCTAGAGGCAAGATCATCCACAAAACTGGATTTATGATTATTTAATATTGTATATAATCGGGATATCATTACCATCGGCCATTAATCACCTAATCCGACGAGTGCTTTTGCATTTTTGGCGAGTTCTTTATGACGCCACGCCATGTAAAAATACATGGGTTATCCAGATAATTGTTCTTAATGTTAGCTGGGTAACTTGACGTCCTAGAGCAGTGGTGTCCAAACTCGGTCCTCAGGGGCCGGCGTCCTGCAGGTTTTGGATGTTTCCCTTCTCCAACACCTGAAGCTCATGTATAGGCCTTAGCCTGATAACAATCCTGTTAGTTGGAAACAGGTGCGTTGGGGCAGGGAGTAGTTTGGTCACCACTGTCCTAGAGGTTAGTTTACGTTGGGTTTCATACTGGGAGCTCTGTGATGTTTCATCGATTTACACAAAGTGAACAAAGCATTGTAACAGGAACTTTGAAAGTATTTGTTTTCATCTTTCACGTAGCATTTTGTATTACCTCATGAGTAAACAACCGTTCCGTTACAGACAGAAGAAAGAAGACGTAATCAGTTTACAGGTACATTTATTAAAATTAGAACTTATTTTTTGGGATTACAATTTCCACACTAAGAGAAAGAGAAACGCCGTTGTTGTTTACATCTGACTTATCTTGAGACCTGTATGGCTTAGCCTCGATAGTTGTGAAGGCTGCTTGTTTTGGCCTGTCCGGGACATTTCTTGGTGGAGACTCAACGTTTACTATGGAGGTAAATATGATGCAAAACTAACTTGTAAAAAATGTTTGTACCTGTAGAAAAAAGTCTAAATTTGTATCTGTAAAAGTCGTGATTTGTAACTGTAAAAAAAAATTGTACCTGTAAAAGTCATGATTTGTACCTGTACAAAAAAGTGTAAATTTGTATCTATAAAAGTTGTGATTTGTACCTGTAGAAATGACAACTTGTAGTCAAAGAAGTCGCCACTAGGAGTCACAAGTGTTTTTTCTGCTGCTGTCCAGTCACGTGAGTTTTGCACCAAATATCTCGATACAAATGGTGCAAAACTGATTTGTACTTGTAGAGCAGCGTGATTTGTACTCGTAGAAGAAGAGGGCGGGCTCTGGAGGATTTGGGCGGGCTAAAGCTCAACCTCATTGGTTGAGCGAACGACAGTGGGTTGAACTCAAATGACGCCACGTTTTTATCATTAATATGCACAATCCGAAATTCCAAACAAACAGAGTAGCCACACCAGTTTACGCGTCATTTTGGAAGAAGAGGACGTCCCAGGCGTGAAAATTTCAACATGGTTCAATATACAAACACTGTGTGGAACATCTTAAACGTTGGTTGATATGCAGAGCACTCAAAGTGGGCAGAAAGAAAGAAGTTTTAGTATGAAGGTAAGATTTATTGTACAATCAAAGCTCGTAATCCGGTGCTAGCTAGCTCATCTCATGTTAATTGTCACGAAAACTGAACACATTAAAGTCACGATTTTTATTTCAAGATTTGAAGCCTACCAGTGTAAACATACGATCAATAGCTTGTACCTGTAAAAAATATATATACATATATATATTTTTTAAAAAAACCTCAAACTGCTGCTTAGTGCTTAGATGTGAAAATTACTATAGAGCTACAGAACCCTATTGAATGTTTTACAAGATAACCTAAACCTATAACCAAAAGTGGACAGTACTCAGCTACTTGTATTTGACTAATATTATATTCAAGTATCTGTACTCTTACTATCATAATAATATGAAAACAAAACGTTTTTACTGCGAGTGAATCTTTAAGCCGCTACAGGTATTTTAACCTCAACCCTTTATCCTCTGTATTTAATCATTTTATTTTAAATATTACAATTTCTTGATCAATGTCAGTATTTTTGCAATGTATGCTTTGCAAAGAGTTTAAAAAAAGGCTCTTACACTCTTAAACATAAAAAACAATAAAAAATAATGGAAATGTTTATGAACAATGTCTGTGCCTATCAGTATTACCACTATTTCTGATATTAAGATGTGACAAAATCTTAATTTTTTTCTGGCTAACAAGATTAACCGATTACGTATAATGTCAGTAGCTGTGTTTTGAGAATGACCCAGCTAGGAAGCTATGATTATTTTTTATTGTATTGATATGCTGACCCAAACATTCTGTTTGCACAGATGCCAGCATGCAGTCAATCAAAGCTACTTCTTGATCCATCTCTAGACGGTGGCACATGGTGTGACATCAAACCTGCTTCAAAGTGGCTGTGAAGTCCAACAAATGAGAATCCTTGATACACTGGTTACTGTTCTGAGAGAATTTCACTGCAACCACCTTTGGGAAAGTGAAGAAATTATGCTTCTTAAATGTCTTTCAATTTTGAGTTTGAAATGTTAAAGGAGTACAATTTAATCCATATTGAGAGTTATTTGAAATCGTCAGATCAAATAACAACATGTATCATTCAATAAACAAGATTGTGCATCATTTGAAATGTTTTATTTGATGTCCAGAAGAGCTGTTTCTGCATCCATCCAAGACGAGAACAATATTCTTCTCACAAACAGAACAAAAGTTATTGATGGAGCTGTATGAGGAATTCAAGATTCACCAAAAAAGGCAATAATGCTGCTATCAATAAGACGAGGGATATATCATTGGCAAAAAAAAAAGCACAGACTAAATGTATAAGTTATAATTGTTTCATGTTAAATGTGTATTTCACATTAATAGTGTTATTAATTATTGATTTAATGCAAAGCACTTCGAATTGACCTACATATTCATTATTCACTGTTACATCTCAACAGTAGCCAAAAGCGATCATGGCAACAAGTCGGCAAGTAGCCTATAACAATATATATAAAAAATAAGACTAAATAGGTGTTGAGCTGTAAATATATGTTGCCCATTATTGTAGCCATCAGAAAAAAAGACTAAGGCCACTGCCACAGGTGGGGGAGGGGACCACCGCCTGCTACATTTACATCAGCAGAAGATTTGCAAAATAAAACTTTTTTCCTTAATACGGCTTGATGGAATACCCCCCAGCTGTCATCTCGTGTCTCTTGGCTGCTTGCTGATGGAGTGGGTCATCCTTTTCACTGATGCATCAGCAGTGTCTGCAGCAGTTGTCTCCGCCTTTTGAGCAAGATTGTGAAACTTATGAGTTTCTCATTTAATTAAAAATAAACTAACATTTGACCTAGTTACTTTTGTTAAAATAGCTAGGTGACAGTGACATTGCTCACATCTTAGCGATACAGATAGACTAGCATTTCAAAAGCAGAATAGCCAATATTTTAATAAAAGTAATGTTACATTGGAAAATTTAACTCAAGTAGAAATTAAAAGTGCAGAAAAAATACTTGCACAAATATTTGAGTACTGTGATGAGTAAAGTAAGAGTGTAAGAGCCTTTTTTTTAAACTGTTTGCAAAGCATACATTGCAAAAATACTGACATTGATCAAGAAATTGTAATATTTAAAATGATTAAATACAGAGGATAAAGGGTTGAGGTTAAAATACCTGTAGCGGCTTAACGATTCACTCACAATAAAAACGTTTTGTTTTCATTTTATTATGATAGTAAGAGTACAGATACTTGAATATAATGTTAGTCAAATACAAGTAGCTGAGTACTGTCCACTTTTGGTTATAGGTTTAGGTTATCTTGTAAAACATTCAATACGGTTCTGTAGCTCTATAGTAATTTTCACATCTAAGCACTAAGCAGCAGTTTATGATTTTTTATTTTTATTTTTAAAGATTTTTTTATTTTTATTTTTTTACAGGTACAAGCTATTAATCGTATGTTTACACTGGTAGGCTTCAAATCTTGAAAGAAAAATTGTGACTTCAATGTGTTCAGTTTTCGTGACAATTAACAACATGAGATGAGCTAGCTAGCACTGGATTACGAGCTATGATCGTACAATAAATCTTACCTTCATACTAAAACTTCTTTCTTTCTGCCCACTTGGAGTGCTCTGCATGTCAACCAACGTTTAAGCTGTTCCACACGGTGTTTGTATATTGAACCATGTTGAAATTTTCACGCCTGGGATGTCCTCTTCTTCCAAAATGTCACGTAAACTGGTGTGGCTACTCTGTTTGTTTGGAATTTCGGATTTGTGCATATTAATGATAAAAACGTGCCGTCATTTGAGTTCAACCCACTGTCGTTCGCTCAACCAATGAGGTTGAGCTTTAGCCCGCCCAAATCCTCCAGAGCCCGCCCTCTTCTTCTACAGTACAAATCACGGTGCTCTACAAGTACAAATCAGTTTTGCACCATTTGTAGCGAGATATGTGGTGCAAAACTCACGTGACTGGACAGCAGCAAAAAACTACTTGTGACTCCCAGTGGCGACTACAAGTTGTCATTTCTACAGGTACAAATCACAACTTTTACAGATACAAATTGACACTTTTTTGTACAGGTACTTTTTTTTTGTACAGGTATAAATCATGTATTTTACAGGTACACAGTTTTTTTTACACATACAATTTTTATTTTTTTACACACAATTATTATTATTTTTTTTTTACAGGTACACATTTTTTTTACAGATACAAAATTTTTTTTTACAGGTACACTTTTTTTTCAGGTACAAATCACGACTTTTACAGATACAAATTTAGACTTTTTTCTACAGGTACATTTTTTTTTACAAGTTAGTTTTGCACCATATTTACCTCCATATACAAACAGCAACAGAAATCCGTAGGACCATACCTTTAATATTATGAATATATCCTTCCACTAGTGGGATACTCTAAACCCCTTTGCCTAGATCTGGAGGATATTACACTTGTATTGCCCTAAAAACACACACTGACATGCTCTGGTAAGTTCTTTTACATTTTAAGTGTACAGTAAAAAAAAACAAAAAAAAACTTTTAAGTGTGCTGAGGGACGATGTCGGACCCGGAAGCGTCAATTGAGAGGGGCGGGGCTTTTACGAAAGGTCAAATTCTCATAATGAACCTGTTTTCCCTCTTTTTGTTACATTTGTGTTTGCATTTTTCTCTAAGGTAAAATGTGGCTCAGTAAGAATTTGAAAACTACAGCCATCAGATTTTCTGGTGTTTGCTGACTTTGATGAGAAGAATGGGAAAAAAATGTCCTGATTATGGGTAAGTGTGCAAAGTACATAAAACGTTATTAAAACGTAGAAAATGTGCACCTGAAACATACTACTACTACTACTACTACTACTACTACTACTAACAATAATAATAACAGTTTGGAAGGCAGTTGGCTAACTTAGGAACATTTGGACTTTGCTAACTTTCGTTCCCTGTAGGTAATATTACAATGCCGCACACCGGAAGTGATTTTTTAAGCTTCTTGTGTGTTTATATGTAAGTCCGTGACGTTTACTTGTTATTTAACGCCATGGCGGTTAAGCAATAGCGCACTACCAACATAAAATATTGTATTTAAACAGTAAATCAAGATGCCGAAGGTCGTGTCTAGAAGTGTTGTGTGCTCGGACACGCGAGACCGAGAGGAATACGACGACGGAGAGAAGCCCCTCCATGTCTACTACTGCCTGTGCGGCCAAATGGTGCTGGTCCTGGACTGCCAGCTGGAAAAGCTCCCTATGAGGCCCCGAGACCGAGCCCGGGTGATCGACGTCGTCAAGCACGCGCACAAGTTCTGCAACGTGGAGCAGGACGAAAACGCGTACATCAAGAGAGCCGATGGCATCGAGAGGCAATACCGCAAAAAGTGCGGCAAGTGCGGCCTGCTGCTCTTCTACCAGCACCAGGAGAAAAACTCCCAAGCCACCTTCGTCGTGGAAGGAGCTGTGGTCAAATTTGGGCAGGGGATCGGTAACACCAGTGTCTACAGTCAAAAGCAGCCCGAGGCTCCAAAGAAGGTCCGCGTGATGATGACAAAGCGAACCAAAGACATGGGCAAGTTCAGCTCCGTCACCGTGTCCACCATCGACGAAGAGGAGGAGGAGATCGAGGCCAGGGAGGTGGCCGACTCCTACGCCCAGAACGCCAAAGTGATCGAGAAGCAGTTGGAGAGGAAGGGCATGAGCAAGAGGAGGCTGCAAGAGTTGGCTGAGCTGGAGGCCAAGAGGGCCAAAATGAAGGGCACCCTCATTGACAATCAGTTCAAGTAGAGGAGACCTGATGAAACATTGTGAACATACAAAAAAAAAGGGCTTTGGTGGACGTTTTGCTTAAAATGTTATTTTTGTATGGCTGGACACTGTGTGTGTGCAGTAGTGAATATATTCTCTCTGTGCATACTGTTTCTAAGATGTCTAGATGTTATTTTGTACTTTGACCAAATAAACTGCATTGTCCTTTCAAACACCACTTTTTTGGGGGTGAATTTTTTTTCAAAATGAAACCTCGGCACAGATGTTTTTGCAGCAATGAGTGCTTAAACCACAAATTGCAACTACATGTCAACACGTGGCATGAGAAAGCACACTCAGTTACCAGTATTTGGTGTTTTTCAACAAATTCTTGACTGTAATTATGACTTCACAATTGTGTTAGTGTAGGTTGGTGATAGATGATCATCATAACCCGAGGACACCAGTTGTATGTAAATGTTAATCACTTAACCTAATACAGTTAAAAAAAAAAAGTGTGTGTTCCTCAAACTGCCCACAATAAAAGGCCACTCTTAAGGGTGCCGTTTTGTTTTATAGGGGCGGTGGCGGAAGATTGGGTTGGGGGTTCTGGTGTACCTATTGTAGTGAACAATAGCCTACCTGTTTGTATTCAGAATGTCTTTACATCTAGAGAAGAAAACTATCATTTAAGGCTTTATTTATGTTTGAAATATGTTAAGTGAGGACCAATATAAAATAGGCGTGTTTCAGTTTTAGGTGTAAAGTTGAGGAATAGACTTGATGTGTTGAAACTGTGTACTTAAGAAAAAAAAGTAGGATAATTAATGCTTATACTGCAATTGATAGCATGTAAAACATTTAGGAATTATAATGTGAGTGTAGTGTTATATTAGGCCTCTTAATGATTAGATAGGTGACTTATTTATTACTATGCTTATGTATTTATTTCGCTCTGCTTTCGTAATTCTAGGCGATTCAGGTGACTGGAGTGATTAGGCAATAATAAGCCTGGTGCTTCAGCCTCTTCGTTTTTCGATTATTAATTTGCTTCTATGTTATGTATGGAGCCGAAATAAACCATTCATTCATTCAATATAAATAAAAAATGTTTTTGGGTGAGTAATTTTTTAACTAATTTGCAAATTCTAAATGGTGGTGGAAGTACCAAAAGTAAAAGCTTAGGAGTTTGTTTGTCTTGTTTTGTTTGAATGTCAAATAAAAAAATAAAATAAAAAAAACCTACAAGGGTAAATGAACTCTTGGCTATATTTATAGTGACTAAAAAAATACCTCAAAAGAAAAACACATCTGGAAAAACTTTGATGAGTAGCCTACTTCGAGAGCGTATGCGACCTTTTACTTTAGTTACTACAGTTATCCGCAAGGAGGCGTTACCTGAACCACTTTATCCTTACAAGGGTCGCAGGCGCTCACTTTGATGTTATTATGGGAAAAAAAACATTTCGCAGTTAATATCCATCCATTTTCTTAACCGCTTATCCCTACAAGCGTCGCTGGAGCCTATCCCAGCTGGCTTCGGGCAGTAGGTGGCAGGGTACACCCTGTACGGGTTGCCAGCCAAATCGCAGCGCACACAGAGACGAACAACCACCCACACTTACAATCACACCTATGGACATTTTTGAATGTTCAATTAACCTGTCGTGCATGTCTTTGGAATGTGGGAGGAAACCGGAGTACATGGAGAAAACCCACGCAAGCACGGGGAGAACATGCAAACTCCACCCAGCCAGGCCGAAGCCCGGACTCGATCTCCCGTTCTCTGCACTGGGAGGCGGACGTGCTCCAGTCACCCACCGTGCCGCTGCAGTTAACATTGAAAAGCAAAAACAACCACTACACATTGTTTCAAATATATCTGGCATTTCTTCCTTACGGTATGGGCAGTTTTCCATGTCCATGTCAGATATTCTAAAAATACTGTACACACTGCACAGAGCAGCCAGTTCTAGTTCCGTCTGGTGACAAACTAAGCTAGATAGATGACACTCCCGGTCTAATAAAAAATGTTGCTGGGAATGTTCTTAAAGTAATATGCTATTTTCTCTTCAGATTCTTAAATAATATAAAATAATGGTGTGTGTTTTTTGCGATAATTGTTTCCCAAACTCCAGTTGAAACTCAACTGTTGGCCAGTCTCTTGGAGTACTGATTTAGACCAGTTGGTAGAGTGTCGAGCTCAAATACTGTCCATTGAGGAAGGCGAGCAAGTGTGATATCCGGTACGTCTGCTGCCTCCTCCAATCAGCTTTGTCCGTTGAAGTGCCGGGGCAAATAACATACACTGCGAGTGTGCATGGTATTTACGAGCGATTTTTTCCCCAACAGTACGTTCTAAAGAGTCCAGACTCCAATTCGTCTCAAACAGGTAAAGAAATGGCAATCTTCATGTAACTACGTGCAAAAAAAAACGTCCAACAAGTATATGGAACTTGAGCCATTATTAGTCCATGTGAGTTAGCATTAGCCTGCAAGCTAACAGTGATATGCCTTTGAAAGGCTAACCCGCTTGAAGTAACCCACCCATCAAAACGAGTCAATGTGGCACCGGATTTGATGTTTTGGTCAGGCATAAATAGCTGGTCTTGATACCATTTTTTAGCATTGTGTTAACTAGTGCCAATTTAATTTGATAGCAATGTGCGCGAGATTTGACAGCGTGTTGACAGGTTTCCCCAGTTTCAAAGGAGCTACCGGTGCACGTTGTTGACTTTTTATTACAGCACTGCGGCTTGCAAAGGTTTAGTTCTCATGAAGGCTAATGTAAAGTTTAATTTGACATCTGAGCCAAGTTTGTGATGTCCTGTTGCAACACAATCCTTAAGACCCTGCTACAGTAGCTGTGTAGATATAATGCAATCAATCCTTCATTGTAGTTGGTTACTCTTAATTAAAGCTTAATACAGTACTGCATTTATTACATTTTCTATTATGTTATTGCAATGTTAATTTGTTACCTTGCTGTTAATTACATGAAGTGTAGTTCCAGTTTTTTTTTTAAACAATGAACTTTATAACAGTATACATAACACGTAGGGAAACAATAGAAAACAGACATTGTATACAATATAATCAACACTAACACGAAACACGCCAGAATGTTAAAAGGATACAGAATAAAGGTTAATCAATTTGACAGCTTTTGGATACATGCAAGCAGATAGAGTGCAGTTCCAGGACTCGCGATCACGTGATGTTGTGTGGCAGGCCATTTTGAAAATGGGGCCAGCGCTTGTACATATCGTCACCACAATTTGCTCTGTTTTGCCTATTTTTGTCATCAAAATTCATTCTGCATGGTTTATGATTATCATGATACAGGGATAAAACTCAAAATCAGCGTGCATTGGCTTGGAAATATACCCATACAAAGACTAAAGGGAAGTGAGCCCTGATTTTATGTTTTAATTTTTTTTAACAAAACATGTAAATATTGATTTTCTAGTGTTTGCACTGATATTATGTTTATTTTTATTTAATTCAATATTTTGTTGTGTCGTCCTAATTTTTGTGCAATAAAATGTATTCTTGCAAAATTATATTATGTAGTTGTATCCGCCACTGCAAATAATAGGGGATTCTTGTAAACTTAGCCCCAAAAAAAATCAGAACAAATATCCAGCAACAATAAAAAGATAAGATTAAAAAAATAAATGCAACCAGTAAGTCCAATATCAAACTCAAGGAAGTTTCAACTTACTGTTCATCATATATAGATAGGGCTGCTCGATTCTGAAGAAAATATTCATCACGATTATTTTGGCAATAATTGAAATCACGGTTAAGACGATCATTTATTTTTCTGGTACAAAACAAGAAAATATTTAAACATAAAAATTATTAAGACAAATAAAATAATTTGGAACACTGTAATTATGCAAGTTACTTTTGGATGAAACAAAATGTATATAATTAGTTATTTTAAAATTGAAAAAAGGTGCAAATGTATAAATTTGAACAACTCAAAATTAGCATCACTAAATCTTTTTTTTTTTACGATTATTGCTGATTTTGTAATTGTGGAGTGTAACAATTGAAATGATAATTGAATTTCGATTAATTGTAATAGTCATACACAATACTTGTGTTACTCAAAATGGCACACAGTCGCATAATCTTATCGCAATTTGACAAAGTACAACACAGTGTTTCATCTTTTAAACTCTGAACACATCAAATTGCCAAGGACGAAACAGAACAGAAAACCGAACATCTATTTTTCATGAGGCCAATCACACAGAATAAAATGTTGGATGCAAACTTTAAGTATGTAGTATGCCATGGTACTTACTGTCTGTTTCTTTTGTTCCTCGATTGATCGCTTTCAGCAATTTCTTTCTCTTTTTATTTTCACGAGGAACAATGAAGAACTGCAGATATGGCTTTGAATTATTCCTAGCGATACAACCTGCAACACAGCAAGTTTAAGACATTCTGGATGGAAATAAATCACAAATATAAAAAGTTCAACGTGTTTGTAATAGGGCTGGACGGTTATGGGAAAAATAATAATCAGGACTATTTTGATTGAGATTGATATCACGATTGATAAAACTATTATTCATTGTTTTTAAAACTCAATATTTTTTTCTACTAAAACTCAACTACTCAAAACTATGATCATAGCCTTACGCCCATTCATCCCTTCACGTTGAATGCTTTTTTCTTGAACACTATTCTTTTTGTCAAGTATAACATAACCTTATAAATATATGAAATTCAAGCCTTGTGTGCGTTTCCACAGGATTTGTGTGTGTGAATATTCATTATTTGAAGGACTAACACTGCCGTGTCTAAGTCTATGCTAACTTCCTGTTAGCATTTGAATGGGATCCACCATTTACTTTATCATTAGTACTAAGCTGTGTTAAAGACACATGAGATGTTAAGATGTTTTAAAAATAAAGCATGTTTTGTATTTAAATATACACTGTATGTAACGCTCCTTATCATGTGTTTAGTTTTAAATTTAACGGCAACTGGAGTGTCATTAAAAAGCTTGAAAGATGGTTAGGGATGGCAGAATTACATTGAATCGCTCCAGGATTGCTAAAAGCAACATGGTGCATTCAGGGTACTTTCATGAGCTGACACTGGGCGAGTGGCCGGGTCACCTTGACTGTCACTGGTCACATTCACATGCCAACTGCATGGCACAATGCAGTCTCCATTCCCACCTATGTACAATTAGTTAATCACATTCAAAAAAAAAATTATGATTGTCTGTCAATGAATTGCCCCACCTCCTCCATATAATCCGTTGGAATAGGCTGCAACATCGTGACCCTAATGAGGATAATTATGGATATTCTAAAATAAAACAACTTAGTTTTGTTATTTTCTATTTAATGTCGTGTATTGTCTTTGTGCATTCTTTCAGAGGCATGGATATCGAGGGCTTTGGGGATCTGCTGCAGCAGGCTGAGCAGCTGGCTGCAGAGACGGAGGCCGTGTCAGAGCTGCCGCATGTTGAGAGGAACCTTCAGGAGATCCAACAGGCAGGGGAGAGACTTCGATCACGCACGCTCACCCGAACATCGCAGGATGCTGCCGATGTAAAGGCGTAAGGAATTTTCCTGCATATAAACTTTTTAAACGTAGTTAAATGACCTTTTGAGATTGTCTGATATGTTCATGAGCTTTCTGGCATGTTTTTCTGCATAACTTGTACACTTCAGATAATTTTACTCTATAATAGGATACGTTTTAGGTTAATTTTAACTTGGCTGACTGGCACCGCACCCACAGACTTCACTGCGATGTCTAACAAAGTTGTTGAATCCCACTGTCAGATTAATTCATGGACAATTTCTTTGTCCAAAATTCAGGTCTATCCTCCTCGGTTCCAGAGGTTTTGACGTCTTCCACATTTCTCAGCGACTGGAGACTTTAAGTGCGGCTACTACCTTTGAACCCCTGGAGCCAGTTAAAGACACTGACATACAAGTAAGATTCAATTAAGAGAGCTGTGTGCCCACTTTGCTCTAGTGCTAGAGCTGGGTACACATGATTCTTAACCTCTTAAGCAGTTTTTAATGTGAGTCACCACATATATTGAATGGAAATTGTGCGTGTGTGTGTGTGTGTGTGTGTGGGGGGGGGGGGTGTATAACACTGTCAGAAAAAAAGCTGCTAAATTTGCATCTTTAAAGGGTCCAGTTGCTTGTCACTGGGGGCAGTACGCTGGGCAGTACTCGGCTATGAAGATAAAAATCCATCCATTTTACAACTTTACATAGTTTTTAAATGGCCAGTTTTAAAGCATCTGTACTGACAAATTAGGTAGCTAGAAAGTACTTCAACATTTAATTAAGATTAAGTGAAATTTTAAAACTGAACGAAAAAGATGGTGAACAGACAAATGTATTACAGCATTTTGGAGTCAACAGTGGAACAAATGTAGAACAACAGATAACTTAACGAACTACTGAAAATGTACCCCTCCGGAATACTGAATATGTCTGATCCTATATAACATCATTGTACTGGCAAATGTGTATGACCAAAATATGACGCTTTTGACTGTTGCATTGGTCTGTTTGCTTGCTGCATGGCTCCTTAGTAAGGCCAACTGCAATGTTTATTTAAACTCAACATGGTACATGTTTCTTAATAATATAATAATATATAATATTCAATATTATGTTTAAAAGTGAAATCGATTGTGTTGAATGGAAAAAAATGCTGTTCTTATTTAGCCAAATATTTCTGAAGTGGACATTTTAGAGCTGTAATTTTAATAACGTAATATGTGAGGTGCGCATTATGTTAACGCATGCGTGGAAAAAAAAAGCGAGGCTCCCAAACTAGCCGTAATTTGAATGCTGGAGATTAGAGTGGTGACAGTCTTTGCATAACTGTACACCTTGAAAGCTTGCAAGTCAACCTCCCAAAATCAGTAAACCACATGCTATGCATGTTTAAAATACATTAAATAAAAAAACAGCAACTTTCCAGCAGTTGAAATGTTACAAATCAGAGCTCATTCCATTGGATCAAATTCATTTTCAATGACCGTATGGTAGTTTAGCCTACTCACAATGCACCACGCCACTACCCATAATGCACCGTGCCGCCGAGATGCCCACTTCACTAATACCGTGACACCGTGATATTTTTGCTCACTGTTATCATGCTGTCAGATTCTAATATTGGCCCATGCCTAGCGGCAATGTAGAACCATATGAAAACACAGTCAATATATTTGTTTATATTCTGCAACATAATGAACATTACGCGACAAACAGGCAAATAAATACCCACATTAAAGTCTCCTTTCATTTAAATTAATGTTGATTTTGAAAAGGTTGGGTAACTGTCAAACATGGCAACACAGCTTGCACCTGTTGGTGTTCCAGCTGTTGGGTTGGAGGTGATTTCATTTATTGTCACTAAAGTGGCTCCCCCCTTGACTTTGCTCTGCTAATGTGACTTTAATGCCAGCCAAGCATGTTTAAACAATTTTGAAGTTGTAGACCTCTCCATGAAAAGATGGAGAAGCTACTGCAGGTGAGTGTGATCTTAGAGAAAGAAAGAAAGTGCAAAAAACAAGAAGATTAAAGTTCAGTGATTCCCCCCCCCCCCCCCCACACACACACCCTTTTTTTGCAATTAAGGAAAAACTGCTTATTTCCTTGCATTCTATTTTATTACTATTTTTTTTCCATAATGAGAAAAGCTGATGTGTGATTTGAGTTACAAGCATATGGTCATGGATTAAGTTAAATTAAGCGGCCGTAGCTCAGGGTGTAGAGACGGTCGTTCAGTAACCAGAAGGTCAGCTATTCGATCCCCGCTCTCCCCAAGTCATGTCCTTTGTCCTTGGGCAAGGCACGTCACACACATTGCCTCCAGTGCTGATCACACTGGTGTATGGAATGTGTAAATGTTTGGTGGTGGTCGGAGGGGCCGTAGGCGCACACTGGCAGCCACTCTTTCGTCAGCCTGTCCCAGGGCAGCTGTGGCTACTTAAGTAGCTTATCACACACCCCAGTGTGAATGTGTGAGTGCAAGAATAATGTATCCGTTCCATTGTAAAGCGTCTTTGAGTGTCTAATTGGATAGAAAAGCGTTATATAAATCTGATGCATTATAAGTCAAGGAATCACTGCTTAGTTACTGGTAGTTCTCCAGTATTTGCTGATTTCTACCCTTTGCCAGTGCTATCTTAGTTTATTTATCTGAACTTTAGATGTTATCTTCATATTCCTCAGACCCCTTGATCAAATTTCACTCTTTTCCTTGAGCGTTTTTGGTGCACTGGATGCAAAGTTTGATTGACCCTGGATTTGTGCTACACTATTCCACTATATTGAAACACTTCATCAGAAGAAAATGTATTCTGCAGTACGTCCTCACCACATAAATCAGTGTTTAAATTCACAAGTAATGGACAGACGAGGTTAAAATACAACCTTTTGGTTGGAATAAAAAAACGTATGTTTGGAGTTGCTCAATAAACATATGCTTAAAAATTCAAAATATTTTAGAGCTAGAGTTTCTATTTTTTCAAATTTTGATGCCAGTATTTTCCCTTTTAGTGAAAATGAATATCGGCTCCTAATATCGTTTATTGGCGTCCTGCCCAGTGCCGCCGCTACCCCTTTGGGTGCCCTAAGCTTAAAATTCGGGGGCACCGCTGTGGGCGCACACTCAACATCTACGCGACATACGCAGGGAGAGCACACACAGATAGCCTACTCACAATCGTGCTGCGGTCTTCGGTTGATGTGTGTCCATGGACGAAAAACGAAATAAAAGCGCTTTGTGGTGCGCTTCTGGAGGTCATATGGACTTAATAGTACCGGTAGTTGGTAAACTAATTGTGGACTCTGCGACAAACTCATCTCTTTGCAGCAGTGAGCGGGGGATATGGGGTATATGCCATGAAGGAGGCGGCACTTCCGATTTCCAGGTTTTCACACATCAGCTTTGTTTTTGTTTCCGGTTTGCGACGTGTGGGCCAGTACTTTCGCTTTCGCCTTTATGCTCCTCGGTTGCGCGTTCCCGTCGACGGGTGCGAGGCTGCGAGTGTGTAGTGCGTCTGTCTCAGTGTCTGAAGCATTTCAGAGAGCTGAGACGCCCTGCATGCTCCTGCTCATCGGCGGGAGCGCGCGTTTGGGGGGCGCAGGGGTGGGGGTGCGAGTGTTGGAACGTGGCCGGAAACGGCGCTGATGTGTAAAACCCGGAAGTCTGTGGCATCTACCCCGTTGTTCCTCGGATGAGTCCGGAGATACGAAGTAAATTCCATCTCACACCGTTACAGTCCTCATACAGATTTTGCATCGACATTTTCTGCCAAATTGTAGCAGTTGCATTTTTTTCTTTTCTTTTTAAAGGACCGTTTAACCGAGCTGTGCTGACTGGTAATTTTGTCTAACTCCGTCTGAGCGGTCATGTGACTGTCACATGACTAACAGCTTACTATTACTTTTAAACTCTTATAGTAATATTCATTGTTATAGTATTTGAAAACACAACTGCAAATGTCGAGTTATCCAAAAAATTATGTTTAACTCTTTCACTGCCAGACGTTTTCAGAAACGGGTTGTCCCCACTGCCAGCCGATTTAAGCATTTTGAGTGATCTTTCAAGGTCCACAGAAAATGTTGTGTTTGGACTATGGAAACACACATACTACCAAATGAAAGATTGGACTCTCAGCTTTCATCAGAAAAAAAAAGTTTGTTTCTACCTTATTCCGTTCTTCAGTAATCAACAATAGAAAATGGTTACTTTCACCGAAATTCTCTCTTTTGAAACAAAAAACGGAGAAAAAGAGCTTTTTGTGAAACGATGTTATTTCATGCACTCTAGTGAATTGTACACTTCTTTTTGTCCATGAATGATGCCACAAACACCTAAATAGTGCTTTACTTCTGTAAAACGCTTTCACCAACAATGAAAAAGTGTTTTTTGATTGCAAAATACGTTTTCCATTCAACAGTGTAACAATTTGACAAAACAATTTCGCAAACTATTTACAAATGTGTGCAACTGTGGTACTACTTACAATTATGTGGATGTTTCAAATACAGTTTTTCCTTTTGTAACGCTCTCCTGCGTGCAAGGAGACGCCAGGACTCGCACAACAGTTTACTTTCACTTTCACATTTGTCCGTTTTGCGTGCAAACGTTACACTTTCTTGACGGCCTTTTTTTCCGGGGAATAAAAAGCAAGTAGCAGACTGTACACACTTCCTCCGATGAATATGCATTGGACTCGGGGCACTCTCCGTCGTCCGATCGAATGTCCGCCTGTGCATGCTCGGTTGCGCTCCGCGTTACGACACCGTCATAGCCGCCGCGTCAGCGGTTCCAATTTCGCCGTCAAGCTCGGATTCACCTTCATCATCATCGAGGATGATCACCGTCGTCATCAATGTACTATTTTAGCATTGGTCGATGCCTTTCGTCTTGTAAGTGTAGAGCTGCTTGCAAACGCTCGCCATTGCCCGTTCCCTCCTCCATCTAGCTCCATCTAACGTCTTCTACTGCCGCGTCAATGCTTTCCAACCACGGAGTCACCCTCATCTTCATCATCGATGATGATCATTGTCGTCAACAATGTGCTTTTTCAGCGATGCTTTTGGTCTTTGAAAAAAACGTCTCGGGTGTGAGCTCCTCGCGACCGGCCGCCATTTTTCCTTTGTCTTCCATTCTCATCTCCTGCTCGACGCTCTAGCTCCGCCTCTACTGACGCCCACCCGATCTTGTCAAAAGAGAGTCATCGCTGCCCTCTAGGGGCCAAAAATAGTCATTAGGCACAACAGACAGACTTGAAACTTTCACCAGACATGCGGAAGGGTTTCCTCTACCCGTTTCCAAAAAAAAAAAAAAATCATTGGATGACGTCTTTTGACGTCATTGGCAGTGAAGCGTAGGTTTTTACTTGACGTCTTTAAACGTCAGTGGCAGTGAAAGAGTTAATATCACAATAGGTCATTATACGCTGCAGTTTTTTTTTTTTTTTAATTAAATGACGGTATTGAAAGGGACACCGTTGCCATATTTGGACACCCCGGGATACCGTATTATCGTTTTACCGGCCAACCCTAGTTGTATGCCATTTGTGCAGTTGGTTAGTTTATTGGCGCTGTTTGATTATAATTGGGCATGTTTTTGCTCTGCCATTGTACATTTGCATTGTCCTTAAAATAGTTCCATCAGGACAACATGAGTGGAACTGTTCTAAAAATAGTGATGGGACATTTTGATGTACTAAGAAGAATTAGAACAGAAGAAGGATGTTAACAAAAGATGATGGTACACGTTTCTTCTCTGCTAAATATTCATTTTGTCCGGTTTGGAGAATGAATGATTGAATAAAATAGATTGTGTTCGCTGGGGGGAAAATGCTCTTTACATTTACCCAAATATTAAAAAAAAAAAAATCATTTTAGAGCTGTAATATAAACTAGAAAAATTCCCGCGGAAATTTTGAATGGGACTGCTGACTCTTGCAAGGTGGAAAGCATGCGCTGAACCGTTTGCCAAATGTTGGTGTACTTTACCTCTTAATCTGTGTCAAACCACTTTTCTAGGGTGGATATTGATACGTGCTTCGCAACCAACAGCAGTCCCATAATAAGTATTGTTTGTAGTTTTAGTAATTTTAATAGTAGTAAAATGGCCAAGATGGCCGCCGACCCAGGTGGGCGAGGGGGAGAGAGTCCTTGGCGTACCTAATCAATTGGCCAAGATGGCCGCCGAACCGGGTGGGCGAGGGGGAGAGAGTCCTTGAAGTACCTAAATAATTGGCCAAGATGGCCGCCGCCCTGGGCGAGCGGAGTGGCGAGAATCCTGGGCGTACCTAATCAATTGGCCAAGATGGCCTCCGCCCTGGGTGGGCGGAGGGGAGCGAATCCTTGGTGTACCTAATTAATTGGCCAAAATGGCCGCCCCCCTGGGTGGGCAGAGTGGCGATAATCCAGGGTGTACCTAATCAATTGCCAATCCGTTACATTTAATAGAAAAAATAAAAATTAAAAATAATAATGTGTTATTTTTGAAAATGTATTTTAAAAAATGGAAATGAGCTGAACAGTTTAAAATTTAAACGATTGAAATCGGTCAAGAAATGTGGAAGTTAGGCATAATCCACATAAACTAAAAGTATCTTACTGTCCCTTTAAGAAACATGCACATTGACGCACACGCATTGGACTAACACGTTGGAGAGAGACGTCACGCACCAAGCCTCTCACGACTTAACGGTTCAAGATGCTTAAGGTGAAAATAAAGGTACTAAATGACACCTTAGCCAAATTAAAGGTAGTTTGTCTGAAAGAAGACACTTGTGACTACAAAATGTGAGAATTTGATGTCTAGTGAGCAAAGATTGTGGCCATGGTGACGAGTTGAAGTGATGTCACGCACCCACATTTGACAGACGCACACCTGCAACGAAAGCCTCTCACGACTTAACGGTTCAAGATGCAGATTCAAGAAATGGCTCGTTAGAACGGCAAGGGTTTGGGGAACACGAGCATGTTCTCATTTTCTTAATCGGATGAAAAATGACCAAATGAGAGCAGGTTGAAAACTTATGATTTATCAGAAATGAAGAGCGAAAGGCGCCTGAATTTAACATGGAAGAGATAGGCGAGTTGGTCCGACTTGTCCGAGCTAAAAGTGAAAATAAAGGTACTAAATGACACCTTAGCCAAATAAAAGTTAGTTTGTCTGAAAGAAGACACTCGTGACTACAAAATGTGAGAATTTGACGTCTAGTGAGAAAAGATTGTGGCCATAGTGACAACTTGAAGTGAAACTTTTGACTTTTGGCAAGAGATTTGTTGCTTCCCGGCACTCTAGCTAATTACCAAACAGAGTGTGTTAAAATGCTATATGACAAGCAAGCAGTCCCATAACTAGAAAAATTCCCGCGGAAATTTTGAATGGGACTGCTGACTCTTTGGTAATGAGCTGAACAGTTTAAAATTTAAACCACTGGAATCGGTCAAGAAATGTGGAAGTTAACCATAATCAACATCAACTAAAAGTATCTTACTGTCCATAAAAAAATGTAAATGAGCTGAACAGTTTAAAATTTAAACGACTGGAATCGGTCAAGAAATGTGGAAGTTAACTATAATCAACATCAACTAAACGTATCTTACTGTCCCTTTAAGAAACATGCACATTCACGCACGCACATTTGACTTGGAGACGTCACGCGCCCCACATTCCATTGAGATTGCATGAGAGAAGCACCCCTTGAACAAAAGCCTCTCACGACTTAACGGTTGAAGATACAGATTCAAGAAATGGCTCGTTAGAATGGCAAGGGTTTGGGGAACACGAGCATGTTCTCATTTTCTTAATCGGATAAAAAATGACCAAATGAGAGCAGGTTGAAAACTTATGATTTATCAGAAAGCAGTCCTCTCCATCCGCATGTTGACAGCATCCCACAGCAACCGCGCAAGCACCGGCATCCCATCGCTGTCACTGAGGTGTACCTTCCAGACATGATCAGAAATAAATATTATATATCTGCAAACATACTTTTGATAGGAGGAGCACTAATAAAATGTTTGTTTGTTTTTTGCAACAACTAATGTACTTACCCCGTCTCTACACCACAAGTGAAGCTGTGACAGCGGGAAGTGGCCAGCAACAGATAGGTAGCGAATACCTACAGTAACAAAGAAAATAAACATTATTAGTTCAAGAGTCCCGCTGAGACACAAAAATCAGAGCAGGAGGTGACGTAAAGAAAAGTAGAACTTTGTGTGTGAAAACAATTTTCAACATGGAACGTACCCATAATTGCTGCCACCCGGTGGTACTCCTGGCGTAAAAGGTCCTGCTGGGCCAGCTCGACGGTCAGACGAGGGGGGAAGTCCAGGACAACAACCTGCACAAAGTTTAAAAAAGTAAAATATACATCTGGAGCAAGATGAACTTTCATTAATATTCATCAACTGCTTAACTACGGGAAAAGGCTGAAATGTATTTTAAACAGAACATATTTGACATATCATGCAAGTACATACTTGAAATGTAAATGTATGAACTATATGAAGGAAATGTGTGAACTTACGTTGGGCCAGCGGCTGCAGACGGTGCGCAAGAACTGGCCAAAGTCAGCCGCTGCCTCAGCGATGGGGCGGCCCAAGTTGTTGCTGGGAGCCAAAATGCAGACCGCCTCGGGTGACCGAGGCAGAACAGCATTCAGCACCTCAGCACGCAACTCGGAGGCACTGGCACCCGGGGTGGACATCACGCCAAAAGAGAAATGTCCCTCCGGCAGCTTCACAACCCCATCGGCAATGGCTCGCAGGTGGGAGTCACCAACAACCAGGACAAACTATTAAAGAAAAAAAAAAAAAGAAGAAGTAATTGAAATTTTTTTTTTTTAAGTATTTAAAAAATAAAAAAAAAGACAAATGAAGGTTAATTTGTTTTACAGGCAGTTTATTATAAAACATACCTTGTTGTCCTGGTTCAGTGATGGAATGACCAGTTTGTGCCTCCGCCCAGTCACAGTTGAAACTGGCCATTCCCGAACTCTGTGGCGCCAGCCAGTGCCTCTGCCTAAAATGATGCACACACAGAATACCATGTCAAGTCTCACAACTTAAATTGCTGACAAAGCACAGTACAAGTTACACTTTGAGTGTATATGAACCTGCAAAATATTGGAATTTCTAAAATAATCGATTGTAAAACTGCTGCAGAAGCAATTAAAATAAAATGATGACTGACCTGGTACCAGAGCCTTGGCACCAACAGAGGACACCTAAAACATAGACATTACAATTGTAGGCATGTGCAGTCACCTTAATGCAGAGTAAAAAGCAAACATAGGTTGTAATGCTTAAGTTAGTTTCAATGAAAATTGACCAGGTCTTTTCTACATACAAGTGATGTTAATTCAGGCCAGGTTTATTAATGAAATTATTAATCACGAAAGAGATTCAAGGACTTAACTGATACTTTTGTTTGTGTCTGAAATACAGTCACAATTGATCAAATTTGGTAGAATTTTCTGATCAAATACATGAGCAAAAAGGCAGCAGATTGTACCAGCCTAACTTCACAACAGCACCATCTACTGATAAATGTAATGTACTCCAACTACTGTCAAGTGTTAAAACAATTATTGGCTTGACATTATCATTTCAACTGTTCCTCCCACAGTCATGCAATAGACCATGTCTGCAGTTATTAAATATAACATGTGAAATATCTGTGTCCAGGATAGGCATCTCACAAGTTTTTGATCAATGTTAGTGAGTTTATTTTAGACATCAGTAGTTTGAAAACTTCTTAGAATATTTGAAATCTTGTAGAAAACAGACTTCATCAAAATTCTATTCAGAATTATTTTGACATGAATAAAGCACTGCACAAATCACATGTCATACACTCTATATTCGTAAAACTGTGCCCCGATGAAGACAAGCTTGTGTTTAAACACGTTGGTAGTCCATTTTTAATAAAGGATTTTTTAACATTACTAATGAGTGTCTTGCATAAACAGACTGCTTTTTACACAAGCCTTTTAAGCTAATTTTTCTGCCTGATTCTATATTTGTAGCCTGAAATATTGTGTATTGCACATTAACAAAGAATTCAATAGAGGTAAAGTACATGCTGGGGTGCGCTGTTTGGCCTCAGTTCCAGAGCAGCAAGGTCCAGCTTCTTCCATTGGCGCTTGGCTGCCTCTGAACGCTTCCCCTTCCGCGGCATGCTGCTACAGCAAAGAAAAAAAACTTGCCATGACAAAGTCAAAAGTAAAGATTCAACATCAAATTTGTACTTAATCTCAGATGTGTATGAAGCATTAAAAGCGTACACTTCCGAAATCCCTCATTGGCGCCGCTTCGCTACACCGTCGACACGCCACTCAAACCCCCCCCCCCCACGTCGACGACAGACGAGACAAAAGCCTTACTGTATATTGTAGCAACGAGAGATGTACACAATTGAGATTTAGAGCCTACTCAAACTTTTCTTAGTTTTTTTTTTACTGCACATTAAAACTTTAATGTAACATCTGCTAGCTCTTTGCTAGCGCTAGCAGGTGCAGCTAGCATGTAGGCTACCATCTCTAGCACTTAACTTTTCCAATCTTGTTAAAACAGCAACATAACGTTCAAACACATCAAATACGTTTCAATACATCGCCAGTATTAACGTGATGTAGTTTAGGATGGGGAAAACTTGCAAAATCACACTTATTTAGCATTATTCACCAGACTACAAACAATTGCCTTGCAACTTACCTCAGACGAGATGAAATGGGAGGAGTAGGTTCTCGAGAAACTTCTAATTGGTGTCATTAAAGCGTCTCTCATTGGCCACAGCACAGACAAGCAGAAAACGAACCAATCAGGGAAAAGAGAGAAGACTAGATCCAACTATCATCAAGATTGGTTGCATTCCATTGAGATTGTATGACAGACGCACCCCTGGAACAAAAGCCTCTCACGACTTAACTCTTCAAGATACAGATTCAAGAAATGGCTTGTTAGAACGGCAAGGGTTTGGGGAACACGAGCATGTTGTAATTTTTTTAATCGGATGAAAAATGACCAAATGAGAGCAGGTTGAAAACTTATGATTTATCAGAAATGGAGAGAGGAAGGCGCCTGAAATTAACATGGCAGAGATAGGCGAGTTGGTCCGACTTGTCCGAGCTTAAAGGGAAAATAAAGGTACTAAATGACACCTTAACCAAATAAAAGTTAGTTTGTCTGAAAGAAGACACTCGTGACTACAAAATGTGAGAATTTGACGTCTAGTGACAAAAGATTGTGGCCATGGTGACGAGTTGAAGTGAAATTTTTTCAAATACATTATTTGGTTCCCGGCACTGGATGGCTAATTAGCCAACAGAGTGTGTGAGAAAGCTAATTCAGCCACTGTCTTTGAACCCGAACAGGGGGGGGGGGCTTTCATTCCTTAAAAAAGATTTCGACACTGAGCTAAAGATGGGAAAAATTCCTACAAAATGAGCTAAAATTCGTATCGGTCGGATAACGTATGCGCGCGCAGCGTGTCTTGGAAAAAGGTGCTTGAAGTGTGATTTTTTTCCCATTCATTCCCAATGGGGAGTTAATTTGGGAGTTTTTTGGGAATAGCGTCGCCAAGGTAACTGGGAATTCTTAGAAAAATAATAGCGCAGCGAGTCAGATCGAGCCGCATCGTTTGATACCTCATTTGTGCCGGTGCGATGTACGGTACGGGCCGCATTTTAGCGGAAAAATCGTGGAATAATATATAATAATAATAACTAGAAAAATTCCCGCGGAAATTTTGAATGGGACTGCTGACTCTTTGGTAATGAGCTGAACAGTTTAAAATTTAAACCACTGGAATCGGTCAAGAAATGTGGAAGTTAACCATAAGCAACATCAACTAAAAGTATCTCACTGTCCCTGAAAATGTATTTAAAAATATGTAAATGAGCTGAACAGTTTAAAATTTAAACCACTGGAATCGGTCAAGAAATGTGGAAGTTAACCATAATCAACATCAACTAAAAATATCTCACTGTCCCTTTAAGAAAAATGCACTTTCACGCACACACATTTGACTTTGTAAATGAGCTATACAGTTTAAAATTTAAACGACTGGAATCGCTCAAGAAATGTGGAAGTTAACCATAATCAACATCAACTAAAAGTATTTCACTGTCCCTGAAAATGTATTTAAAAAAATGTAAATGAGCTGAAGAGTTTAAAATTTAAACGACAAAAATCGGTCAAGAAATGTGGAAGTTAACCATAATCAACAGAAACTAAAAATATCTCACTGTCACTTTAAGAGCGCACACACATTTTTGACTTGGAGCCGTCACGCGCCCCACATTCCATTGAGATTGTATGAGAGACGCACCCCTTGAACAAAAGCCTCTCACGACTTAACGGTTCAAGATACACATTCAAGAAATGGCTCGTTAGAACGGCAAGGGTTTGGGGAACACGAGCATGTTCTCATTTTTTTAATCGGATGAAAAATGACCAAATGAGAGCAGGTTGAAAACTTATGATTTATCAGAAATGAAGAGCGAAAGGCGCCTGAATTTAACATGGAAGAGATAGGCGAGTTCGTCCGACTTGTCCTCGCATAAAGTGAAAATAAAGGTACTAAATGACACCTTAGCCAAATAAAAGTTAGTTTGTCTGAAAGAAGACACTCGTGACTACAAAATGTGAGAATTTGATGTCTAGTGAGCAAAGATTGTGGCCATGGTGATGAGTTGAAGTGAAACTTTTGGATTATTAATGAGCTGAACAGTTTAAAATTTAAACCACTGGAATCGCTCAAGAAATGTGGAAGTTAACCATAATCAACATCAACTAAAAGTATCTTACTGTCCATAAAAAAATGTAAATGAGCTGAACAGTTTAAAATTTAAACCACTGGAATCGCTCAAGAAATGTGGAAGTTAACTATAATCAACATCAACTAAAAGTATCTTACTGTCTCTTTAAGAAACATGCACATTCACGCACGCACATTTGACTTGGAGCCGTCACGCGCCCCACATTCCATTGAGATCGCATGAGAGAAGCACCCCTTCAACAAAAGCCTCTCACGACTTAACGGTTGAAGATACAGATTCAAGAAATGGCTCGTTAGAACGGCAAGGGTTTGGGGAACACGAGCATGTTCTCATTTTCTTAATCGGATAAAAAATGACCAAATGAGAGCAGGTTGAAAACTTATGATTTATCAGAAATGGAGAGAGGAAGGCGCCTGAAATTAACATGTACAAGACAGGCGAATTAGTCCGACTTCTCTTGCTTAAGGTGAAAATAAAGGTACTAAATGACACCTTAGCCAAATAAAAGTTAGTTTGTCTGAAAGAAGACACTCGTGACTACAAAATGTGAGAATTTGACGTCTAGTGACAAAAGATTGTTGCCATGGTGACGAGTTGAAGTGACGTCACGCACCCACATTGCATTGAGATTGAATGAGAGACGCACACCTCAAAGAAGAGCCTCTCACGACTTAACGGTTGAAGATACAGATTCAAGAAATGGCTCGTTAGAACGGCAAGGGTTTGGGGAACACTAGCATGTTCTCATTTTTTTAATCGGATGAAAAATGACCAAATGAGAGCAGGTTGAAAACTTATGATTTATCAGAAATGAAGAGCGAAAGGCGCCTGAATTTAACATGGAAGAGATAGGCGAGTTCATCCGACTTGTCCTCGCATAAAGTGAAAATAAAGGTACTAAATGACACCTTAGCCAAATAAAAGTTAGTTTGTCTGAAAGAAGACACTCGTGACTACAAAATGTGAGAATTTGATGTCTAGTGAGCAAAGATTGTGGCCATGGTGATGAGTTGAAGTGAAACTTTTGGAAGTACATTTATTTGTTCCCGCCACTCTAAAGTTAATTGCTCCACTCTGGCACTTGCAATACACAACAATGGGAGAAGGCTATTTGTCTGCTGTTTGCTCACTGTCTTTGAACCCGCACAGAGGGGAGAGCTTACATTCCTTAAAAAAGATTTCGACACTGAGCTAAAGATGGGAAAAATTCCTACAAAATGAGCTAAAATTCGTATCGGTCGGATAACGTATGCGCGCGCAGCGTGTCTTGGAAAAAGGTGCTTGAAGTGTGATTTTTTCCCATTCATTCCCAATGGGGAGTTAATTTGGGAGTTTTTTGGGAATAGCGTCGCCAAGGTAACTGGGAATTCTTAGAAAAATAATAGCGCAGCGAGTCAGATCGAGCCGCATCGTTTGATACCTCATTTGTGCCGGTGCGATGTACGGTACGGGCCGCATTTTAGCGGAAAAATCGCTGGAATAATATATAATAATAATAATAACTAGAAAAATTCCCGCGGAAATTTTGAATGGGACTGCTGACTCTTTGGTAATGAGCTGAACAGTTTAAAATTTAAACCACTGGAATCGCTCAAGAAATGTGGAAGTTAACTATAATCAACATCAACTAAAAGTATCTCACTGTCCCTGAAAATGTATTTAAAAAAAATGTAAATGAGCTGAACAGTTTAAAATTTAAATGACTGGAATCGGTCAAGAAATGTGTAAGTTAACCATAATCTAAAAATATGTCACTGTCACTTTAAGAGCACATACATTTTTGACTTGGAGACGTCACGCGCCCCACATTCCATTGAGATCGCATGAGAGAAGCACCCCTTGTACAAAAGCCTCTCACGACTTAACGGTTGAAGATACAGATTCAAGAAATGGCTCGTTAGAACGGCAAGGGTTTGGGGAACACAAGCATGTTCTCATTTTCTTAATCGGATAAAAAATGACCAAATGAGAGCAGGTTGAAAACTTATGATTTATCAGAAATGGAGAGAGGAAGGCGCCTGAAATTAACATGTACAAGACAGGCGAATTAGTCCGACTTCTCTTGCTTAAGGTGAAAATAAAGGTACTAAATGACACCTTAGCCAAATAAAAGTTAGTTTGTCTGAAAGAAGACACTCGTGACTACAAAATGTGAGAATTTGACGTCTAGTGACAAAAGATCGTTGTCATGGTGACGAGTTGAAGTGACGTCACGCACCCACATTGCATTGAGATTGAACGAGAGAAGCACCCCTTCAACAAAAGCCTCTCGCGACTTAACGGTTGAAGATACAGATTCAAGAAAGGGCTCGTTAGAACGGCAAGGGTTTGGGGAACACGAGCATGTTCTCATTTTCTTAATCGGATAAAAAATGACCAAATGAGAGCAGGTTGAAAACTTATGATTTATCAGAAATGGAGAGAGGAAGGCGCCTGTAATTAACATGTACAAGACAGGCGAATTAGTCCGACTTCTCTTGCTTAAGGTGAAAATAAAGGTACTAAATGACACCTTAGCCAAATAAAAGTTAGTTTGTCTGAAAGAAGACACTCGTGACTACAAAATGTGAGAATTTGACATCTAGTGACAAAAGATCGTTGCCATGGTGACGAGTTGAAGTGACGTCACGCACCCACATTGCATTGAGATTGAATGAGAGAAGCACCCCTTCAACAAAAGCCTCTCGCGACTTAACGGTTGAAGATACAGATTCAAGAAAGGGCTCGTTAGAACGGCAAGGGTTTGGGGAACACGAGCATGTTCTCATTTTCTTAATCGGATAAAAAATGACCAAATGAGAGCAGGTTGAAAACTTATGATTTATCAGAAATGGAGAGAGGAAGGCGCCTGAAATTAACATGGCAGAGATAGGCGAGATGGTCCGACTTGTCCGAGCTTAAAGGGAAAATAAAGGTACTAAATGACACCTTAACCAAATAAAAGTTAGTTTGTCTGAAAGAAGACACTCGTGACTACAAAATGTGAGAATTTGACGTCTAGTGACAAAAGATTGTGGCAGTGGTGACGAGTTGAAGTGTTATTTTTTGTTATACATTATTTGGTTCCCGGCACTGGATGGCTAATTAGCCAACAGAGTGTGTGAGAAAGCTAATTCAGCCACTGTCTTTGAACCCGAACAGGGGGGGGGGGGCTTTCATTCCTTAAAAAAGATTTCGACACTGAGCTAAAGATGGGAAAAATTCCTACAAAATGAGCTAAAATTCGTATCGGTCGGATAACGTATGCGCGCGCAGCGTGTCTTGGAAAAAGGTGCTTGAAGTGTGATTTTTTTCCCATTCATTCCCAATGGGGAGTTAATTTGGGAGTTTTTTGGGAATAGCGTCGCCAAGGTAACTGGGAATTCTTAGAAAAATAATAGCGCAGCGAGTCAGATCGAGCCGCATCGTTTGATACCTCATTTGTGCCGGTGCGATGTACGGTACGGGCCGCATTTTAGCGGAAAAATTCGCTGGAATAATATATAATAATAATAATAACAACAAGAAAAATAAACCACTGTCCTAGGTAGAATAACAATATGTGCCTGCTTGCTTCGCAAAGCAGTCCCATAACAACAAGAAAAATAAACCACTGTCCTAGGTAGAATAACAATATGTGCCTGCTTGCTTCGCAAAGCAGTCCCATAATAATAATAACGACAAGAAAAATAAACCACTGTCCTAGGTAGAATAACAATATGTGCCTGCTTGCTTCGCAAAGCAGTCCCATAATAACGACAAGAAAAATAAACCACTGTCCTAGGTAGAATACTAATATGTGCCTGCTTGCTTCGCAAAGCAGTCCCATAACTAGAAAAACGACAAAAATAAACCACTGTCCTAGGTAGAATACTAATATGTGCCTGCTTGCTCCGCAAGCAGTCCCATAATAAACCACTGTCCTAGGTAGGATAACAATATGTGCCTGCTTGCTCCGCAAGCAGTCCCATAATAAACCACTGTCCTAGGTAGGATAACAATATGTGCCTGCTTGCTCCGCAAGCAGTCCCATAATAATAATAAGCCAATTTTCTAGGAATAGTAATATGTGCTGCTTGCTATGCAAAGCAGTCCCATAATAATTTACGCAACAATAAACCCCTTTCTGTAGGATAGTAATATGTGCTGCTTGCTTGCTACGCAAAGCAGTCCCATAATAACACCAATAAACCACTGTCCTAGGTAGAATAACAATATGTGCCTGCTTGCTTTGCAAGCAGTCCCATAATAATAAACCCTTTTTTCTAGGAATAGTAATATGTGCTGCTTGCTACGCTCAGCAGTCCCATAATAAACCACTGTCCTAGGTAGAATGACAATATGTGCCTGCTTGCTTCGCAAGCAGCAGCTGCGCTGCTGCTCCGCAAGCAGTCCCATAATAAACCACTGTCCTAGGTAGAATAACAATATGTGCCTGCTTGCTCCGCAAGCAGTCCCATAATAAACCCATTTCCTGGGTAGAATAACAATATTTGCAGCTTATCTTTTATTATTACATTATAGTGCGGTGATTTCACATCTACCGTACACAAGTTGAAAGACTCTGGCAGGGTCTGATATTAAGCCTTTCATGGGCCAAGTTGTCATGGCCCTGCCTGAACTTGCACTGAGCCTGATTTGAAATAATACTTAACGAAATTCATAAATACATAAGTAGGCCTAACTGTGGATGAAATAGTGAAGCGTGTAGTCTCAGCAGCTGAAATGTCACGTTAGTACAGGTGAACAAGGTAGTCGCTTAAAAACAAAACCCTACACTCTCCACTCCCTAGCAATGTTGTTTAAAACAGTACCTAACAAAATTCATAATTTTATACAGTCTCCTCCAAAAGTATTGGAACAGAAAGGTCAATTTATTTATTTATTTTTTTCCTGATCAAAAGATGAATAATAGACAAACGTTCAGAATTCCAGCTTTTTCTTCATGGTATTTACATTTTTAGATGTGTTAAATTATGTGAGCACTTTTTTGTATTAAGTCAAGTTTATTTATATAGCCCTTGATCACAAAAGTCTCAAAGGTCTTCACATGCCTACAGTTGACAAATATAAACCCACCCACTTTAAGTTAGCAAAAATATTAGAACATTATTACGTTAATTAACTTAAAGTGAATTGCATTTAATATTTGGTGGCATAACCCTTATATCAGGGGTGTCAAACATACAGCCCGCGGACCGGATCAGGCCCACAAAGAGGTTTAATCCTGCCGTGAGATGGTTTTGTAAAGTAAAAAAAAAGTAATGTAATGTTGGAGCAATTACTCATCTGGCCACAATTAATGCATATACATTTGTAATTTCATAAGAAATCCTCAGCTGAGCAGTCCGACTTGTACACTGAATTGCTTTAGACATCATTATTTTACACGCGACTTAAACTTAGGGTTTGTTAAAAAAACATAGACCAACCTAAATCAACCAACATTAACTTGCTGCTGAATACGACACACATTCAATTCCTGGTATTACAAACACATATAACAAGGATTAACATCCTTATAACTTTATTAACTGTTCCACACAATGCATTCTGTGAACAATATGCAAAACAGGTAGCTACAACACGTCCGGAACTCATACAGGCAAAGTGCTGCCGCGTTCCATTTGCATTTATGTTATTTTTTGGGACAATATATTTTGCAGTTGCACCCCGCAATTTAGGGCAGACCTGCAAATAGCAAAAATCTGCGTATAATTGTCAGCAATTGTTTTGAAGTTACTGTATATACCATCATTTTACTGATCCGGCCCACTTGGTAATATATTTTCTTCCATGTGGCTTCTGAGCAAATATGAGTTTGACACCCCTGCCTTAGACACATGATGGCGGAGCAGAATTTCCTTAAAGCCATCCACAAGTCACTATCCATAGCCTGTAGCTTCATCAAACCTTGATGTAGCCACCACCAGAGTTGCATTGCGCTTGGCCTGTCAGTACACTTAGGCTGCCTCACCAAAAATACATGTTAGAGCTCCTTCTTCAGCTTGATGACATCCCTCAATGCCGGTGTCCACCAATTGGTTCAGTGTTTGCGACCATGTATGGCATCAACCAGCTTATGGCCAGAACTCTAGTCGGCTGCATCAACAACAGCAGCAGTGAAATGTCTACCTAGGGATTGGCACTCTTTCTGACGGGATCCAGCTGAATGTTCCCAATAGCTAGATTTACAAAAGCTATCAGAAATTTTGATGAAAATACAATTGTCATGGATGTATTGCTTTTGTTGCTTACTTTTCTGTGCCCTCGAATTATGTACTAGTGGCATACAAAGGAGTAAACATGAGAGAGGAACAAAGAGAAACGAGGAAATATGGAGCACCCAATAGTGAAACATAAGGCGTGGAATGCTGAGAGCGTTGCTTGTGGGGAAAAATGGCGTCCCACCGTATTTCATTGCATCGCTGTGTCCTCATCTCACTTTTCGCTGCTCTATCTTTGTCCTCACCATTCTCTTGTTTACCGACTCTTTTTCATGTACCCTCTTTCCATTTCATGATTGTGTTCCTTTTATTCCATTTGCATCCTTTCGCTTCCTGTGCCCTCGCCACCTCCACCCCCATCGGCTTTTTACATACACACTCATCCTTTAGCAGTGATGGCAGTTAATCTATTTGGCTGAGCACAGAGTGTCTGCAGCGCTACATGAACATAGCTACACAGGATGTATGTGTGTCTGCATGTGAGTGAGATGCGTTGCTTTCTGTATGTGTCGGCTACTCACTCTTACACTCTTCCCCGGATTATGAATGAATGTGCATGTGCGGCAGATGCAGCTTGCCACTAGCTTGTGCTGGCTTGCATATAACTATGCCATATGCCTCTGTGAATGAGTGTGACTACAACTGGTGTGTAGAGTAACATGTTTGCTTTGTGTGCTCCCCTACCCAACTCTCCCCACCCATGTGCCTCAGAAGCCCTTCATTAACTAAACATGACCCTTAAGAGCACGATTAGCCTCATTTCAAGACAGGATGTCGGAAGCCATCAACCGGGGGGGGTTCCATTACTGTAATTGCCTACAGGGAGGAAGGAGGGCGGATGGGAAGAAAGGATGCATACATGGATAAAAAAAAAAGAGAAGAAAATGAGTGGGATGAAGAAAGCTAGGAGGCGGAAGGCTGTCAACGATTCTTAGATGAAGTGAGGGAGTGTGTGAACAAGAGCAAAGATATGTGGCTGAGAGAGGGGGGAGTCAGATGATGGTATGAACAGATACCCTATATGAATGCATAGTTCCTTCCCATGCATCCCCCCCTGTGTCTGCCTTCACAGTTGGTATGGCCCTCTGACAATAAAACCACCTCCAGTGAGTCTTGATGTAGTACTTGCACACGCTTCTCCGGGGTTCACTTAAGTCACTGGCCTGCTTTCAGACAGAAAAGGGCTGCAGGCACAAACGCCATGCCGGCCAGACAGGGCACGGAGAACACGCCCCAGAATGGCGGCCACTGTCACCACCACCGCCGCCCTGGCACAGAACGACACAGAAGGATGGAAAAAAAAAAAGGGCGACGCAGGTCTTTCCTGTGTTGTCAAATCCCAGAAACCCTGGGCACAGACAAAGAAAATAAACATTTTTTTTTTTTAAATCCACCTGGGTTTTCACATGTCCTCTTTTTTTGCCAGGCAGCCACTGAGCATGAGTGAGTATCGCCCACACACGAATCTACGCACACATTGTCGGACAGGTATCTGCTTTGTCTCACACAAATTTCATCTATCTGTCTTCTTTGCTCTTTTCTTTGCTTGTATGACAGTATTGATCACTGACAAATGCAATATAGCGTAAAGACTTAAGATTTAATTGATTGAAAATGTTGTATTATAAGAAGATCAACACATGTGCTTGCATATGTATGTGTATGGCTATGTGACCAGGAGGTGTAGTGTGGGGTTTATTCTTTTCACACACGCACACTTAGGGCAGCTCTTTGTGTCATGGCAAGTGAGGGCACTCACTAGCATGATGCCACACACAAATCATGTGGTTCTGCCATTATTTTCACTTTTAAACGCTGTTCTTGTACCATACTCATATATTGAATATCCATGGAACACATTTCGTGACAAAGTGATGAATTTGCCTGCAAGTGCCAATAGGCCGCTTTCAGGTGCAGACCAGCTATCAATGAAAGAAGGCCTGTATGAGCTGGCACATTGAACCGGCAAATGTGTGTCCGTTAAGAACCGTGAGAACACACACACATCACTTACTGAAGTTGCATGGCTTTATAATGGACACTTTTTGTCTACAATTAAGAAAAATTGTTGACGTTCTTCAGATATCCACAAAATGTGCGATTAACAAAGACAATAGCAGAAACTTCCATCTGTTGTATTTTTCATTGATTTAAAGACTATCCACCCTCATTTTGACCTGTGTAATGTCCTTACACTCTTAAGCATGTATCTCTTTTTTTCCCTGTGGTTGTGCTGGTGAAGCTTCTTGGCTTTTATATAGTCAATTGGCTGTGAATGCTCACTGTGCTTAGTAGGTCTCAGAGGCTGCACAATATAAGGGTGGGGCATCCAGAAAACATACATCCTAAGCCACTTTAAATACAATGTTGACTGTTTGACATTTGTCATATGTTCTTTTCATGTTTTCCTTTTTCTTTGCTTTAACTTGATGTATATTCTGCTTTACACTGGCTTTATTTGACAGCCTGTACATGTGGAATAATTGAAGCATCAGCAGTCTCACAACTGCTTCGTCTTGGACTGGAGAACAATGTCACTGTGAGCCGTCATGTACTGACCAAATTATTCATGATATTAATGCCTTGTCATTGTTTCTCAGATTATTTCAAACAAATTTCCCAATTTCCACATGTAAAGCATGATCCTTCAGTAGGAAGTCATTGTTTTTTTTTATTCATCTGTGACAATTCCTTCATGTATTTGAGGAAAATGAACATAGAGGATTTGTATATCAGACCTATGGTGCTTTTGGCCACCACTAATGGCTATGTTGTCAATATGTGTTTGGCACAAAAAATGAGCGAATTGAGCTGGCATCAAAACAACCGCACCGAAAAATGGTTCTGCTTCTTATTGCAGTTCATTTGAGGTATGAATGCAGCAGAGACACTACTGTGTTTCTCAACGTGTCACTGCTGCTTAAGATTCTGGCCGAATGAGCAGCTGCTCTCGCATTGCCTGTTTCTATAAGAGATGTATAATTTTCTCTTCAAACAATTACAGGAATAATAATTAGACAGCTCACAGAGACAAAGACGACGATAGAGTTTGAGTGTTTTTTTATGTACACTGGCTGACTAGTATCACCTGTGTACATACCAGTGTATCACATCTATATCAGGACAACTAATGCACAGGCTCTTTTTTATTTTTAAAAGCCATTTAAAATTGTCTATACGCTATTACTATTGTTTTTCACCAGCAGAGCATATCATGGCTCATACATGGTTAGTGCAACGACCACATATAACACATATAATCAAGATAACACGCAGATAATGCTTACTGTAATTAGAAAACTAGTTGTTTAAAAAAAATACATATGAAGAACAAAGTTGTAAGTCCTGTTTGTAAATTATGAGTTAAGAATACAAATCGCAATTGTAAAATTAGTAATATAAAAGGTGCTGACAGAACCCTCACTATATCATGAGGATTATTATGTTTAGTTTTTGACAATCCAGTCACTGACAGTAAAATTGCCTGTATTCCCAGTTTTAGAGGTAGAGGGAGTCTGAGGAATGCAGTGTCATGATGGAAAGACTTGGACAAAGACGAGATGTAACTATTGGTAGGAAAATCAACCAGCAGGTGGCCTTTATACGGTACACAAGAGAGGTGATGAGAGAGGAAGTAGGGAGCCAAGAGTTTTCATTTCCCCTGCAAGCGAGCATTCTCTCTTGCTGCCTTCAAGAATAGCTGTCGTATCCTTCTTGGCAACCAAGATGATATAGTCAGCCATAGACAGATGAGGAAATAGCACCAAAAATTGCATAAATATTAAATAGATAAGCTACTACTGACAGCAGCAATATAAGGTGTTCGGTTATAGTACATACAGTAAATTCAGAAAACTTAAGCCTTCCTCAGGGCATTCGTGGAGTAGCAATTTGTCCCTACTTGAGAAGATTGATTTCAGTGGCTGCAAAATTGTGATAAAATAAAGGCCGACTCCAAAAGAAAACCTCCTAGACATACATGTCTGTCTTTGTCTCTTCATTTTGGTTTAGCCTACAAACCCAATTCCAATGAAGTTGGGATGATGTGTTAAACATAAATAAAAACAGGATTCAATACAATGATTTGCAAATCATGTTCAACCTACACTTGTGCTTGAAAGTTTACATACCCTAAGGGTATGTAAACTTATGAGTGCGCTGTCTAGAGAAAGAAAAAGGCTTAATGCCCATAAAAAAAAATCTAAATATGGTGGCAATTGTTTTGATATTTTCAGAGGATGAAATTGACTGAGATGTGCATGAGAATTTTGGTGACGATTCAAAGCATTTTTGTGTTTAGCGACAACAACTTTGGTACATTTTTAGTTGTGCTCGTAAGTTCAAGGGTATGTAAACTGTATATTTACAGTAACTGAATACACAGCAAATACATTTTACGATCAAACTGATAAGCTTTGTTTTTAAGCAAATAATCATTAACTTAGAATTTAATGGCTGCAACACATTCCAAAAAAGCTGGGACAGGGTCATGTATGTTTACCTCTGTGTTACTTTTTTCTTTTAATATTCAACATTTAGGAACCGAGAACACTGATTGTTGAAGCTTTTTAGGTGGGATTCTTTCCCATTCTTCCTTGATGTACAGCTTCAGCTGTTCAACAGTCCGGGGTTTCTGTTGTCCTTTCTTATGCTTCATAATGCGGCACACATTTTCAATGGGAGACCATGGCTGGCCAGTCTAGTACCCGCACTCTTCATGTAGTTGTTTACAAAGAGGTGAACCTCGCCCCATCTTTGCTTGTGAATGACTGAGCAATTCAGGGAACGTCCTTTTATACCCAATCGTGGTACCCACCTGTTTCCAATTAGCCTGTTCACATGTGGGATGTTCCAAACAGGTGTTTGATGAGCAGTCCTCAACTTTCTCAGGCCCCATACAGATGGAAGCAAAGCCGGCTTCGTTCCTCAAACAAAACTCGTACACACAGAAACATTTCAAGACTTGCGTGTGTCCAAAAGAAGACGCAGAGGGTTTAACGGCTGTAATGTATATGCCAAGTCTGGAGTGGCGGCATGGGGATTTAACGGAATGCGTAGAAGAAGAATCAGCGAAGAAGTGGGACACTTAAAAAAAAAAAAATAATAATTTTTTTTTAATTATATTATTTATTTATTGCAATCTACAGAAGTACAGCACATCTTGTTAAACGTGGGAATAAAGAAGCAAAAATATTTTTGCTGCAAAAGCATAAGCAAGCTAAAGAGGCTGGGCAAAATGACCACGACACTGCTATCCGCCATTGTTGTTGACAGACTGATGGTTTGCGCGAGAATTGGCACATCCGTCATCAATCTGCGACAATGCGTCGTAATCGAGCTGCGACCATTATGTCATCGCTGGAGGAGTATCCTGCATAAGGTCCAGACGGACTCGTACGGGGCACATATTGAAATCTTTCTACTCTGGAGCCCGGTTTCAAAAGGGATTGTTTTTAAGCTCCGAAACCGCGCCGTCATGTGGACGAACGGCTTAAGCGGTAAGAAACTTGTGAGGATACATTGAAACTGGCTTTCATGTGGACGGGGCCTCAGTCTTTTTTTGCCACCTTTCCCAGCTTTTTTGGAACGTGTTCCAGCCATAAAATTCTAAGGTAATGATTATTTGCAAATAATAAAGTTTATCAGTTTGAACATTAAATATCTTGTCTTAAGTGTATTCAATTAAATATAGGTTGAACATGATTTTCAAATCATTGTATTCTGTTTTTATTTGTTTAACACAACGTCCCAACTTCAACTACATTGACATGTTTGTTCATTTAACTAGCACATTACTTAATTGCATTTACATAATAAAGCAACACTGGACTTTACTCAACTCATGCTATCATTTTTTTTTTTTAACTTTGTTAGATCCAGTTTGTTCCAAATGATGAATTGTATGTTGGCTACTGAACAAGGTCTTCGGTGACTTGATTCCCGACATTAGCTGTCTGATATATAGTATATACATGAATCATGACTTTAAATACCAGTATGTTGTCATAGGAAAGGTGTTAGATCACTTTCAAATGAATCAGCAGGCTGATGGTGTCATTGTGTTACGTAATTGTGAGGCGAGACAGCCACTATGGAAAGTACATTCAGTCAAAAACATTAAAATATTGTAATTGGATGTATAAAGTGTTTTCTCAATATTCTGACCTCCTTTTTTCCCTTGCTTTAAGAATAGTCAACAATCAAGTACACTCAGTCGCCAGAATCCTTTTTATTCAATTATACACATCCCCAAAGTTATTTTTTGTGTGCATCTAAAATTACTTTATACTCTTCATTGGGGTAGCTTACAGGCTCCATATCATAAAAATAAATGATCACCTTAGATTTACATTCAAGATGTATTGCATCAGCACTTGTTTTTCAAGACAGCCAGTGGTTCAGAGTTCTGTTCACTTTAAAAAAGACAAGGCACATTAGCTACCTGTCATTTTGACGCTTTCTCAAAATGGCCGCTCCATATGCCTGTCTGCGGTCACTGAATTTCTTTCCTTCAGCATTTTCCAAGGGCTGCCTGATACTCATCTGCATGCAGTGTTGGTTACGCAAGGGCCACTTGCAAACGAACACTCTTCTGATTGCTAAGTTTGTCTTTAAAAGGTATGAAGTTGGATGCGAGTGCAGGTTTCATAAGGAGAGCCGCAGGGGAGAGAGGGGATGTTTTGCAGCGGAAGCCATTTTGCAAAGATGTCAAAATGGAGTCTGCGATGATTGCTGCCTCATTGCAAAATGGTGTGTGGAGAATTAGCACAGCTCAAAGTGCAAACACGGTTTCGTCTAAATTAAATAGCAACTGTACGTTTCAGTAATCCCAACACATGCTTGATAAGCAGCGACTTGTCTCCCACAGAGTAAATGTCTGTTAAATTTCTCCCTGTAGAAGTCTTCACATTTTTTTCTGTCATCATTTTGTCCTGCCAAGCTAAGAAGTCATTCTCTCTGTTTCTCTTTCTCTCTCCGACTCACATCGCTTGCCTGGCCCTCTTCTCCTGCCTTCCTGTCTCTACACAGGGCTTCTTGAAGAACGAGAGGGACAACGCCCTGCTGTCCGCCATCGAGGAATCTCGCCGCAGGGTCAGTGCCTGTGTTTCTCATTTCTGCTCTGGTCAAGACAAGCTTTAGGGAAGCGCGGGGAGAGCACGTTGTAAATTAACAGGGCTAAATGATCTTAGATTATGATGACAAAATAGCCTCTGAAATTAGAAATAACATCAGATTTAACATGGCTAAATACTGTTTTAGTACCATCTTGCCTGGATTGACAAGACTGTTTTTATTGTTATTTTATTTTTGTTAATTGAAAATGAAGCAAAGAAAGTCTGATGCATTCGGACCACAGGAGCACTTAAAAACACACACACTTTTTCCCATGTCTGTTGGCTGTGATCTAAACGTCCTTTTGGTGCGACTCTTCAGGGAATGGTTTTGAAATGGCTTCCCTGATGAGCAGATCTAATAGGCCCAGCCTTTAATTAGTTGTCGTTCCCATTATCTCCCTGTTCCCTCTGAGAGCAGGAAAGACTTATGTGAAGGGTTGAAATACCAAATGCTCTAAAGACATAAAAAAAGCTTGCGTTACATCTCCCTACAGATGTCTATATTCTGAATCCCGCTGTTAAAGAAAGTGTCGCTCAGGATTTATGACAGAACATAATGCTTACACCCCTTTCACCACTAGCCAATTTAAATGCTCAGTTTATCAAAACATCATTTTAAAATCTGCGTTTGTTTTCGTCAATATTGAACATTCAGCAGGTTTTATGCTCTCTTGAAATGGTCATTTTTATTTAAATATTATAGCAACAATATCATAAGTAGCTGAAAAGTGTTCTCTGGCGGACAAGTCACAAACATGACAGACCTTCACAACTGTTATGCTTGCATATTGCTGCTGCGATGCGCTCAATTGCGTAAAAGAAGATCTGAAAGATCCAGGTAGTGAGTGACCAATTTAACTCGGTAAATGGGGGCTCTAGTCCTGATTTACATCTCCCTTGGCTGGAGATGGGAAGGATTTAATTATCTAATGTTCCCATTATCTCACATCGAGTCTCTGCGGAGGGTTAAAATAGACGAGTCCTGATGGGGTTTTACAAGCTTGAGTCTAGTGCTAGCTATTAACATCCCTTACTGAGTATGTTGTATGTGTGATGGTCTTCATGTGTAGTCAAGTTTCATGCAAGACTAAATACAGCTCTATTGTTTCCATCCATTTTAGCAGACATATGTGTGATTTAACACATTTGACTGTACAACTGAAACTGGCCAATGCCTTTTACAGACATTCCTGCTGGCTGAAGAGTACCATCGTGAGTCCATGCTGGTCCAGTGGGAACAGGTGAAGCAGAGAGTGTTGCACACTCTCCTCGGAGCAGGAGAGGATGCCCTGGACTTCAGTCAAGATGTGGAGGTACAAGACTCACACCACAAATGTGAAGGAACAATGTATTAAAAATGGAATGCGTGTCCTTAGTGCTCACAGCTCACTTACTGTAAAGGCAACTGTTGCAGAGCGCAATGCTGTTTAAAACATTAGCGATTTAATTTTTTGTCCTTTGTATCTGTAGACCAGTTTATTTGAACTAGTGTCTACCATGAAAAGTAATCTTTTCCCAAAATAGAATGCCACGTCCACCTTCTGCTTATAAATAATGAAGACAAAAGGATATGTGCCTATTTTTGGTATATTTCACACAATTGAACACAGATTTCTGACTTTCTCAACTGTTTAATATAGCAGCTTCAGAAAGCATATTTTTTTTTGTTCTCAATGTCATATGTTAGCACTTTTTTTCAGTTTGCATTGACTTTTTCACACTAGCTATGTTTGACCTATTTCATACAAACTACACCAGTAAACATTTATTTTTTTTAAATTGTGTCTATTATCAGTCTGACCACAAAAAAAGATGCATTGCTGTACATTTTCAATGTACTTGACCACTACAAAAACAAACGCTGGTTAATATTCACACATGTGCACCTGCAACATAATTACAAGTGTTGCTGAAAGATTTCCATCCATCCATCCATCCATCCATCCATCCTCTACTCCTTATCTGGGGTCGGGTCATGGGGGCAGCAGCTTTAGCAGGGAAATCCAGACTTCGCTCTGCCCAGCCACTTCGTCTGGCTCCTCCGGGGGGGAGGGGGGGGATCCCAAGGTGTTGTTCCCAGGCCAACCGAGAGGCATAGTCTCTCCAGCATGTACTGGGTCGTCCCTCCTGCCAGTGGGACATGCCTGAAACACCTTTCCAGTAGGGATATGTACCAGATGCCCAAGCCACCTCAGCTGACCACTCTCAATGCAGAGGAGCAGTGGCTCAACTCTGACTTCCTCCTGGATGACCAAGCTTCTCACATTATCTCTTAAGGAGACCCCGGACACCGTGTGGAGGAAACCTATTTTGGTCGCTTGTATTCAGGATCTAGTTCTATGGTCACAACACACAGCTCATGACCATAGGTGAGGGTAGGAACATAGATCGACCAGTAAATCGAGAGTTTCACCTTTCCACTCACCTACCACAAGAGACCGATAAAGAGTCTATATCACAGCAGACGCTGCACTGATCCGCCTGTCAGTCTCTTGCTCCATCCTGCCCTCACTCGTGAACAAGACCCCAAGATACTTGAACTCCTCCACTTGGGTCAGGATCTTATCCCCGACCAGGAGAGGGCACACTGCCCTTTTCGGTCTGAGGATCATTGTCTCAGATTTGGAGTTGCTGATTATCATCCCAAACGCTTCACACACTGCTGTGAAGCTATTGAATCCAACATTACCACATCATCTGCAAAAAGCAAGAGATGTAATGCTGAGTGCACCAAACCGGACCCCCTCACGCTTCAGCTGCTCCTAAAAATTCTGTCCATAAAGCTTAAGATCAGAATCAGTGACAAAAGACAGCCTTGGCTTTGAGTCCAATCCTCACTGGAAACGAATCCGACTTACTGCCGGCAATGTAGACCAAACTCTGACACCAGAGTTTGACACTCAGACACCATCATAAAGGGACCAAACAGCCGGTATCAGGGGGCCAGAATTTCCTCGAAACAAATCTTTTTCCATGGCTTCGCTGAACTCCTCCCTCGCCTAAGTATGTGCCTCAACGACCGTTAAGGCTGCTTAACGAAATCCCGGTGTCCTCCAGTGGGTTCAAGGATTGCTGGTACGACAGGCACTTTACAGCCACAGCTCCGATCAGGTGCCTCAATAATGGAGGCGCGGAACATTGTCCACTCAATGTTCCCTGACTCCCCCGGAACATGGGCAAATCCTAAAGTTCTGCCGGAGGTGGACATTAAAACTCTTTCTGGCAGAGGATTCTTCTAGAATTTTCCCAGCAAACCCTCATAATACATTTGGTTCTGCCAGGTCGAACCGGCATCTTCCTCCACCATCCCTGCCAGAGAGGTGAGATTCCATGTTCCTAGAGCTAGCTTCTGTAGCCGGGGACCGGACCCCCCCCCGCCTTTGGCTGCCGCCCGGCTCCCAGTGCAACCGACCCATTTGGCCCCTCCTATAGGTGTTGAGCCCATGGGGAGAATAATTTTTCTGTTTTATAACTTAATTAAAACAACAGTAACAAGAACAAAAAGTCCATAAAGCCATTACCACTTTCTTGCGAGAATAGCAACACAATTCTAATACTGATCCTCCATGAGTGAGATCGGCCGATACGGTTCTGAAACCGATCATATGTATTAGCTGTGCATTTTTAAATTTTAGAGTTGCTCACTAACAATTAATCTTTAAATATTTATTTCGATTGACTAATCAGATTTAGAAAAAAATCACTATCCAATTTCCCATCCCTTTATTAAACAAAAACAGGACATTGTAGTGACAGTGTCGACATATAACATATATTATGATTCAGTTCCTGGTTTGGTCTGTCACGTGCAGTGTTAAGGAAAGGAGGAAGTGACACTAAACTGCACAAAGGCTGGTCTCTAGTTGGCTGTAGGCTATTAAGAATGTGCCTGTGCAATCGGCTTTTGTGTTCGGTGCTGAAAAGCACTGATCGACATTCGCTGATCACATGCTTTTTTCCCACGGTAATCGGCCAATCACGATCGGTGACCGATTGATCGGAGCACCACTTGTGCATATAACGTGTTTTTTAAAAATTGCATACTCTTATACCATGTATTCAGGTGGTTGTTTACTGTTTTATTTGTAGCCCAGCTTTTTGAGTGAAATTACGGCCGCAGGAAGAAGTGCTTTGGACAGCGTGGAGGTGGCATACGGACGTCAGGTGAGTCAACCCAATGCTAATCATGGATGGACCTGGTTTTCTTAGAAAAAACAATTTAATTCCTTTTTGGGTCAGTCACAAAACTCAAATCCACATTATGTATATTCATATTCTCTATAGTTTGTTTTTAAAACTACCTAAATTATCTTTTTTGCTGTAATCAGTACACTTTCTTAAACAAAGATATTCATTCTGACTACAATAATTATTTATTTTTTACTCAAGTATGTTGCCAGTGTACATAATGCAAAGACGTTAAATGATCTCACTCAGTTTTTATGATTTTGCTCTTAGAAATTACCACAAATTTGAAATACAACAAGGTATGATTAAACATTTTCTTTAAAAATATATATATAATTTAGGAATTTGGGCCATTTTATGCAGAGTAACCCTTTTTTCAGATGTTCAATAGTATTTGGATAAAGTGACATACAGTGGAACCTCGGAGTTTGAACATCTCGAAACTCGTACAATTCGGACTTCAACAAAAAAAATCTGAGTAAAAAATGCCTCTGAGTTTGAACTTATTTTCGGAGTTCGAACACCCAAGCAAAGCCGAGCAATGCCGAATGCTCACATTGCGGTAGTTGAGACGATGTACTGCTCATTTCCAGTCAGATTGTGAATACTCCCGGAGGTGCTCCATACTCGCGAGTGCATTTAGATTTTTCCACGACAATTTTCTTCGCCATGGGCCCAAAGAAACAGTGCCAGTGGCAGCAAAGAAAAACATACATTGCTACGAACCACAGTGGAATTAGGAAGGAGATTATCGTGCAGTTGTAACTACTGTCACTGCTTCTGTAAATACTGGCACGAGTACCCCCCTTAGCTATTCAACAACGTGCTTGACATTAAACAACGCATGCAAGGACCACTTAGTAGTCTAGCAATATGCCCAATGTAAAATACACAAACTCAGCACTCAACTAAAGCTAGCATTAACATAGCATTTATCATCCACTATTGGCATCACACCACAACAGGTAAGGTAAGGTGTTTTTATTGTTTAAATACTGTACTGTACTCTAAATGTAAAAAAACATAAATATAAATTAAAATAGGAATTTTCTGTTTTTGGAGCTTGCTAACGGATTAATTGCATTTACATTATTTCCTATGGGAAAAAAATGTTTCGGAGGTTGAACAATTCAGACTTTGAACACGCAGGAATTAATTATGTTCAAACTCCGAGGTACCACTGTAATTTTAAATATAACTATAAACAGTGGCTTTCCGTATATTTGTGATTCCGCGCTTGCAGATTCCCCCAGTCATGGATGTTGTTGTTTTTTTTGCCAACCTTAATTTTTCACGGAAAATGAAACGATTATTGGACTGTTAATATCAAAAGGAATTAGTTGTATCCATTTCATCATCTACTGATTTTATAATAAATATGAAAATCTAAATTGAAACTTAACGTGAATTAAATGTAAATGCACACATGCCTAGTCGTTAAATAGAAATTAGGTCACAGGAGGTCAAATCAAACATATTGACTGGTAGGGCAGCAGAGGAGGATTGTGGGTAAATTCTGTCTCTCCCATTGCCTCTCTTCCCTTGTCATCCACTCTGACCTTCCCTCATTCTATTTGATCCACATCCTCACACTATGTGTCGACACATTGCATGCAGCATCATTTGTCTCGTTTTTGTCATTTTTTTTGACGACCTCATCAGCATTGTAATTGTCTTTTTGTTATTTTTTGTCGTGAACCATTTCACTCGATGGTCATAATGTTTTGCCCCTGGAAGCTGAAGATAGAATGGTAGGCTTTTTTTTCATGGCATGATTTCATATGTGACAATAACATTTTATGACTAAACATTTTCTTGTCTTGTGGGTGTGTAATCTCTGTTTTATTTGTTTATTTATAACTGTCACCCCCTCCTCCAGATCTACATTTTCAACGAGAAGATTGTGAATGGTCACATTCATCCGAATCTGGGAGATTTATGTGCATCTGTCGCAGAAAGCTTGGATGACAAGGTAGTATCATCAACTGCAAATAATACTGAACGATTTGCAATTTGCAATTTGCAATTCTGGATGACAGTCGGCGTTTCTCATCCCTCTAGAATGTGTCAGACCTGTGGCAGATGGTGAAACAGATGACCGATGTTTTACTGGTTCCTGCCAAAGATACGCTGAAGAGTCACACTTCAGTTGAGATGAAAATGGCGTTTGTGCGGCAGGCACTCGGCTTCCTTGAGAATAGGTGAACATCTAGATTCAAATCTTCCTTCAATCAAGGAAATGAAGCCTTAATGTTCACAATGTGGTGATGATGTAGTCACTAAAATCAGTGCTAATATGCAATTGATGATTGTACTGTGGCTTTTTGTCTCCTGTTGTACAGTTATAAAAATTATACCATGGTGACTGTGTTCGGAAACCTTCATCAGGCCCAACTGGGAGGGGTGCCAGGAACGTACCAACTTGTACGCAGTTTTCTAAACATCAAGCTTCCTGGTCCCCTGCCTGGCATGCAGGTAACACATGCAAGTCGTTTGGTTGTGTTTTGTAAAATAATAATAAAAATGTTGGGGTTTTTTTACTTGTTTTTTTGTTTTACTGTTTTTTAAAAATACCTTATTTTAATACACCCTAGGCCAGCATGCCCAAGTCCGGTCCTCGAGGGTCCCTATCCAGCCTTTTTTCCACGTTTCTCTCCACCAACACTCCTGATTCATGATCAGGAACGTTATCAGGCTTCTGAAAAGATTGCTGATGAGCTGATCATTGGATTCAGCTGCGTTGAGGGGGGAGACATGGAAAACAGGTAGGATAGGGGCTCTCGAGGATCGGACTTGGGCACCTCTGCCTTAGGCAATAGGCATTCTTTTATAGATTTACTGCACTTTTAGAACAGTATAAACACATTTAAATTTAAACACATGAATATATTGCTGGAGAACAAATAAAACACTGTTACAAAAATAGAGTAACAACTGTAATAACATTTGGAAAAATAGCTGCGACATAAAAGATTTGGTGCAGCTTACTGGTAAGTGGAGATCTTTTGTTTTTTTGTTTTTTAGAAAAGTAACACACACACACACAATAGTCACTAGTGAGTTATTTTGAAAATGTGCCCACGGGCTACTCAAATATTTGGGGGTCACGTTTCTCACTCCTGAACTAGGGTTTGTATAGTGGAGTCCGAGTCTGTTAATTTAATCTCTAGTGAAGCTCTGATAAATGTGAAAAGACAATCCTTGTGTCAGTTTCAATTTCACATCTGCTCATACAACAGGATGGTGAGATAGAAGGCCACCCAGTGTGGGCTGTGATCTACTACTGTCTACGTTGTGGAGACCTGAATGCAACTATGCACGTAATCAATCGATTGCATCACCAGCTAGGAGACTTTAAGACCTGGTTTCAGGAGTACGCAAACAGCCCAGATAGACGGTGAGATTTTATTTATTTACTTTTTTACATTTACACACACAGACTCTGAGAATCTTTCTTCACATTGCCTGGAGGACCGTTAGGCTTGTATAAGCCGCGGGTGGCAGAGCGACTACATCAGATTCACAAAGGGAAATGCTCGTCCAATGAGAGGACAAACAGCCATATTGTCTTTAATCCAGTGTTTAACACAGACAGCTTTTGCCCCAAATTCAAGCTTTCAACAAACATGCACGAAAATGTCAAAAATAATGACCAGGACACGTATACAGCATTAGTAGACAGCCGTTAATACAGTTTTATCAGCAAAAAAAAAAGAAGTTGATTTGGGGTTGAGTTGTTTCTTTCTTTTTTTTTTTTTCAGAAGAAGTAAAAAACTTAGTCCTACCCCCTTACAAAAGAATAAAACAAACTTGCACATAAACAGCTGCATTTATACGTGCATAGATATGTCAACAGTATTGTACATTTAGTTGATAAGCAAAACATTTTTTACAGATAGATACTTTAACTGGTATTGAATACTCTTCTTAATGTTCCTTCTGTTCTGTCTTCCCTGTTTAAGCCTTTCCCCAACTTCGGAGAACAAGCTTCGTCTCCACTACCGCAGAGTACTGAGGAACAGCGCCGATCCTTACAAGCGAGCGGTTTACTGTCTCATCGGCAAATGTGACGTCAGTGATAACCATGGAGAGGTGGCGGACAAGACCGAAGACTATCTGTGGCTAAAGGTAAAGTATTTCTGTTTTGGAATATTTGTTCTCAGCATAGCTGTAAACAGAGGCTTGCTCCCAATGTAGAATTTATAATGCAAGTATTAATCCAATGTCATCTGCATTACTCTTGATTGATGTTTTCTTTTTTCTCCCTGCAGCTAAATCAGGTCTGTTTCAATGATGATGGCAGCAGCTCGCCTCAGGACAGACTGACCTTGCCACAGCTACAGAAACAACTGCTGGAGGACTACGGTATGTACAGTGACTGTCAGTCTTTCACATAACAGCAGACCAACTCTGGAGCTGTGTTTTTTTCTTTATTTCAGCAATTTTGTATTTTACACCACCATCCATCCATTATCTGACCATTTTACAAAAAAAGCAGTAAAATCTGTGATTACAGTCAGAATCTTTTTGCTTTTGCCTTACCTTGCTTGGTTGTAATATCCAAGGTCAGGACCTAATCTGAAAATTAGTCCGAAACCACAAGCTTCACAATTTACAATGAAATGTATATTGTGCTGCACCACAGTACCCATAAACCTCATAATTGCTGATTGACAAGATGCTACAAAGACATGTGGCTACGAGGCAAAGCAAATCCCTGGTCATTTGAATCAGGAAAAAAGAAAGAAAAATAGTTAATTAGTTAATGAAAAAGTGGACCAGAATCTGAAGTAAACTAATAACTATAGAAACTGCTCAAAGTTTGACACACAAATCATTGGTACTGAGTTTCTTGCCCATTACAAGTTGGAAAGGTCTTCAGCTGCCAACACCTCTCATTTCCATGCATTTAAGTACAAATAACAGATGCGTGAGTGAGAGTAGATGAAGTGGACAAAGGGATTCAATATAGGATTGGCGCTCACGTTATTTGACTTCTTTTAGGGAACTATACAAATTGTGCTGGAATTTTGGAACATACTATTGTAGCGATAATTTGGGTTGCCGTAATGGCTTATGAGAAATTTAGACGGTACTGAGGGGATTTGTAATTTCCTCAGCAACCTCGGAAACACCACGTTGACTTTGCTTATTTGTAGGAGCAAAATAAACGATAAAAATCCTATTATCAAGTATTCATAATCTGAAGTTGCTACTTTAGTTAATCATGGAGTTCTTTGCTTTCATAAGATAATTACTAATCCACTCAGTAAACACAAATTATTCGGCAGAAATGGAATTTCTAGACAACACATTTATTTAGTAAACACACATATATCAGTCACAGCCTAACTTATTAATGAAACGGAATAAAAATGTGAATCAAAGATAAAAAGCAAACTTGCAACCTGACTAAGACAAAAGAAGGTAGATGAAAAAGGTAGATGGGGGGGATAAAGATGGAAGTGTTTGACCTGTCAATTATCTTATGTTGGAATAAAAGCGTTGCACCAGTAGTTAATGATCATATTGCAATGCGGCGCAACTCACAAACTGATTCAGTTGCGCGGGAGAGAGAGAGAGACTCGAGCGTCGATCCTCTGTTGAATGCTGCAGCAGGTCTCCGGCTGCTGGTCAGGTGCACGCGCGTGGAGGCAGCGGCCGATCCTTGGCTGGCGTACGTCCAGCTGGAATGCTGCCCGGTGATGCACGCGCGGTCTGGACCAAGCTTTTGGGATACCATTTGATCATTTTGGATCAGAATTGACAAACCGATGCTTCATTTATCATTCTGAACACATTTAAAATATTACCACGATCATAAAGTTATTGAATCCGCTAAGCTTACTAATTAGCTAAATTTAGGTGGCTACAGAAATTACACACATCATTCATTTGAGATAGACATGTCAATCAAGTACATAGAGTATGTCCCGAATTATGTAGACTTCAGATTAATTAGGAGCGGCAGGATTCTTGAGGATAATTGATAGTGACCGTTGGAGGGCACTGTTGTACCATACACCTTCCACAGGGCATTGTTTCCCAAGAAAAAACACATGGCTAATTCCTGTGGATAGGCCAGACCAGTGGTCCCCAACCGGTACCGGGCCGTGGGTCATTTGGTACCGGGTCGTGAGTCATTTGGTACCGAAAGAAAAAAAAATTGCATTATTTTTTATTTTTTTCGAAATTGATGTTTTATTTTGAAAAGTGGCCGGATTCTGTCTGTTACATCTGTCTCACTTGACAACTCTATTGTTGGTGCGACGTTACGGTCACCGTTAATAAAGTTGCACATGATTACACAGTAGATTTACGTTCATTATTATTATAGAGAAAATACCACAGTTTTTTTCTTGTCATTTTATTTTGTCTTTATCAGCTAAACCTTTAGATTGGGCCGTGAAAATATTGTCAGACATTAAACCAGTCCGTGGTACAGAAAAGGTTGGGGACCACTGGGCCAGACCATATAAGATGGTCTGAGGACTGCTTATCAGACAGGATTTTAGGTCTGTTGGAGTTGTGATATTCGTTTCCTGGGGGTTATAAAACAAAGTCCAGCCCCTGCTGGAGGGAAACCCAAAGAGTCCTTTTGAACAGAAAACACAGAGTTAAGACACGCACACACATTCCCCAGGGGGAAATGTTTAAAAAGGCACATAAAATGAAAAAATTTAGGGTGACAGGCAATATTCGTTACACTATCTATTTTCAACACTAGCATTCCTAGCACACGATATGTATTTTTTGTGTGTGGATATTTCCAAACAGGAAAATCCTTTGACTTCCCCTTTAATCAAGAAGAGATGTTGGGATGCCTGCCATGTGCCTTTGAATGTTTCGGAAATAAAATTAAACTAAACCGTTTAGAATCTGTCAAGCCTACTTGTGTGACAATAACAATTATGCAAGTTATTTATTTATCAATCAAACTTCCCAAATAAATTGCTAAACCCACCTTATATATTTAATTACATTTTCCGACTGTTGCAGTATTAGTCAACTATGTAAGTCTTATTAGTATACAATACATGCATTCCATCAGTGATGATAAGCAAGGCCCGTTTCAACCCCGCTAACTGAGCTGCTATTTATGTCTTTAAGCAAGCACGCACGCAGGTGACAGACAACTTCATCCGTCAGGAACTTTTCTCAGCAAACATTGCTAAAATTGTTTCTAAAGGAACTAACCATGTATCTGTGATACACGTACACACAAAAATGACAACAGGGCTTGTGGGCTGGCTTTCTTCACACAGTGAAGACTGCTTCATTCTGATAAGACTGTAGGCTGCGCTCAATAACCCTCACCCTCTTTCTCTGCGCCTCTCCCGCCCGCCCTCTCTGCTCAGCGGGAAGTGCAGCCTCAGGCCCCATTCTGTTTTCCCCCTGTGCCTCGGCTCCCTCTGTTGCCTGGCACCATGTTCCCCGTTGTCCTCCATCTTGCTTAACAGCGGGACACGAAGCCGAGAGCTTTCTCTTTCGCTCCATTTTTGCCAGCGCTCGCCCTCCTCGCTTGGCCTCTCCCTGTCGTTCTTTCTCCTGCTCTCTGTCCTCCTCTTCTGTATCCCTCCTTTTCATTCAATCCTCTCACACTTGCTGCGTTGTTTCTACGCCATCCTCCCGCTGATTATTCTTCCCTCTCTTTTGCACATTTGCTCTTTCTTTCTTAAACATCCACCCACTTTATCGTTCTTCTCTCATCCTTTTTTCCTTCTCTTCATTGCTCTCTCCCTCTCTCTCATGCGCACAGTGCTTTTTGAACTAAAGTGCTGGCAGTCTGAGATAAGGCTATAAAATGGCTGACATAGTCCACCCTGTTCTACTCCTCAAACTTGGAGGCAGCAAAAGGATTAGGCGTTATAATTAAAAAGTAAACTTGATGACTAAGTACCTGTGCATTAGAGAATGTTTTCAAAAGTCTTGTACTTACGTGTTAGTTGTCATAGTCAGACTGTCAGAATGTGAATTATTAGATCTCTAACGTATAGCTCGTACTGTTCGTCTGGAACAAATTAGGCATTTGTGTTTTAGTACATTTAAAGCCTTGGTACATTTAATTGCATTTTTATTGTTGCCGATGTCTGAGTTTGGCTGTGCAACTAATGGGTGCACATGCAGAGTTTGACAAAAACAGGCTGTTTTCACCCTCATTTGCTGAGTGGGGGTGTTTCGCTGTGCTCATTACAAGTGATGTGGAACCAGCATGCTACTTACTTTATTCAAACGTACGAAAACTGAAGCCTTTACTGCACTCACATTACCACCATTTCTGTTATATACCGTATTTCCTTCCTCTTTTTAATTATAAAGTGTATTAAGAGATCTTTGATTTTGTGGATAGGATTACATGCTGATTAGGTACACCCTGGATTATCACCACTCTGCCCACCCAGGGGGGCGGCCATCTTAGCCAATTAATTAGGTACACCAAGGATTCGCTCCCCTCCGCCCACCCAGGGTGGAGGCCATCTTGGCCAATTGATTAGGTACGCCCAGGATTCTCGCCACTTCGCTCGCCCAGGGTGGCGGCCATCTTGGCCAATTATTTAGGTACTTCAAGGACTCTCTCCCCCTCGCCCACCCGGTTCGGCGGCCATTTTGGCCAATTGATTAGGTACGCCAAGGACTCTCGCCCACCTGGGTCGGCGGCCATCTTGGCCATTTTACTACTATTAAAATTACTAAAACTACAAACAAAACTTATTATGGGACTGCTTTGCGTAGCAAGCAAGCAGCAGCGAAGCTTACGAGCTTATGCGCTTGCTCCGCAAGCAGGCACATATTGTTATTCTACCTAGGACAGTGGTTTATTTTTCTTGTTGTTAATATTATTATGGGACTGCTTGCGGAGCAGCAGCTGCGCTGCTGCAGGCACATATTGTTATTCTACCTAGGACAGTGGTTTATTTTTGTTGTTATGGGACTGCTTTGCGAAGCAAGCAGGCACATATTGTTATTCTACCTAGGACAGTGGTTTATTTTTCTTGTCGTTATTATTATGGGACTGCTTTGCGAAGCAAGCAGGCACATATTGTTATTCTACCTAGGACAGTGGTTTATTTTTCTTGTTGTTATTATTATATATTATTCCACGATTTTTCCGCTAAAATGCGGCCCGTACCGTACATCGCACCGGCACAAATGAGGTATCAAACGATGCGGCTCGATCTGACTCGCTGCGCTATTATTTTTCTAAGAATTCCCAGTTACCTTGGCGACGCTATTCCCAAAAAACTCCCAAATTAACTCCCCATTGGGAATGAATGGGAAAAAATCACACTTCAAGCACCTTTTTCCAAGACACGCTGCGCGCGCATACGTTATCCGACCGATACGAATTTTAGCTCATTTTGTAGGAATTTGTCCCATCTTTAGCTCAGTGTCGAAATCTTTTTTAAGGAATGAAAGCCCCCCCCCCTGTTCGGGTTCAAAGACAGTGGCTGAATTAGCTTTCTCACACACTCTGTTGGCTAATTAGCCATCCAGTGCCGGGAACCAAATAATGTATTAGAAAAAATTTCACTTCAACTCGTCACCACTGCCACAATCTTTTGTCACTAGACGTCAAATTCTCACATTTTGTAGTCACGAGTGTCTTCTTTCAGACAAACTAACTTTTATTTGGTTAAGGTGTCATTTAGTACCTTTATTTTCCCTTTAAGCGAGTAGAAGTTGGACTCTCTCGCCTATCTCTCCCATGTTAATTTGGGCGACTTCTTCCTCTTCATTTCGAATAAATCATAAGTTTTCAACCTGCTCTCATTTGGTCATTTTTCATCCGATTAAAAAAATGAGAACATGCTCGTGTTCCCCAAACCCTTGCCGTTCTAACGAGCCCTTTCTTGAATCTGTATCTTCAACCGTTAAGTCGCGAGAGGCTTTTGTTGAAGGGGTGCTTCTCTCATTCTATCTCAATGCAATGTGGGTGCGTGACGTCACTTCAACTCGTCACCATGGCAACGATCTTTTGTCACTAGACGTCAAATTATCACATTTTGTAGTCACGAGTGTCTTCTTTCAGACAAACTAACTTTTATTTGACTAAGGTGTCATTTAGTACCTTTATTTTCACCTTAAGCAAGAGAAGTCGGACTAATTCGCCTGTCTTGTACATGTTAATTTCAGGCGCCTTCCTCTCTCCATTTCTGATAAATCATAAGTTTTCAACCTGCTCTCATTTGGTCATTTTTTATCCGATTAAGAAAATGAGAACATGCTCGTGTTCCCCAAACCCTTGCCGTTCTAACGAGCCATTTCTTGAATCTGTATCTTCAACCGTTAAGTCGTGAGAGGCTTTTGTACAAGGGGTGCTTCTCTCATGCGATCTCAATGGAATGTGGGGCGCGTGACGTCTCCAAGTCAAAAATGTATGTGCTCTTAAAGTGACAGTGACATATTTTTAGATTATGGTTAACTTCCACATTTCTTGACCGATTCCAGTCATTTAAATTTTAAAATGTTCAGCTCATTTACATTTTTTAAAATACTTTTTCAGGGACAGTGAGATACTTTTAGTTGATGTTGATTATGGTTAACTTCCACATTTCTTGAGCGATTCCAGTGGTTTAAATTTTAAACTGTTCAGCTCATTACCAAAGACTCAGCAGTCCCATTCAAAATTTCCGCGGGAATTTTTCTAGTTATTATATATTATTCCACGATTTTTCCGCTAAAATGCGGCCCGTACCGTACATCGCACCGGCACAAATGAGGTATCAAACGATGCGGCTCGATCTGAATCGCTGCGCTATTATTTTTCTAAGAATTCCCAGTTACCATGGCGACGCTATTCCCAAAAAACTCCCAAATTAACTCCCCATTGGGAATGAATGGGAAAAAAATCACACTTCAAGCACCTTTTTCCAAGACACGCTGCGCGCGCATACGTTATCCGACCGATACGAATTTTAGCTCATTTTGTAGGAATTTTTCCCATCTTTAGCTCAGTGTCGAAATCTTTTTTAAGGAATGAAAGCCCTCCCCCCTGTTCGGGTTCAAAGACAGTGGCTGAATTAGCTTTCTCACACACTCTGTTGGCTAATTAGCCATCCAGTGCCGGGAACCAAATAATGTATTACAAAAAATTTCACTTCAACTCGTCACCACTGCCACAATCTTTTGTCACTAGACGTCAAATTCTCACATTTTGTAGTCACGAGTGTCTTCTTTCAGACAAACTAACTTTTATTTGGTTAAGGTGTCATTTAGTACCTTTATTTTCCCTTTAAGCTCGGACAAGTCGGACCAACTCGCCTATCTCTGCCATGTTAATTTCAGGCGCCTTGCTCTCTCCATTTCTGATAAATCATAAGTTTTCAACCTGCTCTCATTTGGTCATTTTTTATCCGATTAAGAAAATGAGAACATGCTCGTGTTCCCCAAAACCTTGCCGTTCTAACGAGCCCTTTCTTGAATCTGTATCTTCAACCGTTAAGTCGCGAGAGGCTTTTGTTGAAGGGGTGCTTCTCTCATTCAATCTCAATGCAATGTGGGTGCGTGACGTCACTTCAACTCGTCACCATGGCAACGATCTTTTGTCACTAGACGTCAAATTCTCACATTTTGTAGTCACGAGTGTCTTCTTTCAGACAAACTAACTTTTATTTGGCTAAGGTGTCATTTAGTACCTTTATTTTCACCTTAAGCAAGAGAAGTCGGACTAATTCGCCTGTCTTGTACATGTTAATTTCAGGCGCCTTCCTCTCTCCATTTCTGATAAATCATAAGTTTTCAACCTGCTCTCATTTGGTCATTTTTTATCCGATTAAGAAAATGAGAACATGCTCGTGTTCCCCAAACCCTTGCCGTTCTAACGAGCCCTTTCTTGAATCTGTATCTTCAACCGTTAAGTCGCGAGAGGCTTTTGTTGAAGGGGTGCTTCTCTCATTCAATCTCAATGCAATGTGGGTGCGTGACGTCACTTCAACTCGTCACCATGGCAACGATCTTTTGTCACTAGACGTCAAATTCTCACATTTTGTAGTCACGAGTGTCTTCTTTCAGACAAACTAACTTTTATTTGGCTAAGGTGTCATTTAGTACCTTTATTTTCACCTTAAGCAAGAGAAGTCGGACTAATTCGCCTGTCTTGTACATGTTAATTTCAGGCGCCTTCCTCTCTCCATTTCTGATAAATCATAAGTTTTCAACCTGCTCTCATTTGGTCATTTTTTATCCGATTAAGAAAATGAGAACATGCTCGTGTTCCCCAAACCCTTGCCGTTCTAACGAGCCCTTTCTTGAATCTGTATCTTCAACCGTTAAGTCGCGAGAGGCTTTTGTTGAAGGGGTGCTTCTCTCATTCAATCTCAATGCAATGTGGGTGCGTGACGTCACTTCAACTCGTCACCATGGCAACGATCTTTTGTCACTAGACGTCAAATTCTCACATTTTGTAGTCACGAGTGTCTTCTTTCAGACAAACTAACTTTTATTTGGCTAAGGTGTCATTTAGTACCTTTATTTTCACCTTAAGCAAGAGAAGTCGGACTAATTCGCCTGTCTTGTACATGTTAATTTCAGGCGCCTTCCTCTCTCCATTTCTGATAAATCATAAGTTTTCAACCTGCTCTCATTTGGTCATTTTTTATCCGATTAAGAAAATGAGAACATGCTCGTGTTCCCCAAACCCTTGCCGTTCTAACGAGCCATTTCTTGAATCTGTATCTTCAACCGTTAAGTCGTGAGAGGCTTTTGTACAAGGGGTGCTTCTCTCATGCGATCTCAATGGAATGTGGGGCGCGTGACGTCTCCAAGTCAAATGTGCGTGCGTGAATGTGCACGTTTCTTAAAGGGACAGTAAGATACTTTTAGTTGATGTTGATTATAGTTAACTTCCACATTTCTTGACCGATTCCAGTCGTTTAAATTTTAAACTGTTCAGCTCATTTACATTTTTTTATGGACAGTAAGATAATTTTAGTTGATGTTGATTATGGTTAACTTCCACATTTCTTGAGCGATTCCAGTGGTTTAAATTTTAAACTGTTCAGCTCATTACCAAAGAGTCAGCAGTCCCATTCAAAATTTCCGCGGGAATTTTTCTAGTTATTATTATTATATATTATTCCAGCGATTTTTCCGCTAAAATGCGGCCCGTACCGTACATCGCACCGGCACAAATGAGGTATCAAACGATGCGGCTCGATCTGACTCGCTGCGCTATTATTTTTCTAAGAATTCCCAGTTACCATGGCGACGCTATTCCCAAAAAACTCCCAAATTAACTCCCCATTGGGAATGAATGGGAAAAAAATCACACTTCAAGCACCTTTTTCCAAGACACGCTGCGCGCGCATACGTTATCCGACCGATACGAATTTTAGCTCATTTTGTAGGAATTTTTCCCATCTTTAGCTCAGTGTCGAAATCTTTTTTAAGGAATGAAAGCCCCCCCCCCCCTGTTCGGGTTCAAAGACAGTGGCTGAATTAGCTTTCTCACACACTCTGTTGGCTAATTAGCCATCCAGTGCCGGGAACCAAATAATGTATTTGAAAAAAATTCACTTCAACTCGTCACCATGGCCACAATCTTTTGTCACTAGACGTCAAATTCTCACATTTTGTAGTCACGAGTGTCTTCTTTCAGACAAACTAACTTTTATTTGGTTAAGGTGTCATTTAGTACCTTTATTTTCACCTTAAGCAAGAGAAGTCGGACCAACTCGCCTATCTCTGCCATGTTAATTTCAGGCGCCTTCCTCTCTCCATTTCTGATAAATCATAAGTTTTCAACCTGCTCTCATTTGGTCATTTTTTATCCGATTAAGAAAATGAGAACATGCTCGTGTTCCCCAAACCCTTGCCGTTCTAACGAGCCATTTCTTGAATATGTATCTTCAACCGTTAAGTCGTGAGTGGCTTTTGTTGAAGGGGTGCTTCTCTCATGCAATCTCAATGGAATGTGGGGCGCGTGACGGCTCCAAGTCAAATGTGCGTGCGTGAATGTGCATGTTTCTTAAAGGGACAGTAAGATACTTTTAGTTGATGTTGATTATAGTTAACTTCCACATTTCTTGAGCGATTCCAGTGGTTTAAATTTTAAACTGTTCAGCTCATTTACATTTTTTTATGGACAGTAAGATACTTTTAGTTGATGTTGATTATGGTTAACTTCCACATTTCTTGAGCGATTCCAGTGGTTTAAATTTTAAACTGTTCAGCTCATTACCAAAGAGTCAGCAGTCCCATTCAAAATTTCCGCGGGAATTTTTCTAGTTATGGGACTGCTTTGCGAAGCAAGCAGGCACATATTGTTATTCTACCTAGGACAGTGGTTTATTTTTCTTGTTGTTATTATTATTATGGGACTGCTTTGCGAAGCAAGCAGGCACATATTGTTATTCTACCTAGGACAGTGGTTTATTTTTTTTCTTGTTGTTATTATGGGACTGCTTTGCGAAGCAAGCAGGCACATATTGTTATTCTACCTAGGACAGTGGTTTATTTTTGTTGTTAATATTATTATTATATATTATTCCAGCGATTTTTCCGCTAAAATGCGGCCCGTACCGTACATCGCACCGGCACAAATGAGGTATCAAACGATGCGGCTCGATCTGACTCGCTGCGCTATTATTTTTCTAAGAATTCCCAGTTACCATGGCGACGCTATTCCCAAAAAACTCCCAAATTAACTCCCCATTGGGAATGAATGGGAAAAAAATCACACTTCAAGCACCTTTTTCCAAGACACGCTGCGCGCGCATACGTTATCCGACCGATACGAATTTTAGCTCATTTTGTAGGAATTTTTCCCATCTTTAGCTCAGTGTCAAAATCTTTTTTAAGGAATGAAAGCCCCCCCCCCCTGTTCGGGTTCAAAGACAGTGGCTGAATTAGCTTTCTCACACACTCTGTTGGCTAATTAGCCATCCAGTGCCGGGAACCAAATAATGTATTAGAAAAAATTTCACTTCAACTCGTCACCACTGCCACAATCTTTTGTCACTAGACGTCAAATTCTCACATTTTGTAGTCACGAGTGTCTTCTTTCAGACAAACTAACTTTTATTTGGTTAAGGTGTCATTTAGTACCTTTATTTTCCCTTTAAGCGAGTAGAAGTTGGACTCTCTCGCCTATCTCTCCCATGTTAATTTGGGCGACTTCTTCCTCTTCATTTCGAATAAATCATAAGTTTTCAACCTGCTCTCATTTGGTCATTTTTCATCCGATTAAAAAAATGAGAACATGCTCGTGTTCCCCAAACCCTTGCCGTTCTAACGAGCCCTTTCTTGAATCTGTATCTTCAACCGTTAAGTCGCGAGAGGCTTTTGTTGAAGGGGTGCTTCTCTCATTCTATCTCAATGCAATGTGGGTGCGTGACGTCACTTCAACTCGTCACCATGGCAACGATCTTTTGTCACTAGACGTCAAATTCTCACATTTTGTAGTCACGAGTGTCTTCTTTCAGACAAACTAACTTTTATTTGACTAAGGTGTCATTTAGTACCTTTATTTTCACCTTAAGCAAGAGAAGTCGGACTAATTCGCCTGTCTTGTACATGTTAATTTCAGGCGCCTTCCTCTCTCCATTTCTGATAAATCATAAGTTTTCAACCTGCTCTCATTTGGTCATTTTTTATCCGATTAAGAAAATGAGAACATGCTCGTGTTCCCCAAACCCTTGCCGTTCTAACGAGCCATTTCTTGAATCTGTATCTTCAACCGTTAAGTCGTGAGAGGCTTTTGTACAAGGGGTGCTTCTCTCATGCGATCTCAATGGAATGTGGGGCGCGTGACGTCTCCAAGTCAAAAATGTATGTGCTCTTAAAGTGACAGTGACATATTTTTAGATTATGGTTAACTTCCACATTTCTTGACCGATTCCAGTCATTTAAATTTTAAAATGTTCAGCTCATTTACATTTTTTAAAATACATTTTCAGGGACAGTGAGATACTTTTAGTTGATGTTGATTATGGTTAACTTCCACATTTCTTGAGCGATTCCAGTGGTTTAAATTTTAAACTGTTCAGCTCATTACCAAAGAGTCAGCAGTCCCATTCAAAATTTCCGCGGGAATTTTTCTAGTTATTATATATTATTCCACGATTTTTCCGCTAAAATGCGGCCCGTACCGTACATCCCACCGGCACAAATGAGGTATCAAACGATGCGGCTCGATCTGACTCGCTGCGCTATTATTTTTCTAAGAATTCCCAGTTACCTTGGCGACGCTATTCCCAAAAAACTCCCAAATTAACTCCCCATTGGGAATGAATGGGAAAAAAATCACACTTCAAGCACCTTTTTCCAAGACACGCTGCGCGCGCATACGTTATCCGACCGATACGAATTTTAGCTCATTTTGTAGGAATTTTTCCCATCTTTAGCTCAGTGTCAAAATCTTTTTTAAGGAATGAAAGCCCCCCCCCCTGTTCGGGTTCAAAGACAGTGGCTGAATTAGCTTTCTCACACACTCTGTTGGCTAATTAGCCATCCAGTGCCGGGAACCAAATAATGTATTAGAAAAAATTTCACTTCAACTCGTCACCACTGCCACAATCTTTTGTCACTAGACGTCAAATTCTCACATTTTGTAGTCACGAGTGTCTTCTTTCAGACAAACTAACTTTTATTTGGTTAAGGTGTCATTTAGTACCTTTATTTTCCCTTTAAGCTCGGACAAGTGGGACCAACTCGCCTATCTCTGCCATGTTAATTTCAGGCGCCTTCCTCTCTCCATTTCTGATAAATCATAAGTTTTCAACCTGCTCTCATTTGGTCATTTTTTATCCGATTAAGAAAATGAGAACATGCTCGTGTTCCCCAAACCCTTGCCGTTCTAACGAGCCCTTTCTTGAATCTGTATCTTCAACCGTTAAGTCGCGAGAGGCTTTTGTTGAAGGGGTGCTTCTCTCATTCAATCTCAATGCAATGTGGGTGCGTGACGTCACTTCAACTCGTCACCATGGCAACGATCTTTTGTCACTAGACGTCAAATTCTCACATTTTGTAGTCACGAGTGTCTTCTTTCAGACAAACTAACTTTTATTTGGCTAAGGTGTCATTTAGTACCTTTATTTTCACCTTAAGCAAGAGAAGTCGGACTAATTCGCCTGTCTTGTACATGTTAATTTCAGGCGCCTTCCTCTCTCCATTTCTGATAAATCATAAGTTTTCAACCTGCTCTCATTTGGTCATTTTTTATCCGATTAAGAAAATGAGAACATGCTCGTGTTCCCCAAACCCTTGCCGTTCTAACGAGCCCTTTCTTGAATCTGTATCTTCAACCGTTAAGTCGCGAGAGGCTTTTGTTGAAGGGGTGCTTCTCTCATTCAATCTCAATGCAATGTGGGTGCGTGACGTCACTTCAACTCGTCACCATGGCAACGATCTTTTGTCACTAGACGTCAAATTCTCACATTTTGTAGTCACGAGTGTCTTCTTTCAGACAAACTAACTTTTATTTGGCTAAGGTGTCATTTAGTACCTTTATTTTCACCTTAAGCAAGAGAAGTCGGACTAATTCGCCTGTCTTGTACATGTTAATTTCAGGCGCCTTCCTCTCTCCATTTCTGATAAATCATAAGTTTTCAACCTGCTCTCATTTGGTCATTTTTTATCCGATTAAGAAAATGAGAACATGCTCGTGTTCCCCAAACCCTTGCCGTTCTAACGAGCCCTTTCTTGAATCTGTATCTTCAACCGTTAAGTCGCGAGAGGCTTTTGTTGAAGGGGTGCTTCTCTCATTCAATCTCAATGCAATGTGGGTGCGTGACGTCACTTCAACTCGTCACCATGGCAACGATCTTTTGTCACTAGACGTCAAATTCTCACATTTTGTAGTCACGAGTGTCTTCTTTCAGACAAACTAACTTTTATTTGGCTAAGATGTCATTTAGTACCTTTATTTTCACCTTAAGCAAGAGAAGTCGGACTAATTCGCCTGTCTTGTACATGTTAATTTCAGGCGCCTTGCTCTCTCCATTTCTGATAAATCATAAGTTTTCAACCTGCTCTCATTTGGTCATTTTTTATCCGTTTAAGAAAATGAGAACATGCTCGTGTTCCTCAAACCCTTGCCGTTCTAACGAGTCATTTCTTGAATCTGTATCTTCAACCGTTAAGTCGTGAGAGGTTTTTGTTGAAGGGGTGCTTCTCTCATGCAATCTCAATGGAATGTGGGGCGCGTGACGGCTCCAAGTCAAAAATGGATGTGCGCTCTTAAAGTGACAGTGACATATTTTTAGATTATAGTTAACTTCCACATTTCTTGACCGATTCCAGTCGTTTAAATTTTAAACTGTTCAGCTCATTTACATTTTTTTAAATACATGTTCAGGGACAGTGAGATACTTTTAGTTGATGTTGATTATGGTTAACTTCCACATTTCTTGAGCGATTCCAGTGGTTTAAATTTTAAACTGTTCAGCTCATTACCAAAGAGTCAGCAGTCCCATTCAAAATTTCCGCGGGAATTTTTCTAGTTTTATTTTTTATTATTCCAGCGATTTTTCCGCTAAAATGCGGCCCGTACCGTACATCGCACCGGCACAAATGAGGTATCAAACGATGCGGCTCGATCTGACTCGCTGCGCTATTATTTTTCTAAGAATTCCCAGTTACTATGGCGACGCTATTCCCAAAAAACTCCCAAATTAACTCCCCATTGGGAATGAATGGGAAAAGGGAAGAGAAAATCACACATCAAGCACCTTTTTCCAAGACACGATCCGATTTCTGTACTCCTCTATGTAAATGGACTTAAATCTTTGTGTAGAATCAAAGTAAAACATTTGCTTTTACTTTGGAAAACAATGCTCAACATTTTTGCCTATTTTCTGACATGTTACGGACCAAACCAATAACTTGATCATAATTATGCTTGTGCATTTTCTGCATTGTCAATTCGACATAATGTCATGTTTTTTTTTTTTTAAAAACATGGAAATGAAAACATGTTTTTGAAAAATTTGATTAATCGATTATTTGAATAATCGACAGATGCAGCCGAATGTATATTATTTAATAATAATTTAATCATAAACATAAGTCACTATATCATAACAGAGTTTCATGCTTCCATGCAGGCAGCGTGAGTTCCATTCCCACTTGCTCCTGTGAGTGTGACTTTGAGTGGCTGTCTGTCTCCATATGAGCACTGTGGCTGACTGGTGACCAGTCCAGGATGTAGTCTTATTTATTTTTACTTTGTGAACTTCTTTAAAATACATTTTGTGTATGTATATTATGAACATTATAAGCATGTTCTCATAAATAAACAACCGCCAACAATACATGTTATCTGGGTCCCTACTGCATTAAATTAAGACCACCGGCAACTACATGGGCAAATATGGAAGTTGTCATTTGTTCATGCTTTCAAAAATGTGATTACATTTGAATTACTTTTGGAATTTTTAAGTTTTTAAAGCCTATTCAGTGGCTAAGAAAAAAATATTGTACTGTGTATTAATTGTGATGCTGTGCCTTTATTTTGGAAAACTGTTTTTTCTTTCAACAGGAGAATCCCACTTCTCTGCAAGCCAGCAGCCTTTCCTCTATTTCCAGGTCCTATTCTTGACCGCTCAGTTTGAGGCTGCCGTGGCATTCTTATTTCGCGTCGAGAGACTTCGGAGTCATGCTGTACACGTGGCATTGGTTCTTTATGAGCTACGGCTATTGCTGAAGTCCTCTGGCCAGAGCGCTCAGCTGTGTGAGTATAAGAGCATAGTACTGTACAATCGGATGAGGGAAAGACTACTTGATTTTTAAATCAGCGTCTATTTGCAGTGAGTCAAGAACCTGGTGACCCCCCCACTGTGCGCCGCCTCAACTTTACCCGCCTGCTCATGCTTTACACTCGGAAATTTGAGTCCACGGATCCACGGGAAGCTTTGCAGTACTTTTACTTCTTACGGTAATTTTGCTTAGGTTTTTTTTTCTTTCAAAAATCAAATAAACAAAAATGTTTTCTAATGCATACACTACGAATCTGCAGCAATGAGAAGGACAGCCAGGGAGAGAACATGTTCATGCGATGTGTCAGTGAACTTGTTATTGAGAGTCGAGAGGTGAGTGACGCATTTTCCTCCAACACCTTTTGGTCAGCTCAGTACGACAAGATGTCCTCTAGATCACAAGGCAACTGATTTACTTGAGTTTGATATAGGGCTAAATGTTCTTTGAGCATCTGGAAACCAAAATAAATGGGTAACCTTTCATGAAAATGTCAATGAAGTTATGGTGGCATCATTAAGTTAATCAAAATCCTCTTTAGAATGGTGTTGCGATGGTTGTGGCTTTAATTACTGTGCCACCTTTGAGTAAATTCAATTGATAGCCATGGGATGCATTTGGAAATTGTCTCCAATGACAGAACTCAATTAAACATCCACCATAATTTTTATTCAGAGCAACATATTAATTTGATAGGAATTGTTTTATCTTTGTCTTTTGCAGTTTGATATGTTGCTTGGAAGATTGGAAAAAGATGGAAGCAGGAGGGTAAGAAAATTGTAAATAATCAATCAAAAATTTTCCTCGACTCAAGTAATTTGTTTTAGTCCAATTAACCGTAGAAGATTTCCAGTTTGATTTTCTTTTTGAAGGAATTCTGCGTTCAATTGAGTGCCGTTAAAGTTTATTTTGTATAATGAAACCAGCATTTACCGTCTACTATGGTACATGTTAACAACTAGAACTCTTTCTTGCAATTCAAAATGTCCTTAATTTGACTGACAAACAGTAGAAACGAAATGAACATGCAATACAGTCAGGTGCTTCTCAATAAACAGAATAAATAGAATTGGGAGAGAAATGTTCATAGCCCAAATAACATTACATAGATTCATTAAACAGTTTCAAAAGGCTAATTCAACTAAATATTTTTTTATCTTTTGTAGTGTAATTTCTTGAGATTGTGAATTTTGGGGTTTCATTAGCTCTAAGATCTGTGCAGGGAATCTTTATAGTATCAGTTTCACTTTTTGAAGGGAACTACAGATTTTTTTTTTAGATTGGGTCATTCCCTGTCAATTCAGACAAATCCCCAGAACCTCCCTGTGCTGCTGTTATTGTTTACAGTGTAAAAAGGGTTAATATACACAAACTAAAACATGTTTTACATTGATATTATCTTTTTTTATATATATATATATATATCTGTATTTAATTATGTGGGTCTGCCTGAATTGGCAGTGAAAACAACAGTTGACCTTTTCCGGACTTGAGATTTTTCAGAAAATATCCCAAAATAGTACCCTTGCTAAGGCTTACTTAGTTCATAGTGAAGTAGTTGATATATATATATATATATATATATATATATATATATATATATATATATATATATATATAATTATTATTATTATTATTTTTTTATTATTTTTTTTTAAAAGCAACTGTTGATGGGGTGGGTAAAAAGTTCATTTTCATCAACATGCGCCCATATGGCCAACCAGTGACCTGAAATAGGGCGTTTGAAATGGTCATTTTGTCCCTTAGTCAATGTCCTCCTGTTTTCCTATCAAAGGCCTAAGTGCCTTTAAACTCTCTAAATACATTGTCGAGTTCCTAAATAAATATGATGATAAGTCAGTTGAAACCCCACCAACACAAAACATTTCCAAGGTATGGACCCCAAAATGTCAACAGCACTTATTGCATAGTTTGCGTTGTTAAAAAAAAAATCTACTTTTAAAGGGTTAAATCGCTAAAAATAGTACATAAATATTAGGGCTATCGATTCTAATGTCCTCAATCGATTTGATTTTGATTTACAAGAGTTCAGTTTGATTTCTTTGATTCGATCCACTTCCATTCAATCCGATATTGATAAATTATGGAACAGCAATTCTTAAATATCAAGGATATGATTAGAAACTCCACAAACATAACATTACATAACAAATTTTGCGGAGGCAGTAACTAGTCAAATGATTTAGTTTATTTATAATGAAAGTAACACGTGTTATAATCACTTAAGTGTTACACAGACATTAACATCAGCAGGGTTGAGATGGAAATATTTTCTTAATTCTAATTCAATAATTGTAAGTATAAATGAAAAATAATCTAAATTGTCTTGAAGTCAGGCCTTTCATATATGTAAGAAAATACTTTTAAATTCATGTGAACAGTAAATGGCCTTCAAAAAAATTACATTTATTTGTGAATTTATGGGAAAAGGAGATTAATGTTTTTTATGAATCGATATCAGATTTGAAAAAGACAATCAACTTTTTAAAACCCATAAATATAGCAATTTACAGGTCTGTACCTACCTTAAAACAAAATATGGTCCAAAATTTAGTGTGCTATCCCCAGATCGCAAAACTGGGTGTGACACCCAGATTTAAGGGGCTTCAAATAAAAAATAGTTTGCGCTAGGAGGTTCTTATGACATCAAAAGGCACTAATGGAATAAACATCAGGCAAATTGAAGAGGTGTCACTGGGGAGCTTGTGTGACTTGCCACGGAATGATCTATTTTCCACAATATTTATTATAATTTATTTATTTTCCACCTGTACCTGATTTTACCTCCGTCTTTCTCCAGCCCGGGGTCATTGATAAGTTCGCCGGAGACACCAGAGCTATCATTAGTAAAGTGGCCTTGGAAGCTGAGAACAAGGGTTTGTTTGAGGAAGCGGTCAAACTCTACGAGCTAGCCAAGGTGAGTCCTCCTTCATCTTTTCTCGCCTTCTTCCGAAGCAGAGCTCATTTATACCCTCTTACCGTTTCCTTTTGCCTGCATTCCCTGCATTATCACACCTTGGCGCTGTGAAGAATCCAGACAAGGTGTTGGAGCTGATGAACAAGTTGTTGAGCCCTGTCATTGCTCAGGTCTGCGCTCCTCAGTCTAATAAGGAGAGGCTAAAAAACACTGCAATGGCCATCGCAGAGAGGTCAAAACACATAGAAACTTACATTATGCACAATTTCAAATTGTGCATAAGTTTGAAATTGATTTCAAGTTCACAGAAAGGATTAAAGCAGATGATTCTTCATCTCCTCTTTTAGATATCGCTCTCAAAGCATCGCAGGTGACCAGTTTGTCGACAGCACCTTCTACCTTCTTCTGGATCTGATGACCTTCTTTGATGAGTACCATGAAGGGCACATTGATAGAGCATATGACGTGAGTTCTTCGGGACATGTCATTGTTTTTGCCACTTCGGGATCATGTGAGGTTAACGGCCTTCATTTTGTCCGTGTTTGTCAGGTGATGGCGCGTCTGAAGCTTCTGCCCCTCAGCCAGGACAGTGTGGAGGAGAGAGTGGCAGCCTTCAGGAACTTTAGTGACGAGGTGATGAGGATTTCTTGAATCAAAATAGAAACGTTGCGATTCAGACATGTTATATATGCGGTATCTTCCTCTTCTACAGGTGCGTCACAACCTGTCAGAGGTGCTGCTAGCCTCCATGAACATCCTGTTCACGCAGCACAAACGACTGAAGGGAGCGCCGGCTGGCACACCGGGACGAGCTCAGAGGACGTTGGATGACAGAGACACGGTGATTATGGGAGCTGTTTAGGAAATAGAAGAAAGTTTTACACGATAAATTTGTGTTGATTTTTTTCTAATAAGAATTTAGCCAATAATAAGGAATGTGATATAATATTCCAATTAGTGTGGTTTGGTTTTACCCTATATGTATATACAATGCTGCTCAAAAGTGTGTGACGCTCTTGAGCAATTTGCACTTTCCAATTGTTTCAACCTGATTTTGTTGTTCAATCTGAACCTATTACATTTTATATGAAATAACAGGTGGTTTATCAATTCAATGCATTGTTCTTTTTTTTTTTTCAATTGTGTAGTCAAAACTTAATTAAAAAGAGTTTTTGGTCAATTTGTGTAGGTGCAAAAGTAAGTGAACCCTGAGCTGCATTGCTTAAAACAAGCAGTCAAGTACGATCAGGTAGGACAAATTGGTAGCTAAACTAACCACTGAAATGGACCAATGGAATGCGAGGTTTAACAAAGAAATTGTGCATCACTGACTGAAACAGAGACAAAACCACATCACTTTAGTCTTATTCAGGTAAATCCATACAGGTCAGTCATGCTGAGAGGAAGAGAAATCTCGGGATCTCAGGAAGTCTAGAAAAAGCTATGAAGTCATCTGAAAAAAAATTGAGCTTCATCATTCCACTGTGAAGCAGATAATCTGCAACTAGAGAACACTGAAAATTACTACAATCCTGCCTAGAAGTGGACAACCTTCTAAAATATCAGCAAGAACCACAAGAAAAATGATAATTCAGGTGAAAGCCAACCTGTCCATCACATCAAGGGATTTGCAGACCTCTTTTGCTGCATCTGGGACACATGTGCATGCTTCAACGATCAGAAAAAAAGTCAATCAACAAGGCTTTCATGGAAGGCTTGCTAGGTAGAAGCCTCTGCTCACAAAAAAAAGATCAAAGCTGCCCATCTCAACTTTGCCAGAGTGTACCTGGACACCACTGAAGCTTTTTGGAAGTCCCTTCTTTGGACAGATGAGTCCAAAATTGAACTGTTTGGCCACAACTAAAACAGTCTTGTTTGGTGAAAAGTCAACACTGCATACCAGCAAAAGGACCTTTACCCTAGAGCATGGGGATGAGAATGTTAAATTCTGGGCTGGCTTTTCATCCTCAGGACCTGGACAACTCCACATAGTCCAGAGAATCATGAATTCAGAGGAAGATTGTGAAATCCTGGAACATAACCTGAAGCTGTCCTTTGTGAAGTTAAAGCCTGGTAGAAGATGGATCATGCAACATGACAATAATCCAAAGCATTCCAGCAATGCAACCAAGGAATGTCTGAAGAACAGCAAGATTCATGTTCTTGATGTGCCGAGTTAAAATCCTGACTTAAATTCTTTCAAAATACTGTGGCGGGACCTGAAGTGGGCAGTTTATGCTAGACGCCCATCCAACCTCTCTCAATTTACTGCATTTTGCAAAGAAGAGTGGCAAAAATCCCCCAAAAGTAGATATGAAAGACTGATAAATCACTAAAAATTATATATTTAACAGAAGGTCCTTCCAAAGGGAAGAAGTAGCAACGGAAAAGGCTTGATCCCCTCCGAACCTCCGCTTAGTCCTTGGTACCTCCAGTAGTGTCTGGTCTGCTGACCTGAGGCACCTGGCAGGTGCATAGGGGTGGGGGAACTCGGAGAGGTAAGACCATTTAGAGATTTGAAAACGAATACAATAATCTTAAAATGATCTCTAAATTTTACCTTATTAGAATTGAACTACTGAACTACACAGACTTTTCTACAATATTCTATTTTATTGAGATGCTCTCGTATGTATCTTCCAGGACTACATATTTCACATATTTTTCTTTATTTCCAACCACTTTAAATTTGTTGTAAATTAACCAAACCCAATAATCACTATTTGACTACTGAATCATCAATCATCCAAACATTTCTTCAAGTACCTATCTGAAGTTTTTGGTATTTTTATACCTGCTTAACCACTGGTGCCAAATGGTATTGTTGGGTTTTATACATTCCATCTGAAGCTCCTCTTGTGTAGTAATCTTCACTTGGTGTCTTCTGATCACAGCAGCTGCGTGCTCAAGCTCGAGCCCTGATCACCTTTGCCGGGATGATTCCCTACAACATGGCCGGAGACACCAATGCCAGACTGGTGCAAATGGAATTAATGATGAACTGAGATGTCACTTCACACCAAATTGTAAACAACCAGGGGATGCTTTGGTGACACCAACCCGTTACCACACTCTCATTTTCATCATTTCATTTTGATGAGGCAAACATTCATTGTTTGTGTTTCTATCATTAGTTTATTTCTTTTGATCCCTTTCCCATTGTATTGTTTCATATTTGTACTGCCAATTATTTGAAATTAAAAATGTGCTTTTCAGTTATTGTTCTGTTGTGTTCACATTTTTATTTTGCCTGATTTATTTGATTACATTCATTTTTTAAATACAGTCAGGGTTTTTAGAAAAAGATTGACATCTGGTCATTTTCCATTCATACCATAGAACACTTTTTTTTTTTTTTATCAGCACACCCCACAGGCTCAAACGTGTCTACATGCACTCAATATAGAGGGCATCATGATACCGTTACTCATTTTGTATTCCTATGAATACCGGTAAGTGTTTAAAAGAAAATAGAATTTGTTTGAAATTATTTATAAACTTGTCGAGCGAATTCTGTAAGTAAAATGATCAGAGAAATGAAATTTGTTTGCGGTATTTAATACACATCAATTCTTGCTGCTGGTTGGTGCATAAAGAGCAAGTTTCTGTAGATGTTGATAGCCATTTATTAAAAATGTATCCTGTCCCCTCGAAGTATCTACATGGGGTGAGACTGCAGAACATTCCATATTGTTTATTATTCATTATTTTGACAGACTGAGAGATATGTGTAATAATTGGCTGACAGCCTTCATTTTGAGAAGACCAAACCCCCACCCCCATTCCGCTCTACTATTCTGTATGGCCCAAACTCTGTGTCCTTCAGTCTGGCCTGAGAGAACACAGATGGAGGGAGGCTCATCCTGTCATTGCTGCTCCACATACTGGTACACACATAAATTTCACTCTTGGGCCGCTTGACCGACTGCGCCAATAGCCGCAATTATATTCATACTGTTGTATTTAGTCACATAAACCAAGCCTGGTTTTAATCACTTGATGTCACATGTCGGCATCCACAAGGACAGCTTGTTCCTTACAACAGATGCAAGCATCATCCAGCAGCGGCTGCAGCAGAAGACGTGCCTGTCCCTCAGGTGTGTGTGCCCCAGCTGGTGTTGTGAATCAGGCCGATGACAGAGACCGCCTACAAGCCGGCTATTTCACAACACCAGGGTGGCACTGCACCACTGCCAACGAGGACTAACTACAAATAACGAAAGGATCCACAATATTTTGAACAGGGAATGGCCTAGATTTCCTTTTGTGTATCATTGATAGTCCAAAAGGACAAGTTTGGACACATTAACTTCAGTCATTTTTAAAAATGGGAGTCAATAAAATGTAAGTATAAAATGTCCCACATTGTTTCCTGGCTTTCTTTAACACCCGACTGAGAAACACCACTCTACTCACCTACAAGCCCTTCACACACTATAACAGTTTATATAATTAGGCCCAGTGTGAAGAACTAAATAAATAGCACTACTGTATTTAGGGTATTATTTGTCAATGTTGTGTAATACAGCTAAAAATAAATACAAATTGAGAACAGTCAGAGTAAGGCATATGACGGTAGAAGATGATGCTTGAGTGTTTCAGGTTTGATCTTCTGCGTTTGATGACCTGCAAAGCTGCCTCATCAATCACTCGCGCTCTATTAACCACAACCTCTTCTCCTGTCACAGAGGGAAGACAGCATGCAAAATTGGTGTCTCGGAAAACAAATCCTCTGAACATATGGTGTGACGCAATATGGCACACTTAATGTATGCACTTTGAATGCTATCATTTCCAACTAGAGACAATTGTGACCTGTCTAATTGTGACATATTCAAAATATTATTGTTAAATTGGACATGTAGCGCATGGCTTAGCCTCGAGTTTTCTTCTTCGTCTCAAGTTTGTTAGCTTTTGGATATCATGAGTTTTAATTACTATATATATATTAATGTTTTATATAAAATTAGTTAGCGAAAAAGGTTGTTGTAGCCTCACCAATGGTTCTATTAGTCCTGTAATTATAGTTATTTCAAAGGGAAAAAACACAAAAACTACAGCAATCAAAATTCCATCTCAAGTTTAAAATCGCTATAAATCACAACATTTTCTCAAATTTGGCTATATTAATTTAAAATTACGAACATCCGGGCATTTCTGATATTTCACAATGCAACGCAATGCAAACCGTTTCCTTTACACGGCATTTTAGCAGTCATACGACATTTAATCACATTTTGAAATAAATAATAAATTAATAAATAACTCCTCACAAATAAAATTTCAACGTTCCAAAGTCCAATGCTGGTTTTTTTCTTCTTCAAACTGTTTCAATGAGCGGTTTTGACTTGCGACGTAAACTCGGAATTGTCAATAAGCGTGATAGCGACATCTAACGGCCAAAATCCCAATCAGAGATGAGAGATGAAAGCTAGTCCTTGATTTTTTGTTTTGTTTTGATAAATGCAAATTATTAAAACATCTTTACTGTGAGAACAACTAAAGCAAAAAATAAAAATAAAAAATACATTCGATCACCTTAACCTTAAGGTGACATGAAAAAATGAAAGGATATAAAAGTACAAAGGGTGTCCAACTTGATCATGTTTACCGCCATGGTAGACCACAGGTGTTTTTAATTGCAGTACGTCCGGTAATGAAGACGGTGACGACAGAACCAAACGGCCCCGTTTGACCGCAAATAAAAGCTTTAAAACTAAGCTTTATATGTTTTTACGGAGAAAAAAAACTAGCACAACAATGACTTTAAACGACTTTCAGGTGAATGTGAGTTTGGCTTTTGTGTCACTTTGTTTTTTGGGACTAAATTAGCTAGCGTGCCAGGCTAGCTCGCCTAGGATGCTAACTAGTATGAGTAATAACATAAGACTGTTTGTTTGAGGTTCAAATATTTCATGTTCACGCCAGGTTGCTGTTCTCCTCTTGTTGCTGTTTGGCTTCACGCACCACCAAGTTAGAGGTAATTCTAAACAAATGCAAAGTGAAATGTCAAATGAGCATGTTAGTTTGTGCCAATGTGCTATGTGCAGCAGGAATCTGCGACGTGGAGACTTGCGCCACCAACCCTGAGAAATGTGTCCTGTCTAAAGACAAGAGCACATGCAAGTGTGTGGAAGGATTTTATGATGACAACTGTGACAAAAGTAGGCCTGTTTTTCCTCACTTTCACCTACATTTGTGCAATATTACGAAGCCAGCATTGGAACCATAGACATTCTGTATGTTTAATGCTTCATAAACAAGGTGGACTGTTGCTGCGATACATTCCTTCTTTGGTGGCAGATCTGCTTTGTGATATGGGGTTTCACAACCTTTATTGTGCTGATTGATGCATGTACAGCATTTTAAATAAGAAAAATTGAATGGCACAGCACCAAACTAAATGTATTAAAGTTTTTATACAGAAATAATTACAATGTGGGCCCTGTTTAGTTCAACACAAAGCTGGTGCACGTGCAGGAATCCAAGAAAGATTAATGGAAAGCTTCAAATAGTGTGTAATTTTTAGACCATACAAGTGAAATTGGACAATTTCTCGCAGCACAGTTATTGGGAATCAATGGTAAAGAGCCATTTGGTGAGCTTTTAGCACCTTACTATAAATACACAGGCAGTATCTCTCATTTACCCAGACTCGCACACTAATATTTGGGGAAACGGCAACTGAAAATGAGTGTAATCTGAACACATTGTGAATGTTTAGGATTTTGGTAAACTGCAAACCAAAGCATGTATTTTTCTACGGATTCAATGTTTGCAGCTACTTAAAATATCTGTCTGTGCATTCATTTCTTGTATAAAATACAATTAACCCAAATAGCCAGTGGAAAAATAGTATTTAAAATATCTGGCAGTGCAATCAGTTTCATACGACTAGCATTGCTGCAATTACATTCATCATTTTATTGTTCATACAATGTTAAGTGCAGCGTCCAGAGTTGGTGACCCCTGGTCTTAAGTTGTTTAATGTCTAAACTTGCAAATACTCTCTTGGAGGACATGCACACTCCACAAACTCAGTTTTTGTTGACCGCAGTTCACGTGACCAGCAAAACGTAGGCTAACAATTGCCTCTTTGGCATGTCAGCCCTTTTCCAGGCATGACTAATCGATTTACACCTGTTTTGTGAATATAGCAGCTGGATTAAGTGGGGGGTTATTGTTTCTTGCCTGCAGGAGAGTGCGGTACAAAGCTGAAAGAATAGAAAAGGTGACGGTTGTTGTGACAGTCTTGGATGCTAAATTAGAACTGTTTTAATGTCTTGCACATCAAAATAATCTAATGGATAGAGGGTTATATTGTATGGTAGCTAAGGCTCATTTTTATATTGCACCAAGATATACAATATATCATTATATTGACCACTGCTATGTAGTGTGAGAAAAGTAAAGTTCAATTTAGTTAAATACTATAAATAGTAAAGACCCGTTGGTTGGAGGGCTTGTTTTAGCGTGGTAATTCACAATATTAGGCACATACGGGACTTGCTTTATAGTTTTAGGCCCAAAATAGCAATTTATTTTCTTGTAATGGCCAAATACAATCAAAATTCATTACGAGCTGCCTTAGACCGTGAATGCCCAGTGCATTTTCATGCAGAAAATTAATGGCATTCACCTCCAATATGGCGCAGACATCAGCATCCTATTCAGTGCTCAATGAGGTGTCAACATACTGTATATGTTTGATTATGCCGACTTGACCATTGTCTTATCGATACCATATTAAGATGTACCTTTTTATATTGAATAATGTTAAGTTTGAATGGACACTGAGAGATACATTTTATTACAGGAAGCTACATTTATTATTACTCTAATTCATTGGTTTTCCATACCGCTTGCCCTCACTAAAGTTGCTGGTGGCTGCCAGGCACACATTTTCCATTGGTCTCTGTAATATTTAAATTTACTTAATTTAGCTATACAGGAACAAAATATTGCAGACACTCCAGTATGATGCTATTCTACAACATGGCAAGCGGTAAACTTAATGTGAAATTATTGTATCTCACTCTGACAGTGAATCCCATTGAGCATTTCATTTGTATGGAAATTTGATTCAACTCAAGTATTGAAACTTCTTTTGGTACAAATTCCATTTGTTCAATTCCTCCTGAGGAAAAAATAACTTTTTTGCTTTTAAACAGATGCACACATCAAAGTCTTGTGCACGAAAACGTACATGGGAGTCCGAGCACGTGAAGAGTTCTTCATGTATTACAACACGCCGGTCACGTCTTTGCACCTGCCCAATAGATCGTGCAAAGCATACAGGGAAGTTATCAACAAAGTTCCATACTACATGATCAAGATAGCAAAAAATGAATACATCGGCTGTGGAGGCAAGTCGCTTGAGGTGCGTGAGCGCTACAACATCCAACACTGACTGCTATCAAATACGATAGATGCCAAGTTAATCATTTGCATTTTTCTGTTCATAGAAAAACTTTACTCATGTCACATACACCCTGAGTTTTCAATCAGAGCCTCAGGCCATTGGAAACATCATCAGAGATCCAGTTATCAAGCTGGATTTCACATGCATCTTCCCGTTCATCAGAACGGTCAGCCTGCCTTTTCCAGTTGAGCCCATTTCCAGGTAAATTCGCTGTCACGTTGTTTTCCCGTTTCTATTTACAGAACCTTGTGCATTTTCAAAGTAATGTCACGTGTGCTTGGGTAACGATCAATCATAGCTTAAACCCAGCAATCGTGAGCTGTGATTGGTCGTTGCCTGAGCGCTGAGAAAGTGGAAAAATATGTTTTTAATGGTTTGTACATGAAAAATAATGAAGTTATCAAATTAATTCTTGACAAAATATTAACTTTAATGCTGAAATGTCTAAATGAGTCAAGTATCCATTTAAAACTATAAAAAAAATGTCCCTTTTTTGGGGGGGATTTGTTGCTGCAGTTACACTCGCCCATAACATGAATTAGGACAAGTACTGTAGAAAATTGCTGTTTGAATAGATAGCTATTACCCACCAAACTAACACTGGCTCTATTTAATATATACTGTAGTTAAGCTCATCTGAATTGACTCATTCACTCATCTCCATAGATTTCTACCAATTTATCTTTAGTGGATTTAGTTATGGAAAGAGAGGATGTTGTATAGGTGGCTGTGAGTTTGAGCGGTGTACACAGTTGACGATGATTGTGTGCAGAAAGACTTTGCGCATGTTGAGCCAGCAGTTTTCAAGCGGGCGAGCAATTACTTGAATAAGTTGTCCTTGGCTCACACAAACAGTGAGGCGATGGTGCGTGTCGATGAGCTAGAAGCGACCATACAGATGATGCTGTACACGGATCATAGCTACACAACAGCTTTCAGCAGTGCCCCCACTGTCGAGCTTGGGGACAAGGTAATTTCCAGCTTTACTATTAATTCTGCATGTATTATGCTGTAGTTTTTATTTTATTATTTTTTTATTTTTATGTCCCTTGCCATGCGTTCAGGTGTATGTTGAGATCACCGTGACAGAGCCTGCAGACTTCTTCCTCCTTCGCATAAACGACTGCTGGGCCACACAGAGTCAGCAGGCCAATGCCTCGAAGGGATTGGTTCACAGCCTGCTTTTGAATGGGTTCAACCATCTCTGCATTGAAATATTCTCACTTTTCTCTTAAAAAGTGAACAACTTGTGTATGTATATTAACGTCTCCTCTTCCTCGGCGTCAAGGTGTGCGAACGATGACACCGTTGCCTTCCACAGCCTAACAGAGGGAGAGTCTGGCCTTAACGGGCAGAGCTCCACTATTCACTACAGCTTCGCCATGTTCCGATTCACGGTGGAGCCACACTTGTTCTATCTGCATTGCACCGTGCAGCTCTGTGACCCAGATGACGCAATAGCTTGCACACCTGTGAGCTCATTACTGTCATTCTAGCTACTTCCCAATCTCCACATTATATTGTGTGTGTTGGGCTGGGAGGTTATACTAAGGAAAAATGACTTTCAACAAGAGCAGTTTTTTTTTCTAGTATATAGTGCAATGTAAAGATGGGAACTTGTTTTCTTTTTGTTTACAGAACTGCAAATCAATCACCAAGCGAGAAGCAGTGCGAGTAGACCCTGCCCAAGGGCTCTTGTCATACGGGCCCATTAGAATCGAAACGCCAGATAAACCTTTGTCTAGTAAGCCACCATTACCTATTACTGCCTATCTCCTCTGCTTTTGAATCGTTTCAGAAATAAAACAAGTTTTTGTTTTTGTCCCCCCTCTCCTGGCAGATGTTTTGACGAATGTGGTGCTCCCTGTAGCAGGTGTCTGGGCTGTGGGCTTCATTCTCACCCTCCTCATCGCAGTGGCAAGAGCTGGCAGTAGGAAGACTGCACAAACTGAGCAGCTCTGATTATTTCAATAAAATGTCAAAACATTGTTGTATCCAGCTTATTCTCACACCAAGCAGAAATGAAAAATATGTTTTTGATGGGCAAGCAAACAACTTGAGATTCATATAAGTAAATCTTTGGACTAATTTCCTTCCCAATTCTAATTTATACTTCTTTAAAAAAAAATATATATATTTTTTAACTGCTCTCTGTCAATCGATACCAATCACATTTCTATTTCATTTTACCTCTGAAATGTATCCATCATTGCACCACAACTGGCTACTGAACAGTCCAGGGTGTACCAACCATGCTTCTTGTCCAAATCAGTTAAGGAAGTTTCACTTTATCCCCACTTATTCTCGATTCGCACCCGAGGTTTCACATATTTTTTACATTTCTCCCCATTTTTTTTTGCTTTTTTAAGCTTTTTTGTTGTATACATTTTTTTTACCTATACATTTGTATCTGCAAAAGTGATTTGTACCTGTAAAAAAAAAAGCGTACTTGTAAAAGTTGTGACTTGTACCTGTACAAAAAAGTATCAATTTGTATCTGTAAAAGTCGTGATTTGTACCTGTAAAAAAAAAGTACCTGTAAAAGTTGTGATTTGTACCTGTAGAAAAAAGTGTACATTTGTATATGTGAAAGTCGTGATTTGTGCCTGTAGAAATGAGTTGTAGTCAAAGAAGTCGCAACTAGGAGTCACAAGTGTTTTTTCTGCTGCTGTCCAGTCACGTGAGTTTTGCACCAAATATCTCCCTACAAATGGTGCAAAACTGATATGTACTTGTAGAGCACCGTGATTTGTACTAGTAGAAGAAGAGGGCGGGCTCTGGAGGATTTGGGCGGGCTAAAGCTCAACCTCATTGGTTCAGCAAACGACAGTGGGTTGATCTCAAATGATGTCACGTTTTTATCATTAATATGCACAAGTCCGAAATTTCAAACAGAGTAGCCACACCAGTTTACGAGTCATTTTGGAAGAAGACGTCCCAGGTGTGAAAATTTCAACATGGTTCAATATACAAACACCGTGTGGAACAGCTTAAACATTGGTTGACATGCAGAGCACTCAAAGTGGGCGGAAGGAAAGAAGTTTTAGTATGAAGGTAAGATTTATTGTACGATTATAGCTCGTAATCCGGTGCTAGCTAGCTCATCTCATGTTAATTGTCACGAAAACTGAACTGAACAGAATTTCTACAGGTACAAATCACGACTTTTACAGGCACACTTTTTTTTTTTTTACAGATATTATTATTTTTTTTTTTTACACGTACAAATCACGACTTTTACAGATACAAATGTATACTTTTTTCTACAGGTACAATTTTTTTTAATACAACTTAAAAACATTTTTTTTACAGGTACAAGTTACTTTTGCACCATATTTACCTCCATACAGTTGTCCTATTTCAAAAAACGACTTGTATTTTTTTTGCGAGCCAGCAGAGGACGATGTGGGACGTGGTATCCTCCCTCCCTCCCCTCTACAGTAATGGCTTGTTTTTGAGCGAGGTGGGCTTCTCAACCTCGGAACTATTCGATCGCATATTCTTCTGTCTTCTAGCGATCTCTTGTTTACGAGTTTCCTCCACGTCGGAAAGACATTGACGGCTTCTTTTAAACCTCGGCGTTCTTTTTATGCCCGCATTATTTTCGTCGCAATGAAAGTCAGAGTTCAAGTTGACCTCCCGTTTTTGCTTGGAAGTGTGCTGCAGACAGTGCAGAGAGTGAAGGCAGATCAGTGTCAGCTTTGAACTGTTTTGGGCAGCATAAGGGCGAAGTGTTGTCTTAACTTGGACGACACACACACACACACACACAGGGAGTTCTACCAATTTACTACAGTTTCACTGTGAACGGCGCGTTCTTTTCTTGGAGTTTTTTTTAGGTGACACTTGTTGCCTCAATGTGAGAGGACAAGAAAACTAGCTTCTGTTTTGCCTCAATCCCTTCCTTTCTTTGTTACACTGTATCTCCATCACTCCACAGTGGACCTTCAAGATGATCTCGGCTCAAGAACCCCGTTCTCAAATCCTGATCACTTATGTCTATTTACTTTCTGTGTTCCTTGGCAACACAACGGCGGATGTACCGGAGCAGGACGGCTTCAATGCAGAGGTAAGTTGCGGTCAAATTCGGTCAATTCTAAGGTCGTTTTCATCACTGCATTCCAAGCATGCACGACATCTAACCTTAATTCTATTTAATAATTCACTTGGGGCTTGCTCGTGGAAAGTGCTCTTCTGCATGGGAGAAAAGTAAATTTCCATATACCTGGGGAAAAAAAAACATTAGGCTACCAGACTGTACCTCAAAGTAATAAATCAATGCGGAAAAATAATGACATGCCATATTAATCAGAAAAGGTTAAATCAAGGAAACTGCACCATTGTACTATGACCTGGATGACTGCTAATCTATGTAGTCATATGCATAATTAATGTTTAAAATTAAATAAATATAACAAATACCTATTCAATAAAAGTCTAAAAAGTAAAATATGCAATTCATATTTAGGCCAAGACCGCGCATTTAATACGCAATTAGGTAACTCAATGTGCTTCACATAAACACATTTACAAATAAAAATGTAAGACATTTAAAAGCAAAGTGAAGAAATAAAAAAACAAGAATTTAAGACATTTAAAAGCAAAGTTAAAAACGAGCTTACTAAAAGAACATACAGTAGTTAATAAAACAAATTGATGTTACCCTTTATTGTAAAACCTAACTATGGTTGCATTGTTGTGCACATTTCACATCCTCTCTTATATGAAGATGAGGTTGTGTTCAATTTTTTACAAATCACATACATATCAGGCAGCAATTTGACTTTGTATAAGGCCCCAAAAAAGTCACAAAAGTTGCAAGTAGTGAGCAGGGCACTGTAACTGAACATAATTACTCTTCTGTGCTCATTATGTTCATAGGGTACAATGTAATGCTTGCAATGGTGATATTGTGGATATTAGGGATGTACTCAAAATATCAATACAGGAATATGTTGATGCGGGCGTCTTTACAATACATGTATCGATATGGAGGTGTCAAAATCGATATTGTACAAGTTTCCTGGCGCGTCTCTGAAAGTTGTTCTGGCTCTGCAGTGCGCACACATTTCGACCAGGCACGGCGCTAGCGGGAAAACGGAAGCGCTAAGTGAGATTAGAAGAAGAAAGCATTTTTGCCAATACATGTACACCCGCTAAGACATTGCCATGTTGGGATTGCACTACACAGCTGCTATAGGGTGCATTTTTGAAAATCTGTTTAGCTCCAGTTAAGCCCTCCTGCATTTTATTTGATATTTAAAAGTATTTTCTCAGCCCCCCTATCTAGCCCCGGGATAGGAAAAAATCCTGGAGCCATGCTTTTTGCCATGTCTAAGTAGAAACTCTGTACATGTTTATTGTCCATGTGCACATGGGTTTTGTGTGTGTGTGTGTGGCCTAAGTGCTGCTGCCTCCATGCTGTACACGCATGAAATTTTGAGTCCTGTGACTCTGCCATGTCAAGAAATCGCCTGCTGAGCTGTTTGTGAGACCCATGGAGGCTTCTCAGACGGCACGTCTAGAAAGTCAGAACCAGTCACCTTGCTTTCTTAAATACGTGGCTTCACGCACTGCAGCTGACTGTCTGGGAACTCCTGGTACTCAATTACAGGTCATATTGATGATCATGATCACAGATGTGCCTAAGTGCAACTGAGTAATGCTTTCACATGTTTCCTTAACATCTGTTTGCATCCTTTATTTTGGCTGTCACTGCAGAGAAGGCACAGGATGGAATGTGGTAATATTATTAGAGGCCATCTGGTTTCTGTCTGCTTTTCTTTTTCCTCCTCGGATAGCTCTCCAGTTATTAAGTAATGGCTGCTTTCCCAGATTAACATTGTTGCTGATGCCTTGCTTTTAGCGTAGTAGATATCGACTCATAACATTTCTCAGGCAAAGGTGACCTCTCTTAATCTCCCAGGCGTGGCTTCGTCAGTTTGGCTACCTGTCACAGGCCAGCAGACAAATGTCCACCATGCAGTCAGCTGAGATCCTGTCCCAAGCCATCAGTGACATGCAGCGTTTCTACGGCTTGGAGGTGACCGGCAAGTCGGACGCCGCCACTGTCGCGTAAGATCCATATTCTTGTATTGCTCTGATGGCTGTCATCTCAAGACATTCATTCCAAACAGTAGCCACAAACTGATTCCAGACATCTTGTGGCAACTACTCATATACTTGTCTTATAAGTTTAACAGTGAAATGCCGCATTTTGATTTATATTTTGCGGTGGAATGATGATTGGCAATGCAAGTAGATCATAGATTTGTTGCCATTATATTTACATCAACAATAACATATAGCGCTTAGATGGGTATGAATTAGGGGTGTGCCAAAAAATCGATTCTCACAAGAATCGCGATTCTCATTTAGTACGATTCAGAATCGATTTAAAATGTCCCAAAATAGATTTTATTTAAATTATTTTATACTTTCTTGCCTTTGTCTGTGTGCCTTTATTGGGAGCTGTTCATGTTGTACTCGATCTGGCCACTTAGGGGCAGTGTGGTTCCACGCGGTCTGATACACTGTTAAGTTGTAGCCACATTAGAGAGTAGAAGGAAAAAGTCACAATCAAGTTATTCCAATAAAAGTAGTTTTTTTGCAGCGTGGAGCTGTTCTTTTGAGTGATAAAAGTGCCGTGAGTAGCTTGCTAATTAGCATTAGTGAGTCAGACGGGAGTAGATCATTACGATTCCTTGCACATCTATAAATTGAATCAAAAATCATTGTCAATCAAATCATTTTGAATCAAAAATTGTTCATAATCGAAAAATCGATTCTGAATCGAATCGCAGGCCCAAAAATCGGCTATCGAATCGTGAAACATTCAAAGATTCCCACCCCTAGTTTGAATGTAATGTTTTAATCACCTAAATTCTGATTGTTTGGACAATAACTTGGAAAAACACCAAGTCAATTTGTAGAATGTACCATTACTTATTTGATAATGAAATGTATGAATTCATATTGAACAAGTCCTCATGTATCAATGCAAGCTAAATACAGTATAAACCAACCCTGATCCTCGAGAGCTCCTGCCCTGTCTGTTTTACATGTCTCCCTCTTCCATCCTCCCACCGACACACCTGATTCGATGAACAGGATCATTATTAGGCTTCTACAGAGCTTTCTGTTGAGCTGATCATTTGAGTCAGCTGCGTTGGAGGAGAGAGACATGGAAAATAGGCAGGACAGTGACTCTCGAGGACGAGGGTTCCCTAAACAATAACGTATTAAGTTTTGTGTCAGATCAAGATTTTTCAGAAGACTTAATGTAAGTATGTAACATAGCCATGGTTAAAGTCCTAATTTTCTACTGATTTCTTCAGTGTCATTTGTAAAGTCTCATTCTTGTTCAACTTGCTTGCTTCCACAGGTTCAAATGATGTTCTCATGCCAACATCAAATCTGAAAGGCAGTTCATGTCATGTATGTGTGTGCTGCCTTTGCTGTGTAGTGCCATGCGTCGACCTCGTTGCGGCCTCCCAGACAAAAAAGCCGACCTGGAAGATGGTACGAGGAGGAGACGCTATGCTGTAACCAGACAACGGTGGGACAAGGACCGTGTCACCTACAGGTATACTTTACTATCACACGGAGCTATTAAGTGCAATGTGTATAGTACCATGAAATACATTTCTATGTGTCAGTATATTGGACCAGCACATCCCGGCCTCCCTGGGAGTGCAAAGGACATATGATGCGATCCGCAGAGCCTTCGACGTGTGGAAAAGGGCCATGGCGCTTACCTTCCAAGAGCTACCGGCTCAACACGGCAACGACAGCCAGGCCCAGCTCGCCGACATCCTGTTGTTGTTCGCCTCTGGTTTCCATGGTGACATGTCCTTGTTTGACGGCGAGGGCGGCTCACTAGCCCATGCCTTTTACCCCGGGCCAGCAATGGGTGGGGATACACACTTTGATGCAGATGAGCCTTGGACATTGGACAGTCCAAACCAGCAAGGTTAGCGGTTTGCTTTTACTTTGCTTTCAAACAAGGAGATCAAATTTATGGCAGCAAGGGTGGTTAAGCATGTCTACCTCACAGTTCCCCCTGAAATTACTTAACCTTTATTGTATTTTTATTTCCTTGTTCATGCAAATCTGCATGCCATTATTCATTTCATTTGTGTTTTTTTTATCTCTTTGCTCCTCTTTCATCTTCTGTTTTGTTGCACATTTTACACACGTCATCTGTCCTGAATTATATTTTACTGTGACTTCCTGTCAATTTAATTCTATGCTGCAGGTGTTGACTTCTTCCTGGTTGCAGTCCATGAACTTGGCCATGCTTTAGGTCTGGAGCACTCCGATAATCCCAACACCATTATGACTCCTTTCTACCAATGGATTCACACGCACAACTTCACACTGCACGAGGATGACATCCAAGGAATACAGCACATATATGGTGAGAGGCTCACACTCTAATTTTATCTTCACTGACAAAAAAAATGCACAAATGACTACTGACAGTATACTTCTTTTAAATGCTTGGAACATATAATATTGAACTTTTTGTGTTTCAGTACAGTCACATTTGTGTTTTCTGTTGCTTAAATTGCACATCATTGACTGACACTGCCAGAGGGTGTTTTGACAGTTGTACAATATGTGCCGTTGCTAGCATTTAAGTGATGTTTTGAAAATGTGAATGAAGAATATGTGAAGTATTTCGACAACAGACTGGATGAATTAAACAGAATGTTAAATTGTAGTGATTTGATCTGACAAGTAGAGGCAACACGTCTTCTCAAACATTTTTGCATACTAATGAACAAAATATTTAAGACCATCAATTGTGACTTTGTACTCATTATGTAACAGTGTTTTCCTGTGTGGTAGCTTTTTCCCCAAAGTAGTCACAGCCATTAAGTGAGCATTAAGGCAGCACATGGATTCTCTTTAAGTATTTTTTTATTGAAAAGTTATTTGCTCAATCTTTCAGTGTGTTAAAGACTTGCATTCTTCCTGTTCCAGGTCCCCCTCTCATTACTGAGGCTCCTCCCACCTTTACTGGTAATCCCAAACATGCATTTCCCACCTCCCATTCACCCCCTGAAGACAAACCAACTCATCCCCCCCCAGTTGATGCCGAACCTGACACCCCAATCCCTACTGAAGGAAGCCCACATGTCCCGAACATGCCTGAACCAACCATCAGAGCGACCACCCGTCCCGCAATCCCCACCACCTCCCATCCTGATCCTGAAGTAACAGCACCAATCAGAAAAGATGTGCCCCCTCCTCCACCAACTCGCCGCCCTCCCAAGCAGCCGGATAACAAAGCTCCTGATATCTGTGATGGCGACTTTGACACTGTGACCCTTCTAAGGGGCGAGATGTTTGTGTTCAAGGTGAGACATACGAAACGTTTGAATTGGTAAATCACAAAACACAACAGAATTGCAAACAAACGCACAAGAAAGTCCGGTGAGCAGTGACATCAAGTGTTTGTCTGGTCATACATGCAGGGTCGCTGGTTTTGGCGTGTGCGTAGGAACCGGGTCCTGGACAACTATCCCATGCCGATATCTGTCTTCTGGGTTGGTCTTCCTAGCAACATTGATGCAGCTTATGAACGCCATGATGGCAAATTTGTCTTCTTTAAAGGTACATCCTCTGCAGTATCATCTTCTCAGTTTACACAGCATGCACTTAACTCATTTAAGAGCATATTCTGTCCTTCAGCAGCTTACTAAAGAACTCAACCCATGTTTTTTCTTCTCGAGAAAGACAACATTGGGAGTATAATTAAAATCTGTGTTTAGATTGAAAATGGTCCATTTAAAGGAAATAGTGCAAACTCAGCGTTTTTCTCTTGCCAAGTCTGAATTCCAAAGAGATTAGAATAATTCAACTCTGCCAATAACTAACGCACATACTTACTGTATATCAATTCCATATATTTACAATAGTTTATTGCAACCAACTATAAGCACTGAGCTATGAATGAGGGGACAGTGTTTTTCCATAACACTCTTTTGACAGTATGGCAGTGTAAATAAAAGAATATTTGACACTTTGTCACATGTGGCATGCTTGACGCCATGTGTGTGTGTGTATGTGTGTGTGTGTGTGTGTGTGTGTGTGTGTGTGTGTGTGTGCGAGTTTAGTCGATGTCATGAATGACGTCTGCAGAGCTTGGCAGCTGCTGCTGGCTCAAGCCAGAACCCCAAAAGGCCTCCAGAGAAAGAATAGATTGCGTCAGCCCTCTCTCCATTGCTGCACATGTGCACATTGTTCACCTTCATAATTAGGCTGTGAAAGCGCTTGCACATTTTTCAATATTTGCCGAAGTTTGAGATAGGTTTGCTATTCCTACATAGTGAAAATAGTCAAATTATCTGACCAAAATGCAGCATGTGCACTCAGATGGAAGCTGGAAAATGTCTCTCAACCCGACTGCAGTATAGACTATCACAGGGGTGGCCAAGTTCGGTCCTCGAGAGCCACTATCCAGCCTGTTTTCCATGTTTCTCTCCACTAACACACCTGATTCATGATCAGGATTGTTATCAAGCTTCTGCAAAGCGTGCTGATGAGCTGGACATTAGATGCAGCTGCTCTGAAGGAGAGCTACATGGAAAATAGGCAGGATAGGGGCTCTTGAGGACCGAACTTGGCCACCCCTGAACTATCAGGTCGTTAGTATTGTGGCACGCCTCTTTATTAGTCATTTGCTCAATCAGTGGTTGTACCAGACCCATTTGCCCCCCCCTGAATATCAAACATTTTGGGGCTCTTGGAACAGAGATTGATTGCGCAAGTGGATTCGGACATCTTTTAAAAAGTCTTTACGTAAAGGTCAAACCAAAAATGGATTAAAACCTTGAACCTCATTTACGTGCAAAGCACCAGGCAACCGTGCTGCTTTTCGTTGACCCATCTGTTTGAATTGGATGTTCTGTGTTTTGTCCCTGCAGATGATCAATACTGGGTGTTTAGGGAAGCAGATGTGCTGCCAGGATACCCGCAGCCTATTCGGGAATATGGTCAAGGAGTTCCGCCTCACAGCATCGACACAGCAGTCTGGTGGGAGCCAAATGGATACACCTACTTTTTCTCTGATGACCGGTATTTTACACTCAATCCCTTTTCAGGCTTCTGCATACAATTTAGCTAGTTATGTTGAATTTTTTTTTTTTTTGTGTACATTAATATTAATCTGCATAAATATTTGTCGGTGTAGATACTGGAGATTCAACGAGGAGACCCGTAAAGCAGACCGAGACTTCCCTAAACCAATCAGCAGATGGGGAAAGATCCCTCCCTCACCCAAAGGAGCCTTCCTCAGTGATGATGGCGGTAAATGATTACTTCGACTGTAGTAAATGACTGAAGGGGATTTCAAGAAGAGCAACAATAGCTTCCATCCATGACAAATACAATCAAGTCCAAAAGTAGTTAGGACAAAAAGAGGTGTTGTCAGGGAAAGAATCAAAAGTTAAGTGAAATTGTGTCGTGTTAAATGTCAATGGAGGTTGGTTAGGCTGGCGCAAGTGGAGCAAGGAGAAGGCTAAGACGGGAAGAACGAGCTCTCTGCTTTGAGGGCTGGCCAGTCCCGCGCTTTGGAAATTAGATTTGTGGCAGCACTGCTCTAAAAGCACCCAGCGGATCTGGAGCCCATCTGAAAGGTTCAAATGGTTATAGGCAACCAATACGATCAATTGTGGTTCTTTCAACGTCCATACCAAATATTACTGCATGAATACAACATATTGATTATTGTAAGTATGGCATAGTAATGGAAAATGATTCCTATTAATTGACATGTTTCCCATTTGCCTTCTGTCCTATGGCGTGTAAACTAAACTCGATTGTTGAGCTCCAGCATCCTTACATGTTGGAAAACATCCATGTTAGGTGCAAGATGAAATTGTCCAAACTGTAGGTCTGAATGTGGATGTGAATATTTGTTGGTCTGTATGTCCCTTGCGATTGGGTTCTGACCAGTCCTGGGTGTAACCTGCCTTTCACCCAAAATGACCTGGAATGTGGTCCGACTCACCTTTGACCCTAATGAGGACAAAGAGTATAAACATGCATGGATGGAAGTTGCAGATTTATATCAAATGTGTGTCCTTTTGTTGCACACAGTCCTGATAAACAGCCAGGTAAACACAACCTGCCTTTTGTCTCTCATGCAGCATACACCTACTTCTACAAAGGCACCAATTACTGGCGCTTTGACAACCACAAGACAGTAGCAGACAAAGGCTACCCACGCTCCATCCTCAAGGATTTCATGGGCTGCGTGGGCGTCCCGGATCCTCAGCCAGACCCAGACATGGAGCCCGGAGCTGAAGACAAACCCACCAAGCCTTCAGACAGAGGAGAGGATGAGCGCAAAAACGTGGACCGTGGGGAAGATGAAGCTACGACACCGGAAAAAGATGACGGCCCAGAGGTGGATGAGGATGACAAAGAGGTGAATGTGGTGGTGACGGTGGCCGACAACGGATCCAAGGTCATGACATTGGTCATGGTGGTGGTTCCTCTGGTGCTCATCCTGTGTATCCTGGTCCTCATCTACACCATCCTCAGGACTCTGCAGAACAAAGAGACTCCCCGAGCGCTGGTTCATTGCAAGCGCTCGCTGCAGGACTGGGTGTGACGCACACTAAAACAGATGCAGTACACACACACACTATTTTTTGGGGGATAGGAAGTCTGTTTTATCATGGCTATTTAGCCATGCATAATAATTAACCTGTGAAGAGGCTACGATAGTGCCTGTGGAGCTAGTTTACAATTTCCCTTGTGCCTTCATCCTGCCATAGACTTACTGTGAAAGACACAAGGCACAATAGCAATTGACTGTTTGCAATCATTTGTAGCCATACGCAGATTGATGTTTTTCTTAATGAGTCAGCAATGATCACGGATCTTCTTGAGGCCAGACATTTGCACTTGGTGTTCCTCTTCTCTTTTGTTGTTTTACTGCTCCTGCTTCCTTGCCGATGCTGTTTGTGTGTGTGCATGCGTGCAAAAGCACTTTTAAGTGTACACACACACGAGCAGGGGCCGTCCTCCGAGCAGCGCAGGAATGTAAGACAACACATGCCCAAACATCACATGATCTGGAATGCCGCTGAAAAGAGAAGACACGCTTGGAGACCACTTACTTAAACACAAGCACATAATACAGCGCAGACTCTCGGGCTCCAAACTTCGCTCCTCCCAACAAGATGACTATTCAGGCTCCACCACTAAATGTACAATCTCAGCGGAGTCGTATTGTTGTACAGTGTGGCTCGTGCCAAGGTTGTGTTGAGATTCACTTTGTGGTATTTAACCAATGACTCCTTAGCTCTAACTTAAAGTGAAACAAAGATAGGCGTCCATTACAGATACTGGTGTAGGTGTCGAGTGCGTGCCGAATAAAGAAGAACAAGGCCAGGGTCTGGTTGCCATTAGGCCCACATGCTGCAGATTCAGTAGTGTCGGGCATGAAGAAAGGAGAAAGAAATATAAGAGAAGAAATGAACATGTTGAGGAGGAAATGAGAGAGAATGAGATGAGGGTAATGCAAAGGCACTGCCAATTTTTTCCCCTTGTAAAATGCGGAATGAGGGAAGAAAAGAAAAAGGGAGGAGCAACGCTGGCGTTGTGCCTCTTGACCTACATGATTCAAATCCCACTCCTCTTTTTTCTGTTTGTTGCCATTAGCAGATGACTTCCTAATTCCAACTCCTCCCTTCCTCTTCTATCTTTCTGTCCACTTTTCTGCAAATTCCCAGTCTCACTTTACTTTATTTGGTCCAACATGTATTCATTTAAACTGCATTCTTCTCCAGCAGGAACCTGAAGATTGATGCCTTCTGTGTGCATTGCAGTTTTTGTTCTTCTCACTTTGAAATGCCAAATATCACAGACTCTGTGGACTTTTCCCTCTACATTGATTTTTTTTTTTTTAAAGACCTACTTAAAATTTGCATTGTACATAGTCGAATAGTGTCAAAAGTGTTCATGCATGCAGAGCATGTTTTGTATCGGGGCCTGCACACTCCTGTGTGGAATTTGCTTTAAAATTGACAATAAAGTTCATAGGTAAAAACAAAACGACACCAGCAGTCCCCCCTCCTCCTCCTCACATATGTTTTTGATCAACTGGGAAGCCTTTCTTTCCAAGGCTTCTTTTGTGTGCAATATGTTTTTCCACCACAAGAAGGAGCTCTTTCTCAAAAGTGACCGAATCCACATGGCAATAAATTACATTGTGTTTTGTACCAGACTAAATGAATACAAATGAATTTTGCTTTTTTAGATGGATTATCCAAGTGACCCTAGGTTGGTAAGGATTTAGGTAAGTGTATTTTATTGTTTTCTACTGTGTGTCTTTTGTCCACTGGTAACACAGTTTCCAAGTGAGGATTTTTCAAAGTATTGTGCAATTTGTGTCTTCTTTATTTATTTATTTTAAAAGTGATGTTCATAAACTGTAGTTGGCAGGAGATCAGTCCAGGGTTTACACTGCCACTTGCCCCAAATCAGCTTGGATGGGATAGAATGAAGTTCACGCCAATGAGAGCAAGCAATATGGATGGATGGATTTTTGTTATTGTTAAAAAATGATTTTCAGTTTTGGTTTGTATAGCGTACAGTGTGTTGTCTGTTTTGAGGCAGTCAGTGCACCCTTCTTGTATGTGTTTGTGTCATAGTTAATCAGGATTAACTGGTGTCACAGATCAGGCATTGCAGATTTGGCGGCTTTCTCTTTCTTGTGCTTCCTGTTTTTCTTCTCCTCACTCTCGTCATAATTGTGTTTGACTTCCTTTCGTTGTCTACTTCTGTGGCAGCATGCTCTAATATGCAGCCTGTTCTGCATATTACCCAGATGTTGAGTTAAGATTGAGGCCAGTGATGGTGCCATCTTCCTGTTCTCGCAGTTTATCCCCATGCTGAGCGCATAATAGGATCTGCAACCTCCCCAACCTGATACTCCTCTTTCTACTGCACAGCACTGGAAGCTTTAGAGGCTGACCTGCTGGACTTGGTGAAGGTCTTTCTACCTGACACACACTAATTTTGTAGAAACCTATGTGTAAACATTTGCATCTAAAAAGAAATGTATCGTGAACATATTTGACAAATTTAATACAGTATGTAGTTTTATATAATAAATGCTGTAACCTGTATAGAGATTGACTGTACACAGAATAAAACATTTCAATGAATAAATAACTAACAAAAACAAAATAATCTTTTGAAGAAATTGGAGTATTACACAAGAAAGGATTATGATTTTTTTTTATAAAGAGTATAAAGTGTATGTAAGCAGTACAGCTCAAAATATAACTACAGATTTTGGTTTACTTGACCAGGCCTGGCTCCAAGGATTTTTTCTCTCTCTCTCTCTGGGCTAAAGGGGAGCTTGAACAATACATAGTCGGACTGAGAACAACGTTTATACCAGTAAATATGTCAAATAAAATGCTGGAGGGGCTTACCTGGGGTTACACAAATATGACAGGGTTATAGTTCCCCCCAGCCCCCGGTGTACAGTTCTTGACACAGACAAGGAAATTAGAGCAATAGTAGCTCTTTGAACTTTGTGTAATGAGCTTTGAATTCTTTAGCATCTATTTTGGTCATACAGTTGAATTCATGGCTAGCCAGTCTGTAAAAGTACGGTGTCACCTGTGCAAGATAACTGTAATGAGGATGGAATGAGTTCGTATACAAGACAGTAAATTCAGGTTACATCAGCACCGCAGTCAAGTATTTAAGGTGCGTTCCAGGTTGGAGTTGCCTTTTATTTGGCCATCTAACAATTAATAGATAATTAATAATTAACAGTCAACTAATAATTAATAATAATGAATTAATAATAGGAAATGTCTCTAGCATGAAAAATGCCTATTGATGTTTATAGCTTTGGAATCTGAATTAGATTTGGTCTGCATATTTCCTAAAAAGACGAGATTAGTGGCAATATATAAATTTTTCTGCACATTTTTTTTTATATACAATTGACAGTTGAGAACCAATGATTTAGAGTGCTAGAAGTTAATTTACTGTAAAAAAAAATAGTTTGATAATCTCAGGAATATATAAAAATGTCTTTATTTTATCGAGTACAATTTACAGAGTACAATTTTCTTTCTCTGCTTTCTGTTTTTTCCAATTTGAAGAAAAAAAAACTCATTCATTACGAGTCACTTAAACTCAACAAGTACTGGTCATGTATTGGCCAGGTACTCTATATAGTGCCTAAAAATACATGAATCATGCATACACCCAGTAAGGTGTACAATAAAATGTTATCAACATTACAATATGTCAGGTATTTTCCACATAAAACGATCTAATCCAAACAAGTTTGTATGATGTAGGACAGGTAAAGAGTCAATTGGACACCCACATCTACAGCAGCAGCTTCCCTGCTGGAGGTAGCAACAGTTTGCATTGCTTAGAAGGGATGACGTCCTCGTCACACTTTACTCATCCTCAATCTGGCTGCCAGTCCGAGATTGGGCCTTAACCTTCAGGTGGTGCTCCTTAATCCAGTTAGGGTTCGGGCAGCCGCTGTGGAAAATCCCTGTTGAGCTGTGTCGCATTGTGGATCTCGTCGACACCAGGGGCATGCTGGACCACTTGTAGACCCTCAGGTAGGAAACTACTATGTTTACTTTGTGGTGTTGATGTTATTGAATATTATAATATTTAGTGCACATGTTACCAGGTTGCCTGTTTCTGAAGTGGATTATCCTAGCATGCGGATCAATTGTAAATGGACATAATACTTTGCTCAAGTGCAAATCCCCAACGTTGAACCTCGCTCCTTCCTCTACGTTTGCGAGCGATTTCCTTCCATCGAAACAATTTAACTTCTTGAAAGAAAATTGCTGCTCTTCTTTACTTGCATGGAAGACACGATGCTCTCTTGTTTTTACCACTTCACCGCCGATATATGATGCATTTATTTAATATATATGATTTGAATGCTATAAAAAAAATATTAACGTAAATTTGAGGGCAAACCTTGGATTCAAAACGTGCTTCATCAGATCTCCTTAGCTGCACCGAAGGGTTCTCTCCCAGTCAGGTGAATTATCATCATTATCAATCACATTCAATCTTGACAAAGGTCTTGTGTGTGTGTGTGTGTGTGTGTGTGTGTGTGTGTGTGTGTGTGTGTGTGTGTGTGCGCGCACGCGCCTGCGTTTCAATAGGATGTTCAACTGGGTGGTGAAAGTGGTGCCCCATCCCCCTGGATCTCCTCAAACCGATGCAGATATCAAGAATCCTGCTGGGGTAAACGCACACATACACTTGACCTTTGATGACGTCACGATTTTCCCGTTGATTGGTTAGCGTAAAACAAGGTTGACTAGCAAAACACAACTGTCATGGTCTGAACACTTGAATACATTAAATAACCAGCTTCTCTGTTGAATATATGCATCAAACTTGAACCCTTACAAATACGCATATTAGATACTCTAAACACTTCTCTTTGTGTCTCAGATTAAACAGGAAGGCTCCAAAAGCAGAGATGGTGAGGATTATTACATGAACCATCGTGTTTAATTGCTTTCTGTGGGTTATGATTATTCTAATACCAGTTATCCAACACAGCCAAGAGTCCTCCACTGAAGAATACAGGTGATGCTTCAGAGGACAGGTAAACTCTTTTTTTCCTGTGCTTATGGGTTATTAATGTGTGTGAGCATATATACAGTGTACCCCTGCTCCACAGTCAGTCGCAGGCGGGAGTCTTAGGTTGGCTGTCCAATGGCTTTGCAAGCACCCTGCCTCAGCCCGCTGGCTCCCCTCACCTCGACAGCAAGGTGAGCTATTCAAATAATCCTATGAAGCAAAACAATGACCAGAACCTGATGAATTTTGCAGTTGTAATGTTCACAGGTGTCATAGTCCGGTCCTGCATGTTTTCGAGGTTTCCCTACTCCAACACACCTGATTCAATGATCAGGATCATTATCAGGCTCCTGCAGAGCTTGCTGATGAGCTCATAATATGAAACTGGTATGTCGGAAGAGGGAAGCATCCAAAACATGCTGTATAGGTGCTATCAAGGACCGGAGTTGGTAACCCCTGATGCCACAATGTGTCTAAACTGGACTACTTTTCATCAATTAAAAAAAAATAAAAATAGGTGAGATTAGGTGGTTTAATTTACATTCTCATAAATTTCATGAAAAAAAGTAGAGTGGCACTCATCATTAGTAGGCAAAAGGGATGTTTGATAGCACTTTTTTATTTTCAGACCGATACCAGTACGGGTACTCAACTCTTGAATACACACAAACAATACCAATACCATTATCACTTTTGATACATAAAATTTCCCCCAAAATAATGACAGATTTTTTTTTTAAAGTACACACATATACATTATATAGCATTTTTCCTTAACTCATTTGCTCTCCAAAACGTATAAATACGTTCTATTTGAAATGTTTTAAGTGTCCCAAAGATGTATTTATACATTTATTTATTTTTTTATGCTAGAGCAGAGAGAAGGCTTTGATGCAGCCTCTAAACTGCAGAGAACGGGTCAAAAAATTGTAGTAATTACAAAAACGGCTAACAGGGATGAAACAGGGCCATGTTGAAAACAAGCTGATTTCTCCACAGTTCAAAACAGATTTGTGAATAATGATGAAACTTGATTTATTCTAATGCTAATTGCTGCAAAACGGAAACAGATTATATTCTTTTTTTTCCTGATGAAAAAATAGACTGTAATCTTTCTCTTGATAGGTTCCATGTTTTTATAGCAATAGAACACAATATTATATGGGCCCTGCAAAATTGGTCAAAATCCAGTAAAACAGCCGTTAGCGAGTGAAAATTGGCTATAGGAATAAATGAGTTTAAATTGAACAAAATTCATGTACATTTTCCTTTCTTCTAATTTCTAGTTCCTGATCGTAAAAATGTCACAAGAGGGTGTCCGATAGTGGTATTGGCCACCGTTGCGAATATCAGTACCTTAAAATAAAGCTGATATCAGAACTGATATTGATACCTGGTATCGGTACTCACCTATCCCTACCCATTAGAGAACAAGTTATTACAGGGTCGAACAAACTGAACTGAACATATCTGTTCAAAAATCATCACTTGGCCCAAAGTGCTTTACTAACTGCTAAATTCTCGTGAGCATTCAGAGGTCCTGGTTAAAAAGCTTATGAAGACTAAAATATTACTGACAAATGGGCCATAGGCATTACATACACAAATCTGTTTCATCAAAAACCTTGAGCTTTTCTGCCTAATAATTTCTTTTTCCTCACTGGCAGTCTGTTGTGGATGGAGAAAGGTAAAGTTTTTACTAGCAAAGTTCACATTGTGTGGTTGGTGTTAGAAGGTGAATGGCTTGATGCTGGATGTTTCCCAGGTCCGGAGTGATAGGATGGGTCACTCATAGTCTGACCAAGGTGCTGCCACAACCTGACGACAAGTACAGAGAAGTCAACGATTGCAACCAAGAGGAGCACACGGAGGTTTGTTGTTGTTCTCTCAAACTCAAACAACTAATGATGTCTCACAGGCTTCCAAAAACAGCTATCTAATCATGTTAAGTATATGTAAATTCAAAAACAATGACAGAATATACAGTATAATAAACAAAAGAAAAAACTAAAATAAGAGCAGCCAATGAAGCTGTATCTTTTTCTTTTTTAAATACACTCTAAATATTTTGGGGGGATTTCAAACTCTACAGTGGATTGTTCTGTCCTGCAACACAAATGCAATAATGCATAAATGGTGGGTTCAAGGAGCTTAGAGGGGTTTTACCCAATTAGGCAATTAACCTATTTAAATCAATCTCTCAAGATTTGTTTGTCTGCAAGATGTACAGTATGTGTTGTCCTTTTTGGTCTAACTACAGAGGCCTTCTCCCTTTGAAAGGATACATTTACAACAACAGACAAACAAAAAGTCCGTTAAGACTTTGACAACAGTAAGGTTATTGTACAGTAACAAAAATAATCTGTATTTTAAAATTGTCTAAGCATTTTTGTATTATTTTACAGCAGGTACAAAGCAAGTTTGTACAAGCACATACAGTATCTCTGAATGCTAACAGTGGCATTGACGCTATCCCAACTGAACTATTGACTGTGCGAGTGATTTTAAGATTTTATGATTAAAACATTAGGTTTAACACATGAGGCTGTTTTTTTGTGTTTGTGTGTTACAGGTGTATGAAGTTACAACAATGCCAGGTAAATTTTGTCTTTTATCAGTGTGATAGATACTGTAGATAATAGGTACTGTAATTCTGACTTTATAGCTAGATTGCTATAGGCTAGTGTTAGATTATAACATGTTTCAATTTATGTACAAACTCAGTCAAAACAAAATAAAAAAAAACTGAGCTGACACTCTGCTGATATATGAATAACACCCCCCCTCCCAGTCAGCCCCAACTATAAATGTTTTTTCTCTCTCTACCATACATTTGATTAAGATCTTTCTAACATTTAAAACATCTATTTCACTATTAGTTTCTTTCTTCCTTTCGTTCCTTTCCTTTGCCTTGTGTATGGGTGTGCTATATGAATAAAATTGGCCTAAAAGTAATTCTCCAGTGTCCATATGTCCAGATTATGACCCGCTCCCACACATCCCAGTGGTGGAAATGGTATCAGAAGACGAGGCAGAGGAGGAAAGTCAGTCCGTATTCCCCCCAAAGTGAGTGTTTTTCAGCTCTTGTTGTACATTTTGACACCGTCACAGCAAAAACGGATCATGTCATGTGACTCCGTCTTTATCGGCTGCAGCGTGGTGACGTGGATAAAGCAGAAGATCCCTCAACCGATTCTAATCCCTGCCAATTCCGTGCCCATTGAGCCCAAACCCAAAAAGACTCCCCGCTCATCTTTGGACAAAAGTACATACTTTACGTTCCTTGGTGGGAAGACTCACATCTTGAACCTATTTGAACATCACAAGCCACTTTATCATTTTGTCACGCACATGCTTTTTCTCATTTCATGTCATTTGTTCTGCAGTTCTTTCTCCACCTCCTGAATCTCTCAGTGGAATCTCACTGGACACTGATAGCAAGGCCTCAGCGTAGGTTGACCTCCTTTTGATTTGTCTCACTGCATGTATTCAGTTTGTCTTTTACATCCTTTCATATTTTTTTCTGCTTCAAGTCCTCACTTTCTCCTTATCATACATCCTTTGTTTTTGCATTCCTTGTTTTTTTCAAAATTCATTTTCAACATCACACACTTTTTCTACTTTACATCCATCCATCCATTTTCTTGGCCGCTTTTCCTCACTAGGGTCGCGGGGGTGCTGGAGCCTATCCCAGCTGGCTTCGGGCAGTAGGCGGGGTACACCCTGAACTGGTTGCCAGCCAATCGCAGGGCACACAGAGACGAACAACCACACTCACATTCACACCTAGGGACAATTTGGAGAGTTCAATTAACCTGCCATGCATGTTTTTGGAATGTGGGAGGAAACCGGAGTACCCGGTGAAAACCCACGCAAGCACGGGGAGAACATGCAAACTCCACCCAGGAAGGCCGAAGCCCGGACTCGATCTCACGTCCTCTGCACTGGGAGGCGGACGTGCTAACCAGTCAGCCACCGTGCTGCCCTCTACTTTACATACTTTTTTGTTTTTACATACTTTGATTCAACATATTATACTTTGCATTCTTCTCCACATTCTTCATTTCAAACTTTATATAATGTTTTTACTTTGACATACTTTTTTTTGTATTTATTTACTCAAATAATTTCATTTTTTTTCTACTTTACATACATTGTTGTTTTTTTTACACACTGTAATTTTAAGATTTATGTATTTTATATTAAACTGCATATAACTTTACACATTTTGTTTTCGTACATTTTATTGGACTGCATTATAGCAAAATTGCCCAATGAAAGTTTTTGGCTATAATTCCATAGTTCACAAACACGGCATTGCTCATCTCAAAAAGAACACCATACAAACAGTGAAGCATAGTGGTGGCCACATCATACATATGGCTGTTTTTGGTTTTTTTCCTAGCTGGAACTGTGGCTTGTTGCAAGTTGGGGGGGAATTATGAACTGTTCCAAATATCAGTCAAGTGTTATCACAGAACATTCAGGTTTTGCCAGGAAGCAAAAAGTCTACAGCATCTGAAAATTCATTTATTATTATTTAACTGGCGGCAGGTCTGTGCTGACTCCCATTCCACCAGTTTACTATGATTGGTTAATTCTGAACACTGCCACTTCGCAGTAATAAAAGGTTGTGCACACTGGAATGATTTAGCATTCCTGGCATTTTATTAGTGGTACGTAACTTTTGATATCCAAAGTAAAAGATCGGAATTAAAAAGGAGTGGTTAATTAGAGCGTTTCTTCTCAGGGTGGTTGGCTGGTTCGTGTCAGGGCTTGGCTTGAAGCTCCCTCAGCCTGTTCTTCCACTGCAAAATGACACTGAGGTAAGTTCTGGCCTTTTTATTTTTCATGTTGACCTACAATCTTGCATCTTTTCCTTCCTTCTCTGCGCACTGAATTGAACATTTTGTGCTCTGCTCACAGCCCACGGCAGATGTTCTAAAGAAAGGTGAGTCTCTCTTTAGACTTGTACTCAATACCAGACAATCAATTCATTTTGATAGCTCAGTGATTTCCTCAAATGTCACAATTCACAGTTCAGGACAGCCAAGTAGTTGTATTTTTTTTCTTTCTTTTTTTCCACAGTAAGGACGTTAGGAGCCTAACTCAGTACCTCTTCTCCTTCTGTTTCAGGGGGGAAGGCGCTGCGAGCCCCTTGAACAGCAGGAGGAGACGGCTGAGGGGCGCTACCGTTCTCACGCATATAGTATATAGAAACGCTTATCAGCTCTTTGCATTAAGATTTGTGGCACTACTGCAGCTTCTTAATACGCACACAATGATACACACAAGGCAAGGCAGCTGCAAGAATCTTCAACTCACCATACTGTACTCAATACAGTTCAATATTAATGTGTAGCATTTGTTGAAAGTTATATTTTCTTTTTCATTCACGCCCATTTCCTCTCACATTCCAAAATCATGTTTCTTGGGTTAATTGAATACTCAAAATTGTCCTTAGGTGCGAATGTGAGTGTTTGTTTGTCCATATGTGCTCTGCAATTGGCTGGCAATTGGTTCAGGGTGCCTCTTGCTCAAAGTCAGTTGAGGTTAGCTTCATCTCACCAGCGACCTTTGAGAGCATGAGTGGGACAGAATATGGATGGACGTTCTGTAGAATTTTATTTCTCGTTTTCTTTTATGTACTTTAGTCGATATATACTTGTCACATTCATGCCTCTAAGTGTCAACTAAAGGAGAAATAGATGATGAAAAAAGATGTCACACAAAGTATAATTACATAAGTACATTTCCCACATTTCTGACAAAATAATAAAATGGATTCATGCTAGATTAAATGGCAGCTATATGCATATATTTTATAGTGTTACTTGTTGGACTACATGAAAAGTATTTTTATCTAAACCATGTTACATAATGAACCCCTATTTATACTCAATATTGAGAGAGATTGTTGTTGAGTGTTATTCAATGCTAGCCGAGTTCCATTAGACAGTCTGGTAATTTATACAAAGAAGTGAAATGTAACAAAATACTGAATAAGGCCTATTTTGATGCACTTATTTTTCTTTGGCCTTGAACTGTGAAATGTGACATGTGGATGTACTATGTCGCGGTGTTCGATGGGATGTGAATTATCCTTTCATTCTCAAATCAAAACAACAAGCTGTCATTAAAAAATTCTGAGATGAATAAAAACTCACTGTGTGACTTTTCTCGTTTTGTGTAAATAGTTCATTTTCCACTGTTTTCTTTCCGCACAAAATGACCTGCCGTCGTTTCTTAGCCTCTACCAAACTCAATCCTGACATGGTGTTAGAAGACGTGGATTCAGACAACGAGGGTCACGACACGTCAGCTCACACGCAGCAGACCGTGGCACAGAGGAGACGGTCCAGTTCTTCCATGCACCTCCACAGGTGTGCTGAGACAAGCCAAGTACCACAATCATCCCATCCGGCTTTGGCTCAAATTCTTCGGGAGGATGCGGAGACCCAGACAGGCCGCTGGACACCGCTCGTTGAAAGCATCAGGCGGGAGGCCGAGGGTGTGGCTTTAGCCACCATGGAGGAACGGTACGTTCTCAAAATGGTCATTTTTACATTTGTTTTTCAGACTTGCAATTTGAAATTCGTGTGATCTAATTTATTTGGTCAATTCTACAAGTGGCGGTTAAAATAATTGTAAAAATATAAATAGAATAGAAAAGTAGAAAGCAGACTTCAGACAAATCTGACTTTTTGATTGTTTGTTTTAAGGGTGAGCCATATGCTATATGTGATGTCCGCTGTGTTTAAAAAAAAAACAAAACATTTTTTTAATCCTGATCATAAACAAACTGTGACAAAACATTACCGCTTGACCTTGTACTTTTCGAAGTGGCATTTAATAGATGTATTTTAATATCTACATTTCCTTTTTTTTATTTGAGAAAAAAAACAAAATGTATTGACCTCACATAAAGACGTAAGTTTCCGTAGAATTTTAAGACCCTTTAATGGGGAAGTCAACCCTAACATTTTCTTAAATTGTTCTACGTAGTCTAAACATGGCATTCTGATTAATGGTGGAACATGCATAAAATCTACCTGTTTTTATTCTTCTCTGGGCCCTTTTGCCATTTTGTGTTGACTGAAAATGACATCACAGTTGCTCAGGGCTCAGGTCGTAAGCAATCACGGCTCAGCTGAGATGTGCTTGGTCGTTGCCTGAGCCATGAGCAACTGTGATGTCATTTTCAGTCAGCAGCAAGTAGAAAAATATCCGCCCCTGAGATACATAAAAACGGGTGAATTTTGCTTCATAATTCTTATTCCACAAATGTAATTCTTATTCCACAAATGTGATATTTGTGGAATAAGAGTAGGCTTATACAACATAATCATTGTAACGGAAATGTTGGTTGTGTGACGTTAAAATTCTTATATTTGACAATCATGTTGCATTATTTATTATGTTTTTTATTAGGGATGGGCAAGTTATCGGTATCGGGCTGATACCTGTCCTTATTTCAAGGTATCAGTACTTGTGACGGCCTCTTGTGGCTGTTTTATGATCAGGAACTAGATGTTAGAAATAAGAAGAATAGAAAATTGGCATTCATTTTGTGTACTTTTAAGGAAAAATGCTATATTGGGATGTATATGTCTTTCTTTGGAATTTTCTGTCATTGCTTTTTGGAGGAAATGATGACTACTCAAGAATAGAGTACTCATACAAGTATCGGTCTGGAAAACAAGTGGTATTAAACATCCCTAGTTTTTAAAGTGCAGTACTACGTCCAAAGTGAAGAATCTGGGTCCATTATGAACATGAATTTAACAGACATACATTTTTTTCCCACAGTTTAAAACAGTTCTGTGGTATCAGACATTTTGACCAGGATATACAATGGACAAAAGCATCTGCTTTCTGCTTGTCATACTCCAGCTCAAATCCGTTTGGTGGTGGTGGTTTTGACTCTTTTGTTACCATCACTACCGGGGCGGAGTAGGACATGCGACAAAGTGAGCCTACTCAGTCTTGTGGCCACTCAAGCAACCATTCAAAAAAAATCTATGAGCATTAATGAGCCCCCACACTCCCTCTTGTGCATTTACTTGTTTGTTTTCATATTTAATGGGAGGTTGGTCATTTCAGAGAGCCAACTATTTGCATGCAAACAATTGTAAAGTCTATTTTCATTATCCTCTTTAAGTGATCACATATGACCCCTTGAATTGGAATTCTGGCCAAAAGAGATCCTGACGTTGACATCACGCTTACTAAAATGGCCGCTAGCGCAACTATTTTGGCAGCATATACAACGCTTGAGTAAAGGGCAAACGCCACACTTTAACAATGATTGACAGCTGTTGTGGACCAACTGCCCCAACGAGAAGAGGCAAAAAAAAAAGGATCCAGTATACTCCAGGCTACCAAAAGAGGAACAAATGTGTAGCCAATGTTGCCCTTTGTTCATGGTGGCTAAATCAGCAGATGCTAAATGTTACCACATTCATTTGTACTACTACGGTTTAACAGATATTACACAGTTTAATTTAATATCTGACCAACACCATAAATAAGACTTCCTACGGCATAAATGGCAGCGGCTGCGGCCGAATTAGCAGATGCTAAATTGCTAACGTACCTAAATAACACTGCCAAGAAAATAGAGTAATTAAGATTGAAATAAATTTTATCCTACCCTTATTCACATAAGCCGTTTTCAATTTCCGAAACTGCGTTGCTATAGATCACATCTCCCGTTCTGACATAGTACAGAGTGCAAATGTACACAAACAGACCAAAATACGACCCAAGGAGCTAATCTCAGATGATTCGAGAGCTTTGAGTCAACAACTGGAGTCAATATTCATTCCTGTCCAGCAGATGGCAGCAGCTGCGCAGGGCAAAGTTCAAAGCGGGCCTTGGCTTTCACTGGAGACCCTCTGACAGTTTCATCAAGACGGCTGTGATGAGAATTCGAGATGTCTGCTCAAAAAGTTGATGGACATTATGCTCAGACAATGCATAGGAGTCATTGAACAGTCACAGGGCGAGCGGATATACAGTGTACCATCCTTGTCGCAGTCTGTGTGGCCACTTTCCCCCCCGAAAGTGGCCTTTGTGCAGCTTGCCGTTCACTCTTTACACCAAGCAGAGCAGGAGAACGCTGTCCATATTCGTGGCCCAACAGCCAGGTTAATCCAGCATCGGAGAACGCTGTCCATTGTAGCGTCACCCAAGAACAACACCTCTCGTCAAAGATTAAACCCGCCTGAAACATTATACACTCGCAACAGACAGAGGGAGATGAGATCTGCTTGTTGTAATTCATTTTTGTTAATTTATTTATCTTTATCTATTTTGTAGTTTTATTTAAATTTGTTCACTACACTATAGCAAGTAGTATTACTATATTTACGCATATGTCTACCATAGACATCTTCTTCAATACATGTTACCTCAAATTATGCTTAAAATGTGACAGCTCCCAGTCGGCGCCCTCATGGGGAGTCCTCTCAAGTGTCAGGACCTGCACGCAAAATGGCCGACTTCAAATTCTGGAAAGGGACTCAGAGACAGAACAAAGGTTAAATTATTTTGACACCTACGAATGAGTTATGAGAGATGCAGGGGAAAAAATAAAAAATAAAAATCCTTTTTCAAAAAAATAACAATTATTACTCATTCAACTATAAAAAGCAGACCTGATTAATAAAATAATACGGATAGTGGCCTGTAGTTATCATCTAAACCTCTATATCATTTCGCTTAACAGGAACAATTTGATCTAACAGATTAGCATCAGAAGACCCCCTGCTATTCACACACGCACAAAAAATTGCAACCAGTTGCTGCTTGTCACACAAAAAAAATTACAGTCTACCTCCTAAAACAATAGCACACTCCCCCATCCCCCACAGGCCTGTCTCTAAACAAGCATGGGGGGAAGGGCTTTAAAAATTCACAGACAAAGGAGAAATTCTCCCCCACAACAAAATATGCAGAACGAGTTCCTGCCACCTCCCAATTTCACCCCCACTTTTGAGGACAAAGAAATTGGAGCGAGAGAAAAAAATTACTTTCCACCCTTTATTCATTTAAACCTACTTTTTCCACTTTTCTGCAAAATGCCATTCATATACAACCTATCTTATCTCCCTTATTTTTGGAGACACAAAATACCTGTCTCCAACAAACTCAGTCTTCCTTTCACTTAACTTCTGTTCTTCTCCATTTCCATAAAGGCATTGAGGAGAAAAACCACAAAAACTGCCCTTTTTTTTCAACACTCCCCCAGGACATTACGCAATATACCTTTCCATTGTTAGGGTCACACAAACAGTCACAACTCTCTGCACACAAACAAGAAAAAATACCACCCCCCCAAAAACACACAATTCACACATGCTCCACATATACCTCACACAGTCTCATCTCACCAAATGGGCCCAGCACTCATACGCAACACAAACTCCCAAATTAATCCAGTGACGTCTCACTTGTTGAACCAATTCAAGAGGCCAAAATCCTCACCGCAATGTTGCTCATTACTCCTCCAAAAAATAAAATAACCACAGACGAACACAAATATCTCCGAAGTGCACGGACACACGTAATAAAATACACCGTGCCTCCGTCGAAAAATAACTTATATCCAGATCTATCGTTTACTTCGCGAAGCGGCTAAACACAACAAAAATAGCAAACTATTAATACAAACATAGCCGTTCACTTCAATCTGTTCATGCTGTCTCAATCACAGCAGCGCCGAATCCACCGTCACGGTACTTCCGTAAAACAAGACCGTCACCACGTACGTATAGTTTAAATGTCGACTTATCCGTGCACAATCCATCGTAACGTTACGTACGAAACTCAAACCTAGGTAGCCGCGACTGACACGTCGCGCACACTGCAGAAGACAAACAATGAAAACCGCGTGGCCAACACACCACCACGGAGCTTAACAAACAAACGCGTACACTAAACAAAGACAATACCTGTTCACTCAGATCTCACGTACAACGTAGCCAAATTTTGCCGACGAAACCCGTCGCAGAGTCCACGACAAACAGAATTCATCTAACAACAAGGATAAAAAGTCCTCTTACCATATTAACTCGGCGCCATGGAATTCTGTTCGTCCGGACTCCGCCACGGGGCACGTAGAACGGCAGAGCTCGAACGTCGGGCGTCACCAATTGTTGTAAATGAAGGATTCTTACCATTTGCGTGTTCATGCCATTGATTAATAAACATACATGAGATCAGTGAATTCAGGCATTTTCTTCACATTTATTCACGACATCGCGAACAGGAGAAAGATAGGAGCCACCCGCGCCATCTTGTATCTCTCACTGTAAAGTTCCCATGCCCCCGCCTGTGGCTAATATCCCTTTGTCCTCCAAAACGTTACCTCCCAGAGTCACATGACTACGCCCCCATTCGTCACAATGTCTCAATACATTTGCTAGTAGGAATTTAAAGGGAAAGAGAATTGTCATACAAAACTATACTATAATCAAAGCAATTTTGTCCAATTCTAAATAGTCATAACTAAATCAAAACAGTTATAATTAAATTGAAAGAAATATTATGTTTCAACACATAAAGGGGAAATAAATCCTTTGTATGATCAGATTTGAAAGCACTCACCGGCAACAGAGGAGGTAATCCCACATTAGCAGCGTCACCACAAAGGAAAAAAAAAACCTGCTAACACTTCATTGGCAGTCCAACATGTCCTCCTCGCGCATGTATATCAAGTCATTTTCATCAAAGTGACTCTCAATGCTCTTCGGCGGAAAGTTGACTGATAAACGCTAGTTTTCGCCCTCCACGCCATTGTAGCCCATTAACGCTGTGCCAATACTTTCCTGCCGCAGAGGGGCAGAAAAAGTTTAGAAAAAGTCACGCCATTCATAGCCTTTAATGACACTTTCGTTATTCTGTATGAGTAGCAGTTTCTCCAGTGGAGACAGACGAAACAAATATGGCACATTCGATACTTCTATTTATACTATGAAAACGGATGCCTACTCTTCTCAAGGGACAAGGGAACCAACCTATGCAGTTCACACTCGAGATTTAAGCACAAATCTAAGATGGCACAAGAGCAGCTCCCAGCCATGCCATTTAACGCAAAGTATGTTGTCAGTTTGCTGCAGGAGCGCGAGGAGATGGCCCTCATAGCCGCAGAAGTGGCGAGACAGGCGGCCGAGATGGCCGTCCGACAGCTGGCCAGCGAGGGTCAGTCCATCAAACTCTCACTGGGGAGCCAAGAACTGCTGGAAGAGCCTGATGCAGAGTATGCCTTCCTTTTCGTCACTTTGGATCATGTGATATGATGTGTGATGTGGTATGGGAACTTGACACATGACTGTGCTCACTGTTTTCAGACTGCAAGTTTTACAACAAGGGAATCATCTAGTCATCATTGCGTAAGTCAAAGAAGGTTGAAAAGAAAGTCGTTGTACGACCCTTTGATGCACTTTTGCTATGTCTGCTACAAAATGTGTAGATATTTTTGTAATTTGTCTCCCGAAATGAAGGAGATTCACAACCACAACACTGTAAAATGGGATCAATTCAGTTCTCTCTGTAATGAGTCGGTGTGCTAATTGGCTCCAAATCCCACGGCTGTCTTGTTATGTGACCTGTGCACATGCTGCCTCAGTATCACAGCATCATGCCTAGCAACCGCAGCTTCCCTTGGCAACAGCCTCGTCAGCCCTCCCCCTTTTTCACGCACCAACCTTCCCTTCCTCCATTGCCGTGGTTCCCACGACAACCTGCACACCTGATGCTGCTGTATTGTATGACCTGACACGCAAATGAGGAAAGAAAGAGATCAAATGGAATATTTAGCCCGTTGTTTGACTATATTTGAATGAAATCTCTTTTTTTTTTTTTAATAACCTGGAATCCTAGTTTTATAAATGCCTGGTGGTTTTTTCCTAAAACAGACACATCATGAACATTGACGGATAAAAGTGAGTATTACGTAAAACGTGAACATAGCCTGATGTCATCAGTTGATGCTTATTATTGAATCCTAATCTTACTTTGCCGCTTCATTGATGTCGATATTCAAAATTGTAATCCGTTACATGTGATGGCCAAATCACTTGTTGCCACTGTGTTTAGTACGGTACATAGCAGCAATCCTAGAGTGGGGTACTAATTTGAATGTAATAATAATGAAGACAGAGGGAGAATTGTGTCCGGAACTTATGGATAAGAGCATTTTTAGTTGGACTGACTAATTTATGTATTGATTTTGATAAAAAACAGATTTGTCAGAATATGGAAAATAATATTAGGTTGCTATTAAGTGATGTAAATCAGGCATTATGCAAAGGCCTTTGCTCTAGCAAAGTAATTTCCATACATTGACTGAATGCTATACCCTCTTGATTACATCTAATCTCTTATATCAGGAAATGTTACGTCCAATCCTCGTTTTCAAACATTGACATTATACAACACCGTTAGCAGTGATGTTAAGCAATCAGTCAAAGACAACAGCAAACATGTTTGTTTTTGCCTGGTAGCAAGTGACGCTACTAAAAAGGAATACAAAACAAGTAATACAAACAACCTATTAAAGATTTAGACCATGTTTCCATAATAGCACATAACATTTATTTATTTATTTAATTTATTTTTAAAAAGTCAAAATGGGAAATAATGCTTTCTATCTACAGAAAAGAAGAGCTTCTTGTTGTTGAGGAGCAGGAAGAAAGCAACGCTGAAGAGGAAACCATCATTGAAGAAGGTGTAGAATGGCAGACATTAAGCCTAAATTGCATGACACACGCTCTTTTCACTACAAAGACATTCTCCACAAGCTTCAAATTTACACCATATGATAACTCCAACTTTGTTCTGTTTTAATTCCATGTCATCCAAAATGAAAGACAAAGGAGAGCCCAAAAAGGAGGTCGAGCCACGAGCGATATCCCCATCTCCCCCTCCCGGACCCCAACCAGTGAAGGCCTCTGAGTCGGAGCGTGTTCAACAAGCGGCGGTCCAGAGACAAGAAGAGATTTCACAAGCTGAGCCTGTAACCCAGCAGCCACAAAAAGCTGACAAAGACATTCAAGACGCCAAGACTGATGAAAAAGTAATCAACACACATGCAATGACATATACACTACATGTATAGCTGATTCGGATATATGAGACACATACAGCACAGGACAGTGGTGCCTTGAAATACAAGTGCAAATATACGAGAACATCGTTCAGCCGAGTTTTTGCTTAGACTTGCAAGCGTTATTTTAAAGAGGAACACAAAAATGTTCTTTACAATAATATGCCTTGTATGCCCCCACACGTCTAAACAGCATTCTGAATAATATTGTGCTTGTGGAATATGACTTAAGCAGCTAATGTGTCACAAAATGACGTCCCAGTTTCTCAGGGCTGAGTTAAAGGTGCATTGCGGAGGGTGTCACTTTTTTACTCGTGACTGCCACCTCTGGCTTAAAGTGTAACTGCAGCCTTTGTGTCAAGATGGTGCCTGCGCCTAAATAATATATATATATTTTTTCCAGTTTTCTTGGGGACTGAGCTGGAGTTTTGGGCTGTGCCGTCAGGGCTCTTTGTACTCATCTGGGCATTGGTGGAACATGCATGATTTATATTTATATCATTTAGACAAATGTTAACAATTCGCCACAGCTCAGCTTCAGAAAACAGATGAGCTGTGATGGGTCATTATCTGAGCCCTGAGCAACTGTGATGTCATCTTCAGTCGACAGCAAGAGGCAAAATGAGATAGATAAAAACGGGTGGAATTTGCTGCTTAATGTATATTCCACAATATTGATGAGTTTTTGGGTCATACAAGATATTATTGTAAAGAACATTTTTGGGTTGACTTTGAGTAAACACAATTTTGTTCACTTCACAATAAGCAGCAGTTTGGCAAATTGTGAATCAGAAAACGAGGCTTCAACCTGTTTCATGCCACTTTACTGTCACACTAAACAAAAGAAGAGGAACAACCACATTGTTTTTAAAACTAAGTCCACTAGTCTAACGTTTACAAACAATACGAAATGCATCGATAGACACGGTTGTAGAAGCAATACATTGAACGCAAATGGAGGAGCAACACATTTAGACAGATAATATCGCAATCCTTCCAGGCATATATTCTTGATCCTTTGTAAAAATTGACTTTGTTTGTCTCTTGCAGAGGAATGCCACCGAAGACGAGTGTGGGGGTAAGTGTCATTTGGATATGCTGTAGCTCATTTTTACACAGTGTGTGCCTTCTATTGGCTGCTGTTATACTAGCAGAGAGTAGGGCGTGGTATCGATTCTAATTCCCACATTTGATTCAATTTCGATTCACAAGAGTTTAGTTTGATTCAATTTCTATTTTTCCCGATTCGATTCACTTCAATTTAATCCGATATTGATTAATTATAGCACATCAATTCTTCTTAACCCATTTGCTCCAAAAAACATATGAATATGTTCTATTTTAAATATGACCATGCTCCCAAAGACGTATTTATAAGTTTTTTTATGTTTTTTTTTTTAAATGCTAGAGCATACAGCCTCTGAACTGCAGAGAACGGTTGAAAGAATGGTAGTTATTACAAAAACGGCCAGCAGGTGGCAGCAGAGTATAAGAGATCAACCAAGGCCATGTTGAAAACAAGCTCTTTTCCCCACAGTTTAAACAGGTTTGTGAATAATGATGAAACTTAGCTTTATTCTAATGCTAATTGCTGTGAAACGGAAACAGATTCAAATATACTTTTATTTCTTGATGAAAGAAGGGACTCTAATCTTTCTTTTGTTAAAAATGTAAAAATCCAGTAAAACAGCCGGAAGCAAAGGGGGTTGCTTCAGTGAAATGGCTGGGAATGAATGAGTTAAATGTCAAGGATATGATAAAAACTCCATAAATATTAAATTCCAAAGTAAATTTTGCAGAGGCCATAACTGATCAAATGGTTTAGTTTATTAATGAATGTAACACATGTTATCACTTCAGCAAGGATGAGATGAAATTATTTTCATAATCTAATTCAATAATTATAAATTTAAAAGATTCTGAATTGTCTTTAAGTGAAATAAGTCAGCCAGGTCGTTCATAAATGTAAGAAATTACTTTTAAATTCACGTGAACAGCCAATTTCAAGAAGAAAAAAAGGATATATAGCATTTTATGAATCGATATCGGGCTTGAAAGGAAAATCGATTCGATATTGATTATTGGAGTTTTTAAACCCAGCCCTAGCGGACAGAAATAGACAACATTAATCTACAGACTAGGAATGTATTCAATGATAGCATGAGCTCCTCTTTATAAGGATCCCAAGATGATTGCTGACCGTATAAAGTGTTTGCTATCCACCTGTCTCCTTTGTAGCGCCAGTAAGCTGCGATGCATTTAAGAGCTGCCTGATGCGCATTCCCCACACCTCCGAGTGCCTGGGCAATATCAACGCCTTCTTCAAAGAGAACGGCATCTCCCGTCCCAAGATCCCCCCCATGCCTAAACTACCCGCCCAGCTGTCCGACATCACCAAGCATTTACCCTCACTGCCGCCCGAGCTGCGCCAAGAGCTCTCTCAGATCCGACTCACGCAGGTTCCTCGAGACATTGCCCGCAGTCTGAGCGAGCTCTTGCCCGCGGCCTCCGCCACCACGTCCTCGGCCCGTTCCGGCCTGACCGCGGCCCACCAGAGCTTGGCAAGCATTCCTCAGAAGCTCTCCCAGTTTCCCAGCAGAACGCAGGACTACCTCGGCAACATCTGGAGCCGTCTCAACAGCCTTATGCCTCACGATGCCTAAAAAACGACAACAGCAGCAAAAGCAAAAGCAGGACTTGGAACTCGACCCGTTTGCTAGACAAGGCCCTCTTTCTCCTCCTCACCATCATCTTCGCTCCCGCTCTCCGTCTCCGTCCTCGCCCGACGGCAGCGTCCTTGACTTGCCCAATGTCCCCGCCTACCCCCGCCTGCCACCCATTGTCAGCCCCCCGTCGAAGCAGCTCAACTCGCTGTCCCGCCAACTTTCGGGTCTCTTGAACCCGGCCTTCTTCATCGAAGATGACTCGCACATTTCGCCAGTAAGACGCTCAGGTGAATCAGTGGGCCGCAAAATTCAACTTCTTAACTCATTCAAACCCAAAAACGTATAAATATGTTTTTGAATACTTTGTCCTTCACTCCCCAAAATGTATTTATATGTTTTTTTTGTGTTTTTTTATGCTAGAGCATACAGAAGGCTTTGATACAGCTTCTGACATGAAGAGGTTGCTTAAAGCAATGGTAGATTTTACAGAAAATGGCCGGCAGGTGGCAACTGAGTATAAGAGATCAACGCAGGCCATGTTGCAACAAGCTATTTTTGCTAGTGTTTTCACCAAGAATGTGAATAATGATTAAACTTAGATATATTCTAATGCTAAGTGTTGCAAAACGGAAACAGATACAAATATACATTTTTCCTGATGAAAGAAGAAACTCTATTCTTTCTTTTGGTAGGTTCCATGTTTTTATAGCAATAGAACAGAATATTCTGCGGGCCTTGCAAAATCAGTCAAAATCCAGTAAAACAACCGGGAACGAAGGGGGTTGCTTCAGTGAAAATGGATGCGAGTGAATGAGTTAAAGTTACTATTCTGTTGGGTTACTTTATTATATACAGTAGCGTTATTGAAGAAATTGAACTTTAATCACGCTTTGATATTGCTTTTGCGCCTTCACACTGGTCTGGTATTGAGGGTGGCAGAGCTGAGCCAGATGATCCAGATTGATTCGTTTATTAGATGAGCTCCAGAATACAATTATAGATGGCTTAATTCAGAGATCCTCAGGCATTAGGTTGTACCCTTTTCTACATCTTCGTGCCCCATCAAGCTCTGCTTTTGGCCTGCTTTGCTGTGTGCATTCATGTGCAGATCAACCTCTTGGCTCTGTTTCTAACATATCCCGTGTCACCTCTCTCTGTAAACTCACAGGCAGTTCTAGACTCAGCCTCCGTCCAGCAGTCACCGTCGAGGATGTCGACTCGCACTGCGAGAAAGCTGGGGATGGAAAAGGGAAGGAACTCCTCACCCCGCAAGATCCTAGACTAACAACCTTGACTGTCCCCGTCGCCCCAACAGGAGGTCGGCAGAGGTGAGAGTCAAAGACAACAATATACTTGTGTTAAATAAAGGTGTATTTATGCAATAGTGGTGAATATGTACTAGTATGTACATATATTAAGAGGGGATAGGCAGAGAAGACATCCACATTTCTATTATAATGAGAACTATTTGTACTGTATATTTTTATTCTTTTGCCCCAAATTGTTTAAAATAAAAATAATAACAACAATAATAACATTAATAAGAATAATAATTAAAATAATAATAATAATTAAAAAAAATGTTTATAATGATAAAAATGAAAATAATAATAATAATTATTATTTGATGGACTACAGTATAAAAACAAGATTTATAAGATGTTTTGTTTTAAAATGTTGACCATCTCTAATGAGTGTGCTTAATGTCTTCTTATTTTGCAAAAGCAGCAAAGGAGATAAAGAGTAAGAAGGCCGCATGGATTGTTTGAATTGTAGTTGTCTGCTCAACATCTGTTTGTTGACTCTAATGAGCCCTTCAGTGTACTATAGACACACAGGTGTATTGTACAGTATAGCTTTGATGCATTCTGCAGTGAGCATAGCTTCAAATTGATATATCACTGCATGCTTGTATGTGAGTGAAACATTTCTGTCCACAATGAAATGACTAGCAATTAATTTGGAAGTTATTCAGCATGGATTGGAATGAAATGGTTCACATGTTCCTATTGTTGTCTCTTCTACCCTCTACTGTCCCTTCTCCTGTAATGTGCTTTAAGTGTCTTGCAGATACTATTGTGTGTGTACAATTTGCAGTATAATTAAAGTAACATAAAAATATATATATATTAAGGACAATGTGAGATTCTAAAAACAAAACACGCACACGGTCTGTGCAGAACACAATTTTATTGTCATGTTTTGTGATGTTCAAATGAGTTGTAAAGGTTCTTTTGCTGTTGTCATTTGTTGTGATTGTGACGCCACAAATTTATTTCAGCTACTGTTTGTTAGCACATAGAGGCAAAAGTCAATAAATGGATTGATCAGCCTTGCAGTCTGGCTGCATGAATGTGTCCACTACACGTTGTCCTTCTTTCCTCATTTGATTTTTGTGGCTGTATTTTTTTTCCCACATCTCACTATTGTTTCTTAAACTTTGCCCCAATCATGCACAACAACAGTGTTTGAAATCATAACATTATCTGGACATCATCATGAATATCTAGCTCCACCAGGGTCTATTTGTCTTGTCGTTATGCTGCATCCACTTCCTGCTGCTCCCTATCAGCTGTGGCCATCCTGTGGCCACCCATCACAGTGTCATGAGCGACAGCAGACAGTATGAAACAGTGACAAACCTGTCTCAAACTCTTCTCCCTTAGTAGGAGGCTGCAATCTCAAAGTGAAGATGATGATGAGGAAGCACGCGTCCCGGTCAGAGCCTGGGCCAGCCAGTCCAGCATCCACAGCTTTGATGACCCGTGAGTCCCACACAGCCACGCACATACACGGCAGATAAAAGGCGTCGCCACGGTGACATGCGTTTTGATTTTGAAGCTTGCGAGAACGTCCGTCATCGTCCGCCAGTCAGACCAGTACGGCGGTCAATGAGCGCCTTCAGGAGCTGGTCCGCATGTTTAAAGAGAGGACGGAGAAGGCAAAAGAGAAACTCATAGACCCTGACAGCTCTGATGAGGACAGCATCATCCTCTGTGAGTGACATTCAATGTTTTCATCTGTCATTGTTTGAAGCTATAATATATAAATTAGGGATATGATGTAACCATTCACTCGACCCTGATTTGATTCGATTTTTATGTTCCCAATTTTTGATTTGTCAATTTTTTTCCCCCAAAATGACTCATTTGATAACCAAAATATGTTTTTATTTTAACATCTGCATTTTTTCCTTGTACAAACATTAACTTTTTGTAACTTTATTTAGAAAAAAAAACTCAAAAATGAACTAATCATTTTGACGGTTTAACTACATTTTGTCTTGTTATCAGTGTTTTGTGGTTAAGATTAATATACTGCCCTCGCAATACGTTCTTATTTTTGTGCAGTGAGGCAGATAATAGAAGAATGAAGCTCAAGAAGCCTTGTTGAGGATTCGTGACTGGATTCATTTACTTTTTTTCTCCGCATAGACTGACTAGATGTCTGTTTAACAAATGTAGCAATGAGGCCCTCTACTGGACTAATAAGACACTACATCAGCGACACGTATTTCACAACAAGTCGCATACCTGTCAACTTGTACGTTTTATACATATTTTATACGTTTTTTTACCATTTCAAATCATGTACGCCGTACACCGACTTTTGTACGGGGGAAAAAAAATGCGCTGACATGCGCATGCGTAGATATACACATACCTGTCAACTTGTACGTTTTATACGTATTTTCTACGTTTTTTTACCATTTCAAATCATGTACGCCGTACACCGACTTTTGTACGGGGGAAAAAAAATGCGCTGACATGCGCATGCGTAGATATACATAGAGTAAATATCGTGGAAGCAAGCATGGAGGAGCCACCTAGTAAGAAACGAAGAACTCAAGGATCGGGTCGACACCAGAAAGAATGGGAGTTACTTCAAGGTGAATATGCTGGCTGGATTAAAACATCGTTAAGAGGCACTCAATTCTCATTCTGTGTCCCTTGCAATAAAGACGTGAAAGTTGCTGCGAGTGGATTTTACGATCTGAAGAGCCACTTTAAAACTGCCGGACACGTGGAGAATGTGAAAAAAAACAATTCACATGTCCCATTAACCAAGCACTTCGTCTCTACCGCAAATCCTGCAGCATCCCACAAAACGACAAATGCGGAAATTCTCTTCAGCCATTTTCTTGCTGAGCACAACATTGCTTTCACAGCTGCGGACCACTTCTCGGATTTGGTGAAAGTTATGTTTCCGGATTCACAGACAGCTAAGGTAATTTATTATTATTATTATTATTATTATCATTCATATCTACAATGAATCAGCATTTATGGCACGTGTCAAAAATTAAAATTTTATATTTTAATATTATATTTTTGCAGGAGTTTGCATGTCGGAGGACCAAGGCTACGATGATTGTTAAGGAGAGCCTTGCACGTGGCTACACCCAAGACGTCATTCAGTACTGCAGAACTCACCCATTTACCCTCATGATTGATGAAAGCAATGATCGTACTACCAAAAAGCGACTTGTTGTGTTAGCTCACTTCTTTGATGGGGAGAACACAAATACCAGACTCCTCGATTTACCAGAGTTGGCATCAGGCACAGCAGCATCAATCTTTGCCGTTATTGACAACATTTTACAAGAAAATGACATTCCATGGAGTAACGTTGTGGGATTTGCAAGCGACAATTGCAACACCATGGTTGGAAAGAAAAACTCTGTCTTGTCTAGGATAAAAGAAAAAAATGGGGCTGTTTTTAGTGTTGGATGCATTTGTCATCTTGGCAATCTGTGTGTCAAAGATGGACTGAAGACATTGCCAGTAAACATAGATGACTTGCTGGTGGATATATTTTATTTTTTTAAAAATAGTTCCAAACGAATTGAGGATTTTAAAGAGTTTCAGGACTTTACAAATTCCGAGCAAGAAAAAATCCTAAAGCATTGTCCGACACGATGGTTGTCTCTGCAAAAAGTGGTTGAAAGAACATTGTCTCAGTACGAAGCACTCAAAAGCTACTTCGCTAGCCATGCGGATGTTGAAAGGGCAGGTAAAGTGAAAAGCATCCATGATCGACTTCAAGACCCTGTTACTCTCCTCACACTCCACTTCCTCAGCTTCATCCTGCCTCAAATAAATCAATTCAATATTGTGTTCCAAACAGAGGCATGTATGATTGGAGATTTGCTACCAGAAATGGAAAGACTCTTAAAGAAACTCTTGGTGAAATTTGTGCAAATGGAACATGTCAAATCTGCTGATAGCCTGCTGGCAGTTGCAGTTACAAACAGATGCCTGCAGCATGAAGAGAGCAGGCTTGCTGTTGGCTTGGGCACCAGGGCCCTCTTCCAAGACACCAATGAGGAGGATGAAATCAGGCAAAGCATCACACCAGCCATGCAAGCAACTTTTTTTTCCTCTGTTCGCTCCTTCTACGAGGCTGTTGTAACTAAAATGATACAAAAATTTCCATTTGAGAATACAATACTGAGTGACTTGGTGGTGTTGGACCCAAGAAAGAGAGAGATGTTGGATTACACAAGTATTGTTAAGCTTGCAAACAAGTTTACACCAGACTTTGATCAGGAACAATTAAAAGATGAATGGGAAGACTATCAACTAATACCTGATGATCTTCTCCCTCAGAAAAGTCAGGATGGACAACCAATTCGTCCAGAGACATTTTGGCCTCATGTGTTCAAAATGAAAACTGGTTTGGGGCTGGATCGCTTTCCACTGATGAGAAAGATGTATCTAATTTTACTCAGCCTTCCTCACAGTAATGCTGATAGCGAGCGGGTTTTCAGCCATGTGAGGAAAATTCATACAGAGTACAGAAAGACAATGGGAACAGACACTCTTACTTCTTTATTACAGATGAAATTGAACTGTGACAACTGTTCCTCACAAGTGAGACCCTCATTAGAGCAGATAAAGTCTGCTAAATCATGCACATTGGCTTACAATAGAAAGCACTGAAGGCACAGTTTATTGCATTGTAAACTTTTTAAATTGAATAAAAGACTTTGTATGCAAATTACCTTTGTTATTTCTATTACACTGTCTGGTTACCGCGAGTAAACATGCGTCGTACGGTGTTTGTAAGTTTTTTTTGGGGTTTGTAAGGGGAATCATAATCATTTATAAGGGCAGTTATCGGCAGAGGTTGACAGGTATGCAAGTGTGATTCATCTGATAGAGCGGGCGGCCACAGGCGTTAAACACACAGACGATAAAGTGTGTCATTAAGTAAACAAGGGGCCACTTCCGAAACTTAAAACATTAAATTAATTACTTACAAAGATTTAGCCAAGTTTTTACTGGCGTCTACAAATGCGCCGTTATTTGGAAAACGTGTCCGGACCCAAAAAGGGTCTGACTAGAAACGAGGAAAAACTGCGCAAGGAACAACTAACAGTTAACATGAAGCTGTGAATCGATACTTTAATTTTTATTTATTTATTTTATTTATTATTTATTTATTAATTTAACCCCTTCAGGCCTGCATTTTTTTTCCTGCTGGAGTTTTCGGTGTATCGTTACATCCCCAATAAAAATATCTGTACATAGTTTTGTGTGACCTGTGGCTTGTGTGACCTCCCTCATAATGACCTGTGTCCTGTTACTAGCTCCTCCAAAGGCCCCAGCGCTGCAGCCTGCTCCAGCTACTCAGCCTGTGGACAAGGAAGATGCTGACGAGCTCCCTGGTCCATCAGGAGGAAGAGCCGACAGTGAGGCAGATGAGGAGAAGTCCGACCGTCAGGTGAAATCCACTCGACGGACACGAGCCTCAGCGCGCTTCCGCTTCCCCGCCAGCATCGACCCTTTCACCAGTGAGAACCCTCCCACCACCTCTTCCCTCCTTCGTCACCACCAGCAATGGTCCTCAATGCAGTATTAGCATGCTTTAGCTCAGCATTGATAGAAGTTCCAATCAAGATTCTACTTTATTTGTAGTGTCATGATCATTGTCTCATCTCTTTTGCCAGATTTAATGTACGTCCTGTGGATGTTCTTGGTATCTCTAGCGTGGAACTGGAATGTGTGGTTCATCCCAGTGCGTTGGGCTTTCCCCTACCAGACTCCAGGCAATATTTACTACTGGCTGCTGACTGACTACCTTTGTGACCTCATTTACATCCTGGACATCACCGTCTTTCAGCCACGTCTGCAGTTTGTCCGTGGAGGGGACATAGTTGTGAGTGGCAAAATATGACATAATTAATTGCTATCTCACGGTGAAAATGCCATTTTTTGTTTTCTTTTATTTGGCCTCAGCTGTGAAAAATTGTTTTGGATCTAGAGTTGTCATGTGTATGATTCCTTATGTTGTCATTTCTCAACAGTGTGACACAAAAGAAATGAGAAAGAATTACATGAAAACCAAACGTTTCAAGGTAAGAGTTTATATGCTTAGGCACCTGTGTATTTGTCTGAATATCCATGCAAATAGGAACTGCTCGTGAATGGATGAACTTCACATTTTCACTTGTTTCCAAATTTTAAATTTGATGATATCCACCTTAATCACAAAATAACCCACTAATGAACTTTTACTATGTGTGTTCCAGTTTGATGTGGCCAGTCTTGTTCCGCTAGAGCTCTTCTATTTCAGAACTGGCATCAATCCTCTTCTGCGCCTGCCCCGGTTACTCAAGGTCAGCATTTTTAAATTAAAACAAACAAACAAACAAACAAACAAAAACCTTATTATGGACATCAATAGCACGGAGAATAATAGTTTCCATTAATCCTCATTAGATCAACTCGTTCTTTGAATTCAATGAGCGTTTAGAGGCCATCTTGACCAAAGCCTACGTCTACAGGTGAGCTGTCTTGACCTTGTTGTTAACTGTTAGTCCTGTTCGTCTTTTTAGCAGTACTGTACATCCTCCTCCAGTAATGTTTAACCATTTGAACATAAGAAAAATAAAATACCACACAGAACATAATTCCCCACTATCAGAATAACTTTGATAATAGTATTTTAATGATAATATATGAGAAGCCATCTTCTTGCATATGAAGGATTACAAATAAATGAAAAATCACTGACACTAGTGTAGTGGGGTCAGCCTGACTTGTGTGCCCAAGGTTCACTTCCACTCAGTGACAGTATGAACGGGAGTGTGGATGCCTGCCTGGTTATAATGTGTCCTGTAATCGACTGGCGCCCAGTCCAAGGTGTACTCTGAACTTTACTCGAGGTCAGCTGGGATAGGCTTGACCTCTCCGTGACCCTGAACATTATATGATATGCTGTTTACAAAATGGATGAAAGGATATAAGTAATTGAATATGAAATAATTTGGTTTTAGAAGGATTATCAGCAAATATGAAACTTAATCATTTTACAGTCATCACTGTATATTGTACATGTGCGTAGAGTGTGATGATTAGTCACAGGCCGACAAGACATCCCACTTCCCGTTTCCATATTTTTACATAGAGTTTATTGGTGAGTTAACCCATGCAAGTTTTGCTTCAGAAATGAGACTTTCAAGTAGCATCAAAGAAGTTCAACAGAATTTTTCAATTGGTGCCATGGCCCGGATGCATTTGTTTGTTCTTAGCGTTTGTTGGTTTATTTAAAAAAAAAAATAATAATAATAATAAATGGTAGAGGCTACCTTGATGGTGTATTTTGGTTAAAACAAAAGGAGAAGAACAATGAGTAGCAGAATAGCCAGTCATTAAAATGCATGATGTAATAAAAAAGACACATTAAAAAAGTCAAAATGATAAAAAGTAGCATAAATTAATTAATTAATTAATAACGATGATGATGATAATAATAATAATAAAAGTTTAAAAAGTCCCAACTGGTCTTTTTCCTCATCTTTGGCATCCTTTTAAATCCCAAAGTGCTCATTTCTTATCTTTTGTATTTGAGGGTGATCCGGACCACCACGTATCTTCTCTATTGTCTCCACTGCAACGCCTGCCTCTACTACTGGGGCTCCGCCTACAAAGGATTGGGCTCCACTAAGTGGGTGTACAACGGCAAAGGCAACAGGTCAGTGGAACAGACGTTGCATGTTTCGTTTGGCTCCACAGATGAATGGCGGCAAACAAATAAGTTGTGTTGATGTCTTCTTGCCACAGTTACATTCGCTGTTACTACTTTGCGGTAAAGACCCTCATCACCATTGGGGGGCTGCCGGATCCTACCACCCTGTTTGAGATTGTCTTCCAGCTCATCAACTACTTTGTGGGAGTCTTTACCTTTTCTATCATGATTGGCCAGGTCGGTTTCACAAAAGACAAATAAGAAAGTAGTAACACAATGGTGCAGTATATAATGAAGGCGTTCTTCCTCAGATGCGTGACGTAGTTGGTGCGGCCACAGCTAGTCAGACATACTACCGTACCTGTATGGACAACACCATTAAATACATGTCTTCATATCGCATCCCCAAAGATGTCCAGAACAGAGTCAAAACCTGGTACAACTACACCTGGCAATCGCAAGGGATGCTGGGTAAAGAAATGAGACCTTCAAGTAGCATACAAGGTTACGGGTTCACTTTTTGCCAGTGCCTGTGAAGCTGCAACACCACTGCACAACAATAATGAACATGTTACCGCCATGATGGTGCCAGTCGAAAATGAACATTCTTACATTTGTAATGGCAGAATTTTGAATATCTTTAGGTAATACAGGTGTAACTCATTTCATGGCCCCTTGATGGATGTATGGTATGTAATAATATTAGGGCTGGGTATCAATTTTAATTTCCTCAATCGATTCAATTTAGATTTTTCTCGATTCTATTCAATCCAATTATGGAGCATCAATTCTTAAATGTCAAGGACCTGATTAAAAATGCCACAAACATTAGCTTCCAAATTAAATTTTGTGGAGGCAGTAACTGGTTAAATGATTTAGTTTTTTAATGAAAGTAACACATGTTCTAATCACTTAAAAGTGATTAGAACTTGTGTTACAAGGATGAGATGAAAATATTTTCATAATTCTAATTCAATAATTGTAAATATAAATTAAAGATTCTGAATTGTCTTAAAGTGCAACAAGTCAGGTCTTTAATAAATGTAAGAAAATACTAATTTACGTGAACAGTACATTTCAGGAAAAATGGCACAAGAAGGCCTTTAAGATTACATTTTCTTATAAATTTGTGGGGGAAAAGAGATATGAACTCATTTACTCTCAGCCATTTTCACTTTCAGCTGTTTTACTGGATTTTGACAGATTTTGTAAGGCCCACAGAATATTGTGTTCTATTGATATAAAACATTGACCCTACCCCCAAAAAAAGAGTAAGAGTCCCTTATGTATGTTCTAGCATACAAAAACACATAAAAACGTCTAAATACGTTTTCAGGACCATGGAAATATTTGAAGTAGAACGTTTTTATACATTTTGGGGAGCAAATGAGTTAAAATAATTGATTCATAGGTTTTATGAATCGATGTCAGGGTAGAAAAGGAAAATCGATTTACTATCGATGATTCAATTTTTTTAACCCAGCCCTAAATAATATACCATATACAAAAACTAATAGATGTGGCAACACTTTCCACCATCCAGACGAGCAAGAGCTGCTGACTCAGTTGCCAGATAAGATGCGTCTAGACATCGCCATAGATGTCAATTACTCCATCGTCAGCAAGGTCCCTCTCTTTCAGGTACACGCCATGTCATGGCACTAAAAATACATACCATGCAACAGAGCAACTAAGTCAAATTGTCCTTCTTTTTTCAGGGCTGCGATCAGCAGATGATCTTTGATATGTTAAAGAGCCTGCGCTCAGTTGTCTACCTGCCAGGGGATTATGTCTGCAAAAAGGTGTGGAACACACATTTTCAAAAAAATGACATTTGCAAACACATTATATTCAAATAAATCATGTCAACAATTTAATTGAAGGTACACATTGTCGTCAATTGAAGTACATCTACTGTTCATGCCAAAGATGTCCAAACATTTGTATCCTATTGTCCACGGAACCAATATTTCGTGTTTCCGCACGGACATTCATTATTTGCTGACGGCAGAGCGGAGCTAATTCAAATTTAAACACGAAAATGTGACGCGCCCGATGGCGAACCGACCTGCTCGATGGACGTCCGTTGCTGGAGGTAACAACAACGACACAACTTTAAATAACTTTTAAATGGCGTGATTACTGCGGGAAATCAACAAAAATAGAAGGTGCTACGGACGAGGCACGGGCGCCGTAAATCGAAATGACGTAGGTCGCGTGCGACGTAGCTCGCGTGCGACGTAGCTCGCGTGCGACGTAGCTCAAAGACTCCCTGTAATTCTAGATATTCAAAGAAGACACAAATAAATATGTAATTGTAAAAAATGAGAATAAGTAAAGAATTAGAATTAAGGAGAAAAAGACAATTAAAAAACACAAATGTTGCATTGCACAAATGGAAAAACAAACAAACTCATGTTTGGGCCAGCAATGCTGCTCCACATGCACATGCCAAAATATTGGGATATGTGGGCCACCCCAGAATCGTGGAAATCCTAAGATAGTAGTCTTTGACAGGGATGTAGCAGTTTTTAAAAAATAATAAATTCAAATACAAGAATTTTAAAGTAGCTCTGTCATTCTTGGATTTTTACTTGATATGTTTTTTCCTTCGTGTCCAGACTTTAGGGACATTCTGTAGATCTTTTGAATTTCCCTTAGCAAGTCTCAATTTTTATTGTTTTTTTGCCTCGATGTGTCAGTCCTGTGAACAGTTTTTAAAAATGCTTTCCATAATTTTTCTCGCGCTGTGTTCCTTCCTGAGGGTGAGGTCGGTCGGGAGATGTACATCATCAAGGCAGGAGAGGTGCAGGTGGTTGGAGGACCAGATGGGAAGACCGTTTTTGTCACTCTCAGTGCCGGCTCCGTCTTTGGCGAGATTAGGTAAACTTGATTTTCTGTAAATGTGCTTTAAAAGACCCAAGTGTGTATTATTGAGTCATTGAATTTTTCAAACCTTCCTCCTCTTTGATTGGCAGTTTGCTCGCAGTGGGCGGGGGCAACAGGCGTACCGCCAACGTGATCGCTCACGGCTTTGCCAATCTCTTCATCCTGGACAAGAAAGACCTGAATGAGATTTTGGTCCACTATCCTGAATCCAAGAAACTGCTGCGCAAGAAAGCCAGGTACGCAAAAGACGGCTCTTTCAGTGACCTAAAGATGGACGGAAATATTGGGACACCTGCCCTTTACACTTAAAGGAAGTGTCAATGGCAATGAGCAGGGAGTTGGTCCCAAAAAATAGTTTCCCCCATCTGTTCTATGATGTTGAAAGCATAGAATCGCACAAATATTTCACTGTTGAATGAATTAAGAGATATGTCCTTATAATTTATAGGTTGTACCGAGTGTGGAAGCATATTGCATTTACTGTACTTGGGGAAAAAAAAGAAAAGAAATAAACCTTCTGATTTTCGGACAATTTTTTGGGGTGGAGCTTTGTTTTTTTGTGTGTGTTTTTGTTGTTGATTTCCTGTGTTTCTGAACACTTTCACATAGCTTACTAAAATCATGCAGTTCAATTGACATGTCCGTATATTTACATGTTCCATAAAACGATAAACCTAGCTTACATTAGAATGATAGTATACCGTAAAAAAAACAAAAAAAAAAAACATAAAACATTACCAACACTGTGTGTGTTACTAATTATGGTACATGCCTTACCTTAACTGAGCCAGTAAGTCATATAGTTGAAGATACATTGGAGGTATGCAGGAAAGTGTCCGCCATTAGTGAGATGGCAACGAGTCACTTAGAGGTTAAAAAAAAACAAAAAACTTTTTTTTCCTCCCCCAAGTTTTTCTGAATAGGTTTTTATCCTGCTTTTTTGGAATATATTTTTTTTATGACAGAATATTCAGTAAAACAGAAAACAAAAATTGAGAAAAACTGATTTTTTTTTTTTTTTACACAAAACCAAGGTCCCCCCCAAAATTTGTCAGTAAAACTGTATTTTTTTTTTAAATAGTTTTTTCCCCAAGTAAATAAAAATACGCTTCCGTAACCAAGTACCGAATTCCGGTTATACGAAACCTCTAAAAACCTTCTAACTAACTACACAAAAGTTCTTCTTTTTAGTTTAAAATAACTTACCTGAACTACAATCCCACAAACCAACCACCAAAAGAAAGTTAACACAATTAGGGAACAGAGATTTTGGCTGATTTCTATAAACCATTTTGACAAATGGTTTATACAAATGTAAGGAAAAGCGGTTCTGATATTGAATGGACAGAGCAACCAAGAAAGTGGAAATACATATTCAGCACGAAAGTGAACAGAACAGTCATCCTACCTTAGAACAGAAGTATGGTTGTCGTCGGTCGGTATACCAGCGAATTGTAATCCAATTTCTCTTTCCCCACAGAAAGATGCTGACGAAGGGGAAGAAACCTGAGGCCAAAGAAGCAGTCAAGGAGCCTGCCCAGGTCCAGGCCACCCCTGTCAGGCCCGAGACTCCCAAGCTCCTGAGAGCGGCCCTAGAGATGACCGAGAAATCCAGTGGACTCAAAGGGGCCATGGCACAAGTCAAAGAGAAGACTAACAAGTCCAACGTCTCGCTGCAGGTCAACAAATACCTCATATTTCTCATTTAGTAAATTGTATCATATGACTCAGTCCAGATGATTTAACCGCTGTTGTAAATTACATTTACTGGGGTGTCTTAAGATGCGAGTGACTGATCTTTCACTTTGACTTATGAGCGCAGACTTAAGATAAGAGCACTGTATGGTGGCCATTAAGCAGCTGTTTGACAAATATTAAACAATTAACCCCTCCGCCCTCACCCAGTTTAATACTAATGCCAATTAACATGTATGTTAACAGTACCCACAGTCATATGCTCTTTATCCTCTGTGTAGAATGACTGAGGGAGGAGTTGAGATATTATTATGAACCCCACTTAAAGTTCTAGGCAGGACATGCCTCAATGCAATTTGATTGGCTGCTGTAGCGAGACAGTCTGCCTAAAACTCAAGTGTGACTTCTTTTATAAAGTACAAGTAAGTTATTGAGTGCAATTTTCTTCATTAAAATACACATTAGAGCACATTTCAATGAATTCAACTTGTATCTCAATGCCCTGCTGTAAATAGACTGTTTTTTAAATTTATTTATTCAAGTGTTAATCAAAGTTTTCTCTGCTCTCTCCCAGGCATCCATGTCATCCCTGCTTCCATCCCCCGTTTCCACGCCCTCAGCCACTCCCGCCAGCTCCACCGCATTTTTCTCCACCTTCGCCTGCTTCAATGACAACTCGGACTTGTCGCTTTCCCTCGCGGAGGATGTGCCGCCAGTGGCTCACAGGCACGAGTGTATGCCTGAGGAGGAGGAGGGTGGGAAGAAGGTGTGACGGTAAGAAGAATTGTTGGTAAAGTCAATGAATGGGAAGAAGCAAACGGCAAGCTCAACTTTTGAGGGCTTTTACGACTTACAGCAGATGGCATACATACATGAGGAAAGAATGTATATCTTATTTTGCATATTGATATTTAAACTTCAATGAGTTTTATCGTTGATTGGTCAGTACAGAACATGAACAAACCCAAATGTTTTCACACAACTTCCAATATGGTATTTGTTTTTGCTGTTGTTGAAAAGTACATATATGTTTACATTGTTTGTAAGTCTATTCAAAATTGCCTTACTTTGATTTTATGTTATTAGCTTACACTGATAAGGTTTTATTTTTATAGATGATTAACAAAAACAAGTGTTTCTGTATGAACATACTTTCACCATAAAAAAATAAGGTTGAGATAGCCACACTATTCATTTTGTTTCATTTGTAAAATAACGTGTTAGTGATTTTATTTTGTTTTTATGGGATGTCCGATGTCAACGTGTTAATCGATATGTGAAAATCAATTATATACTTTTATTATTAATACAGTCACATACCAGTTTAAAACACAATTTACAAAGTGTGTTGTTTCGCATTTTGTGTTTGTGCAAGTCTGAGTATATTTGTGTAGGCCAAATTAAATGGTTCATTGTCGTCATATAATTCATATGTTGTCTGTGTGTACACTCTAATTAAATACATATTCAGTCTTGTCCTGCTGTCATTTCCAACAATTGGCATGCAAGTTAAACTAAACAACACAAAGTGCAGATTGAACATTTCAAGATGGATGACACTTTCGTTTTCTGCTTTAGTTTAAAAATCAACAATAGTAATGACTTTTTGTCACTGAAATGAAGTCAAACATTAAAAGCATCTACAACTACATCTACTAATAAAAACAGCTGGAAAACGTAACTTAGATATTGAATTGCATTTATTCATGTTCTTAAGAGATTTTTCAAACACAGATGAGTCCAAAGGTCATGTCAGAGTTTTTAAGTCGGGACAATGTTTGCATTCAACAGGGTGCTAAGTAGTTGCAATTTTCCTGCTCCATATAAAATATAATTTGCATCTATATCATACAGTCTCTTCCTGCTGTAACTGCTATAAAGTCCATCACTTTTGTTGGCCAACACAGTGATCTTAAACTGTACAATGTACCAGAACTGTGACTTAAAAAAAAAATAGGATTGCTTCACAGGAAGGGATTTGTACACAGTAGAGTACCTATTTATTTATTTATACAGAACATTGTTTATGACTTGGCAGTGATTGTTTGTGTGAAATGTACCATCATTTATAGTGAAAAAAGGCTAATTGAAGTTACAGCTTGTTAAAATGAAGCACAGAAAGATAGTTAGTTGGTTTCCTTGAAGGCACAGCAAATGAAAAACCTCAATACATCGATTTACGTGCGGGAATAATCCAAACAAGCGGCCTGGAATTATTTTAACAAATAAAACAGTATTTATTAAAAAAAATTAAAAAGCACTTTTTTTTTAGTGATTCTTTCTGTACTGCATAAAAAGAATAAGGGCCTATTTTCAGTTTTCCACAAAACAAGTTCATTTCATTGAGTCTTATGAAACAGGTTGGTTCAAAAGTAAAATTGCACTTGAAATTCAGTCAAACTGTGTGAATGTTAAGATGAGCACAGCAACAGTTGGAGCTCGTGAATATTCTCAACAAACATGTAATCAGAGCCCGACACAAACATAATCATCGTCTTCTATCAAACACACTCACACACATTCTGTATATTTACACAGGCAGACGTTTGTGATGCGCCCTCTACTGCTCAGTTTGACTAAAATCGTAGCAGAAGTTGTAGTTGCTCGGTGGTTTGGGGACTACGGGCGCATTCTCTGGGATTGGGATGTTCTCCAAGTCCAGGAGGCGGAGCTTAATCTCCATGGACAGGAGGATGTCCAGCTCGCTGCGCATGGATTCACTGCTCATTTCTCGGCCCAGGAGGACGCTCAGTCCGTCTGTCCACAGGCAGAACTGACACACACAGACAGACAGACTATAAGCGGACATTTTACGATGACGTCCTTGACGTTAATGAGCTGCACTCACGTCAGTCCTTGATGGGGCGATGAAGTTGAGGTTGTACTCCTCCACGTCATACGTGATGCTAAACGCCAGGTCCAACACCTCCTACATGCCACACGGACAACAGTGACACTACATTACTCTTTCACAACCATAATCAGCCAAGGCACACAATTTAGTTTGGAAAAATCTCATAGCACAATATCAAACTAAAAAGGCACAAAACATGACTCAACGAGTTTTTAGGAACCTATTCTTGTTATTCAATGAAACACTTTTTTGTGTAGACACATCCTTTTGCAATATTAAAAGACGTCCTTTTTTTAGGGGTGTCAAAATTACTGCATTCATTTTGAGTTCCTTTAACGACACAATTTTTTTTAACACACAATTAATGACCACCCCTTACTTGGAAAGCCTAAACTGGGGGACTTCCAGTCGCAACGCAGCAGACAAGTCCATGTCCATGTCAAAATTTAGCAGTAATACATTTTATAATAATGCATATATTTGTGGAGACTGGGGTCAAATTGTAGAATTTCACAGGTTACTTTATGTTAAAGATTAGACAGTTCTTAATATGAAAAGAAACATGCACTGAGCTGTCATCAATGTCTTACAAATGCAATTATGCCATCTAGTGGCAGAAAAATGACCAACTCAATATCACACTCGTTTTTTACAGTACAGTACATCTTTTTAAATTTAACTAAATTTTACAAATTATTATGAAATAACTGAAACAATGACTAAAAGATGCAGCCATATTTCTATTAGTTTAATATTTCCCCCCATTTTTTTGTTAACAATATTATGAAAACTTAGAAAAAAATATTTTATAGTAAATTTATAAAATTTGCAATTAATCATGAGTTAACTATTGAAGTCATTCGATTAAAAATGTTAATTTCCTGACACCCCTACTTTTTTTTAACAGTTACTCATTCAAACCCAAAAACGTGCAAATACATTTTAATATATTGTCCTTCCCTCCCCAAAACGTATTTATACATTTTTGATCTTTTTATTTTTATGCAAGAGCAACAGAATACTTCGATGCAGCTTCTGACATGAAGAGGTGCCTTAAAGCAATGGTAGTTATTACAAAAAACGGCCAGCAGGTGGCAGCAGAATATAAGAGATCAGCCAGGGCCATGTTGCAACAAGCTCTTTTTGTTAATGAGAAAAATCTACCACTTGTAATATTGTTTTACTTCTCTAGATGGTGGTCTTTGTTTAAAGATGGTGTGGATGTTTAATCTTCGCCCATCATTGGACTAACCAAGAGCACCATCCAGAGGCATAAAAAAATATGTGTAAGTAGTTCATGATGCTTCATTTTCCCATCACTTCTTTTTGCCATTGTTTTCAACAGGAATGTGAATAATGATGAAAGTTAGCTATATTATAATGCTAATGGCTGCAAAATGGAAACAGATACAAATATCCTTTTTTCCCCTGATGAAAGAAGAGACTAGTCTTTCTTTTGGTAGGTTCCATGTTGTTATAGCAATAGCTATATAACACAATATTCTGTGGGCCTTGCAAAATAATCAGTCAAAATCAATGCTTCAATGAAAATGGCTGGGAGTGAATGACTTAATGGTGGAAAAAGTATTGATATTGTTGGTTTCATTTTTTTATATCCCAATATGGAACACGGGTGAATCTTCTCTTCTTTTCCTTTCGGCTTTTCCCTTCAGGGGTCGCCACAGCGAATCAGTTACCTCCATCTAACCCTGTTCTCTGCATCCTCTACTCTCAAACCAACTACCTTCACATCCTCTTTAACTACATTCATAAACCTTGTCTTTGGTCTTCCTCTAGACCTCCTGCCTGGCATTTGGAAACTCAGCATCCTTGTGCCAATATATTCACTATCGCTCCTTTGGACATGTCCAAACCATCACAGTCCTGCCTCTCTGACTTGATCTCCAAAGCCTCTAAAATGCTGTCCCTCTGATGTAGTCATTCCTGATTCTATCCATCCTGGTCAATCCCAAAGAGAACCTCAGCATCTTCATCTCTGCCACCTCCAGCTCTGCCCCCTGTCTTTTCTTCAGTGGCACTGTCTCCAGACCAAACAACATGACTGGTCTCACCACAGTTTTATAAACCTTTCATTTTAGCTGAAACTCTTCTATCACACCTAACATTTTTCTCCACCCGTTCCAGTCTGCCTGCACACGTTTCTTCACTTATTTCCCACACTCACAATTGCTCTGGACTGTTGACCCTAATTACTTAAACTTCTTCACCTTCTTGGTCTCTTCTCCCTGTAACCTCACTCTTCCACTTGGGTCCCTCCCATTCACACACCAATACTCCGTCTTGCTAGGGCTAACCTTCATTCCCCTCCTTTCCAGGGCAAACCTCCATACCTCTAGCTTCTAATCCACCTATTCCCTGTTCTTACTACAGATCACAATGTAATCTGCCAACATCATAGTCCATAGAGATTCCTGTCTAACCTCGTCTGTCATCCTGTCCATTACCATAGCAAACAAGAAGGAGCTCAGAGCAGATCCATGATGTAGTCCCACTTCCACTTTTAACTCCTCCATCACAATTACAGCACACCTCACCACTGTCTTACAGTCCTCATACATGTCCTGCACCACTTGAACATACTTTTCTGCTACTCCAGACTTACTCACACTAAATCATAGTTCCTCTCTGGGCACCCTGTCATAGGCTTTCTCCAGATCTACACAGACACAAAGCAGCTCCTTCTGACCTTCTATCGTAATCTTTAGTCACCTGGAAGCACCTCCTGACCATCCAGAGCCTGTCTCAACTCCTTCCTGAAAGTCATACAACACTCTTCCTTTTTCAGCTTCCACCATTTTGTCCTCTGCTCTGCCTTTGCCGTCTTTGTCTTCCTCACCACCAGAGTCCTCCTATACACTACCATCCTATGCTGTCTGGCTACACTCTCACCTACCACTACTTTGCAGTCGCTGATCACCTGCAGATTACACCGTCTACACAAGATGTAGTCTACCTGTGTACAGTACTCCTACCTCCACTCTTGTAGGTCACCCTATGTTCCTGCTTCTTCTGGAAGAAAGTATTCACGACAGCCATTTACATTCTTTTTGGAAAGTCAACCACCATCCGTCTCTCTGCGTTCCTCTCCTGGATACCAAACTTGCCCATCACCTTCACTGTCTGTTTCCTGGACCAACATGTCCATTGAAGTCTGCACCAATGACAACTCTCTCACTTCTAAGGCTGCTCTGCATCATTTCATCAAGGTCCAACCAAAAGTTCTCCTTCTACCTGTGGCACATACCCACTAACAACATTGATCATCACACCTTTGATTCCTAGCTTGAGGCTTATCCCTATCTGACACTCTTTTTACCTCCAGGAGGTTCCTAACAAACTCCTCGTTCACGATAACTCCTACTCCATTTCTCTTCCTATCTACACCGTGATTTTAATTTCCACTGTACAAACTGACGTTTTGCTCACCTTGTTCTGTTTGCCTTTATTCTCCTTCATGTGAGGACACTCTTTGCCCACCAGCAGATTTTTGATGTCTGCCACCGGGACTGAACAATGAGCACAGGTCAGAAATAAGTTGACAGCATATTTCTCAATGACACTGTATAATAATCATTGCCAGTTTTACACACACTCACTCTTTTCCTGCAGTGTTTCAATTGGTGGTGTGTCCGAGTCCTCCTCCACGTCGCCGTAGTGTAGCATTTTGTGATTGGGTGACAGACGACAGTACCACAGTTTGTCTGGGGGCAGCAGCCAATAAATTGCATCAACATTTGCAGAAACACAAACGTCTTCTTTCTCTCAAGTGTTGCCGTGTGTCGCTCACCTTGTCTGCGCCGACTGCTAATCTTTCGGAACATGGTCCCCTGACAAAGCCTGTTGAGTCTTTGTTGGCGGATCAACTCCAGCAGCTCAGGCTTCAGACGCTCTTTCAGTTCACTGCACACACACACAAGGTTGACATCATTGTTTCTTTACAGGTACGCTTATTAAGTGCAATATCAGGAAAAACTCGTAGAAGAAACTATCATTGCGCATCCATTGGTGCAAATACTTGAAAATCTTTTATTTTTTAGCAGTTCGGAACCCTCCTTCAACTCACAGTACGGGTGGCGCCAGCGTCTCTTCCTGGTGCAGTCGCTCCGTCTGGCGCAGTTTGAGGATCTCGCTGTAGTTGAGCGCGTTGACTTTGTTCTTGAAGAGCTCCAGGGAGGTCGGCTTTGTGGACAGCGTGCGCGTGATCTGCTCCCTCACCACCTGCATCACCTGCACAACACACACCATCTTTAGTTACACTGGAGCTCAGGATTTCTTCAAAGTCTGCCTTTTTCAAATTGGAAGCTTAAAAAGTGCCAACAGCATTGTATGTAAGTAACTGATCAATAAATCCATACAGTCTTATACTTTTGATATAAGTTCACAAGCAAACTGTCAGCTGGTTGGCTTCCCCCACAGCAATTTTCCCAAACAGCTGCCTGACAATCAATTAAGTGTGGTGCCTTTTATTAACCTACTTTACAGTCATTGGCCACGCAGAATTACAATGATCAATGATGATTGATATTTGATTCAGCGGCAGCAATGATAAGGTTCAGCTACCATAACGACACATTTATTCAATTAAAAAAAAGACTCAACATTGACAAAAGGGCATGATGAAGTTGACTGCTCTTTATATTTAATAAAGAGCAGTGATTCCATTCAAATTTAACTTGAAGTTATAATCAGCAAAGAACTCTTCAAGGTGTTTTTTAATAAAAACATTTTATTTTAAGTGATTTTATTACTTCCTGTAGCTTCTGGTTTGCAATGTAAACAGCCCAGTGGGCGTGACCAACTTATTAATGTTACAATTTTACCATCTCTAAACAAAAAAATGCACCCTGTAAAAGAATCTGTTCTGATCTACTTATTAGTTACAGCAACTTTTTATTTCTGTTCTAGTGTGACTTGCAAGGGACTTTTTTTTCTTTTTGAATTGTATTATTTATGCTGTAGGTAGGAGGAATTTGAATGAATCTGAGCATATTAGACATAAATGAAAGAGAGATTGTTTATAGAAGCTGTCCAACTTTGTCCAACTGTTGACCTTCATCATTCCTCTTCACAGCTGATTTAGCACGACTAAAGATGAACGTGACAGCTGGATGTTAGCACAATTTATTTACACACAAAGCCGACTGAATGGGCTGGGTTATAGTTTTCCCATCTGGCAACAGTGAATTGTAACTACGGAGGCCAAAATGAGCTCATAAAGGTAACCTTGTAATGCAATGACAATGACAGACCACCAAGTCACATTAGACAAAATAATGTCACATTTTAAGCTTGTATGAACTCGTTTATCAAATAACACACAGATCCATCTTACCTCCATTGTTCCTCCTTACAGGGCTCCTTAACAATTTAGCAAAACTTCCAATTCCAAACTTGAAAATGTGTGTGTCGGGAGGCTGTGCGTGATAGTCTACATGACAGCAGCAGAGCTGCAGGCCTGCTATTTTGTAAACACACACTCTGATGCTCTCACACACACACACACACACACACACACACACGCACACACGCACACACACACACACACACACACACACACACACAAGCCTCCACCCTCCTCACAACCATCCAATCCCGTCGGCCAATAGGAGCCATGACTGGCAGCTGTCTCGCTTTCCCTAAAACGCCTTTGAAATGTGCGCCAATGTTCAGGTGCGGGTGTGATGAACATTAACTTACAGCAGGGGAAGGATAGAACTTTGTGTGCAACAGTTTAAAAAATAATTTTAATACATGCAGTTGAGCATTTCTTGACATTGTATGTTTATTTAATGTTCTAAAATGCTGCTGCCTATCCTTGCTGCATTTTTTTAACATTTAAATCTGTATACAGTCGTGCTTGAAAGTGCTTATGAGCGCAGTGTGTTGAGACAAAAGCATAACGTCTATAAAATCCAAAACACTGCAATTGTTTTGATATTTTCAGAGGTTGAAGTTGACATGAGTAGAGATGTGAATGTGAATTGACAATTCAGAGAATCTTTAGCTTTTGTACATTTACAGTTGTGTTCAAAAGTTTACCAAGCACAATGTATATAGAAAAATATTCTGTACATACCTTATTTTGTTCATTTTGCTAGTGTTTATACACAGTACAAGGAGCTGAAAATGAAAGTGTATGACTATGCGTGTTTTTTTTGCTACATACGTTGCCAACAACTGCTGCCATTCACAATCAATCTTGAATAATATTTATTCATATACAGTGAGCAATTCACATCTGCAAATATTGTACAGTTGCAACATACACTAATGTTGCTCATTTTGCTCAATGCCCGATATTGTAAATATGATTAATATGTAAGATGATATTGCATTATTTGACCAGTTTCTCCTTTGGGCGACTGACAAACACACGCAGAGAATTTTATCATCTAAATAATTAGATCCAAATTGGGGTTTTTGCGATATCCCCCCACCGCTATGTTTCCCTTTAATTTGTGTCCTGCCGTCTCATGTTAATTTTCCAGAGGTTTGACATTCCCTCTCTTGTTGTGTAATTACTGCTGATGCTCAGAGAGTTTTGTTTCCATCATTTCCTTCTCCCTCTGTTGCTGCCGCCCTCCACGCTTCCCTTTGTCTACTTAATACCCCATTGTGTTTGCCCCAAAAGCACCCTGGGTCGGGAGCGATGGGCAAAAACAAAAGGCCAGTCCTACGGCCTTGCGGCCCGCTCCTAAAAAGGTGAAAGGTCACCGGGTTTTACGGCTGTACGGGGGGGCACTTGGTGGGAACAGGGAGGCTGTTGGTGATGTGGAAATGCAGATGAGAACAAAAGCGCAGCCGCTCTGCCTTTGAGGATGATTGGAAGAGACAGATGATCAATCTCTTGTAGACAAGCCCCCGCTGCTTCAAACTTGGCTCCAACCTCCACCATTGTACAAACATGACAATGCGCTTGTAAGGTCACTGCGTGGTCCTTCCACGCATTTGAGTGAGTGGGCAAAGGCGAAAATAAAAAGAGGGCTGCACAAAAGTATTAATCCCTTTTGAGTTTTTCAGCATTTTGGCACGGTACGACCACAAACATAAATATATTTAATTGAAATTGTATGTGAAAGCTTGCTGCAATTACAGCTTAAAGTTTTTGGGGGTATGTCTCTATCAGTTTTGCACATCAGGAGGCTGAAATGTTTGCCTATTCCTCCTTGCAAAACAGCTCCAGCTCAACTAGGTTAGATAGAGTGTTTGTGAACCGCAAACTTAACTCTTTAACTGCCAAAAACGTTAAATAACGTTTAGTAAAATCCTATGGAGGAGTGCCAAAGACGTTAGTTTCAAAACAGAGGTGAAACTAACCATTTTCTATTGTTGATTACTGAAAAACGGAATAAGGTAGAAAAAAACCTTTTTGTTTCTGATGAAAGATGAGAGTCCAATCTTTCATTTGGTAGTATGTGTGTTTCCATAGTCCAAACACATAATTTTCTGTGGACCTTAAAAGATCAGTCAAAATGCTTAAATCGGCTGGCACTGGCGACATCCCGTTTCTGAAAACGTCTGGCAGTCAAAGAGTTAATCTTTAGTCAGAATCATGAAGACTAAAGAACACACCAGGCTGGCCAGTGACAGGGAAGTTATGGACAGATTTAAAGCAGGTGAACGATACAAAAAGATTTCAAAAGCTTTGAACATCTCACAGAGTACTGTTCAATCAAGCATCCAAAAGTGGATGGAGTACCAAAGAACAACAAATATACAAGATAAGGCCGTCCCTCCAAAGTTCCTGACCGAAGAAGGCCGACCTCTCACTCATCAGAGTACACAAGAGGACTCACTCTAATTGAACTGCAAAAATCAACAGCAGAGGTAGTATCTGTCCATAGAACAACCATCAGCCGAGTACTGCACACATCTGGCCTGTATGCAAAGGTGGCAAGAAAATAGCCATTTCTAAAAGCAAGCCACAAGAAGTCATGTCTGCAGTTTGCTAGGAGTAATGTAGGAGACACCGCTGACAAGTGCAAGATGGTTAGATGAGAACAAAATGTAACTTTGTGGCCTACATGACGCTATGTTTGGCGTAAGAACAACACTGCTCATCAGTCTCAATACACCCCACTGTCAAACATGGTGGTGGGATCATCATGCTCTGGGGTGTTTCTCTTCTGCAGGGACAGGGAAGATGTTTTCAGAAATTCTCTCCATCTAACCTAGCTGAGCTGGAGCTGTTTTGCAAGGAGGAATGGGCAAAAATTTCAGTTCCTAGAAGTGAAAAACTGATAGAGACATACCCCAAAAGACTTGAAGCTGCAATTGCAGCAAGCTTTCACATAAAATTTCAATGAAATATATTTATGTTTGTGGTCGACAAAGTATACAAATACAAAGTATTAATTGAGGGTGGGCATTGTAAAACAATGCTGAAAAAAGATATACACTTTGTTTCACTTCATCTTTGTGCGTTTAACTTTCACATGAAATTTCAATGAATTAATGTTTGTGGTTGTACCGTGTCAAAATATTGAAAAACTCAGGGAGATGAATACTTTTGCAAGGTGCTGTATGTATCAAGGTCTCAATTGGCAAATCACTCTTAATGTCTAAGTTCTTAACCTTGTTGGAGATATTTAACCCCATGAGTTTCCAATACGCATTCGCCGAACCTTTCTTCATTGAAAAATAAAATGTATATATATTTTTTTAATTCAAGACATATGCATAAGGAGTACTGGTGAACAACTTTTCATTGCAGCTGGCTTTCTTCACCTTGAATTCAAAAAGCGTTGTGTTCTAGTATTCCTTATCTCCATGCAGCTTAAGGAAGTGTAGAATTGCTCAATTTGGCATTGCAAATCATCGCAGTTAGGACGTTGACTCCCACTCAAATCAACTCTATACTTATAAAGCACTTTAAAACAATCACCACTGTTTTCTTAAGATGGAACCCAGTGGCAGGAGATACAATGAAAACAGCAGTGGCCCCATAACTGAAACCTGTGGAACACCATACGTTCTGTTACACGTGAATTCATATTGTACGTATTCATCCGACCACTGTCTTTTTTTTTGTCGATTCTAATAATAAATAAATCACATGACGTCACAAGCCAACTACTGAGTGCACCAAACTGGAGCCTATCCCAGCTGAATTTGGGTGAGAAGCAGGGTACTTCCTGGACTGGTCCCCAGCCAATCACAGAGCCATGTAATCATTCAATTGAGACTCACCTTGTCAAAGTCCTCCTGTGTGGCTCTCATCTCCTTCCAGGTCTTGTTGAGCAGCTGGATGCACACGCAGAAAAGCTCCTCCAGAAGCCGGTCCTGACTGAAAAAGATGGGGTGGTAGTCTGACCCCGTCTCGGAGGCTGCAAGAACAAAAACATAGTTGGAGCCATCAGTCGCTGCCGTCACATCTTTACAGCGAAAACTATTGGGAAGCTACGGCAGACTCACGGGCTTCCCCTATACGAAGAATTTCACACAAGATGAGTGTGAGTTGGATGCTGCTCCGAGCAAAAGGACACTCGTGCTTGTCCTCTCTGCTGCTGTTCTCCAGGACAAACTGACCGAGGGATATATGAGTTCATGTCAGGTCACACATGGAAACAATCGTCATCATGATATAAAATCAACATGCACTGTATGGAAAAATATTTTGGGAAATGAAGCCAACTGCAAATGGAAACGAAAAAAAATAAATAGGTGGGTTAGTCAAAACCTGATTGATGAATTGATTTAGACATTTATTTTGACAAGAAAAAATTACAAGATGGGAAACAACATCATACTCACCCTGCTGTAAGCATCAGGATTGCGCATAGCAAAATAAAGCATGGTGTCCAAAGCTAAAAGACCAGGAGGTGTTCTCACCAAGTCCTGACCAGGATTACTATTGTTCTGGAGAGGTACGACAAAGAAAATATTAGAATGACTAGGAGGAGACCATTGACAAATTTTAGGGCTAACGCTTACAGAGAAGCCCAACTTCTTAAACTCTTTGGCGCAAAGCGAACGTCGTCTCTCGTGACTCAGACTGTTCTCACTCTCTGTTTCGAAGGCCGCCTGCCGCAGATTGTGAAGGATGTCTCTCTGCTCCTAAATAACAAATCACACCTTCATGTTTACTACAATCTCAAGCACATAATATAATATTTTTCATTGCTTAAATTAATTATTGTATTACAGTAATTTCTGGAATACAACCCGCAACTTTTTTCCCTTGCATTCGACCCTGTTAATACAAAGGTGCGGCTTATCCATCAGATCACAATGGGGCGCACTATAATGGAAGCACAAGATCGTCAGGCAGAGCGAAACAAACCAAGTGAGCCCAAATACAGTAGGAGAGAGAACGAAAATGAGACAATTTGTGCCCTCATTATGGAAAAGAAAGTAGCGAGAAACCGGTGCGGTAACATTAAAACACCTGCGGCTTTTAGTCGGGTGTGGCTTATATGTGTAACAAAAACGAGTATTTCCCAAATTTAGCTAGCGCGGCTTATAGTCAGGTGCGCCTTATATAGTCCAGAAATTATAATTAATGGTAGATGGTTGGGCTCACGGTCAACAATGTGCCTTGTGGAGTCATAGTGACCTTGAACAATCACAATCTAATTACTATAACTTCCAACGATGACAATAATGACTATTTCCATACGCCAGTATATTTAAAAAGAATAAAATAAAAAATTGAACTACACACAATCAAAGGTTGTGCTGAATGTAATTGGTCAGCCAAGTCCAGTTGTATTCATTCTAGGGGTGTGCCAAAACATAGATTATTAGATTTATCGCGATGCAACACTTGACAATTGGATCAAGATTCATAAATGTTCAAAAACGATTATTTTACATAATAACGTTATGACAGGAACACGAAAGTAAAAGACACGCCTGCCGCCCGCGCAAGATGATGATGGCGGCAGCGGAAATTACTGAGCGACAGATTTTCTTCTCAGGATAAAAAGCTAGCAGGAAACGTGTAACAGCACCTCTTGCGTTTCCACCCCAGGTTAGCGGAGAAGAATCCGACGGTTGTTGCTGCTAACCAGCAAACAATAGAAAAAGGACTGTCAAAACTTCCCCGCAGCTTTGAAAGGGCAAGACGAATGTCATCATCCACCGCAACCTTTAGTCCATATCGTTCAATAAACAAATCGTAGCACCCTGAATCGTAATTGAAGTGAGGTGTTTTAGATGGCACACCCCTAATTTATACAGTGACGAAAAAATATGTTTACATCTACAACAAGAAATGTTAAGAGCTCTAAATAAAAAGGCTTCAATTACTAAATGGTATATGTTTTTATAAAACTTGCAGATGATGAAAGTCTCCACTTCAGCCACATCGATCATGGCGATGTATAAAACCCAACTGAAAAATTCAGGTCATAGTTCAAACACTTAATCTGTAGATGGTGTCCATGGGACTGACCTGACTGTAACAGTCCAGTGCAGTCCTCATTCGTGGCTCCAGATGATTCAAAGTTACTGTCTGTAGGACATAGAGGTAGTGGGCCATCTCATCCTGAACTGAACCTGAACTGTGGATGATATTCTGTAATAACAAGCCATTTTCACCATGAGATCACTTTTTCATAATGAAGCAGGAATACAAGAAATTGGAATTCTTCTGAATGTATACAGTATCTTATGTACACGGTACAATCATCAAGTGAATTTGTACGACCCTGAACAAAACCTTAATTAAATATGCACATACATAATAGATACATGTATGCATATATATGAGTGATGCACCGAATATTCGGTCAACAAAAAATTTCGGCCGAAAATGAAAAAAATATGTATTTTCGGCATTCGGCCGAATTAAAATTGAAGCCGAAAAAATATTGCCTGAATAGAATGTTGTGGTAACGCAAGCAAAAAAAAAAAAAAAAAAAAAAAACTGCTGCAAGCAAGCGTATGTATAAATTAAACGCCTGGGTGAGCGTTCCGCCTCAATGTTAATTCATGAGCAGTAGCCAAAAGCTAGCGTCTTGAGGCTAACCCGGTCGATGCTATCTCAAATCAGCGGCGGACGCCGAAGACAACACAAGGAAAGTATGTGCGTGTAACAGCTACGTGCTAGTTTACTTCTTAACTTCTTATTCTGCAACTGAAGCGTCCGAGAGAGAGCTGCGTTATCAGCAGCGACCCAAATCAATTGAAGTTGACGATTGACGACACTCGAAAAAGTTCACAAAAGTAAAGCTTCATCTCCAGATTATGATGTCCAACAATGTGCAGAAAAGCACAGTGTCTGTGTGCTAACGACAACTTTATCTATCATAGAATAACAAACGCAATGACATGACACTGCACTGTGTGCTTATTCTCATTCATCCACCTCATTTATTTCTCAATCATTACTGTCGTAATATGTGTTGAAAGGACTGAGGACTTGAGTGGACTGTGATATTAAACATTGTTTTTTATTTTAATATATTTTTTATTTTAATATATTTTTTATTATTATTTTCGGCGTTTCTCATTTTCGGCCGAAAATTTTCATTTCGGTGCATCCCTAATATATACACATACATATGCTCAAGTGAATAAATTGTAATCTTACGAATTATATATTTGAGAAATAATATTACAAGAATAAAGTTATTTTTTGCTTTGTTGGACATCTTTCTTTAAAATTATGTCTCGTAGATTTTTTTGGGGGGAAATTTTATGAACAAAATCTATTCTTGGTATCGGTGACTACACAGGAGTTGAGTACTCGTACTGGTATCAGTCTGAAAGAAGTGGTATTGAACATCCCTAATTACTATACCATATTTATGTGCAGCCATATATACAAATACAAAAGTCAAATTTAAAACAGTGTGGAATTAACTGATTGCACTTTCTTGTCACATGTGACGATGTATTCTTACGCTTGCAATGCTATGCAAACTTATTCATAATAAAAATGATTGACATCAATGTCAAATTATCAGTACAGGAACTTTGCAGTGATTGTATAAATGTTTGTGTCTATTCTGTATATGTGTCTGTGACTTTAAATTTAGCCAGATTATGACTTTATTTTGATGGTCTATTTTAGCATGTCCATGATACTCCTTTACAAGATCAAAATTTACCTTGTAAATGTACTGACGGAGATTCTTCTTATTCAGGTATGCAAACATTTCCTGGGGGGGGGGGGGGGGGAGTACAAAAGAAAACATTTTCCATCGTTGTAATAACAGGCTGTTAACACTGGGTGGCGATAGTGAAATTGTAACGTATCAAAAAAGCGACCTCATCTCTTGCTGGAATATGAAGACCAAGGGTGGATTTGTGAGGATGTATGTATGTATGTGTGTGTGTGTGTGTGTGTGTGTGTGTGTGTGTAACAACGCAAGTGGGAGAGAATAGGAGACAGGCAGTTGAATGAGGAAACTGTTACCGCACAATGAGAGAGAAGCAGAGTCCGAGCAGAGGCAGTGAATGACTTGCCTGTCTACAGGAAGTGTAAAATGACCCGTCACAATAAGATCTGCTGCCTGCGCAATACAGTGCCTGCTAGATTGTGACACTGGGGTACAATAGCAGTCTGACTGGTGAAAGTTCCACATGATATCACTAGTCAGGTTTCCATCCAATTGTTTCAAATTTTTTAAGCGAATTTACTGAAAATGCGCAAAACGGACATGCGACTTATGCCCTTTTCCATCTGTTCTTCTGCACCGTGCAATGTCGTATGAGTTTGCTTTTGTAAAAAAAAGAAAGACCAAAGTTTGCTTTTGTAATTCTTGATAAACCTTGCGTTTCTTTGCTGTTTCCCTTTTAAAATTGCAATAATATTCGCTTCTTTAAATAATTCCAAAAAGATTTCCGTTTCGTCCCCCCAAACATACCTTACTTTTTCGTCTGCCGTTGCTTTGTGACTACAAACGTACGTGTGACGTAATATCCGGTCAAAACGTGCAACGTGTTTCCAGTCTTGCCAGCTGTCATTTGAAAAACCTGTTTCCATAGCCAAAGTTCGCATTCTTTATTAGATATACGCTTCCACAACCACCTCCTCCAAGCGTAAAAACTTTTTGGGGTATTTTGGGACCTTTTCGAATTTCTAGCGTTTCCGTTCAGTTTTATTTTCGCATTTCTTGAAAATAAAAAATGGGTGGATGGAAACCCCACTGCTGTCAAACTTTAAAAGGACAAGTTTTCTCTATATTCTTTATTTGGTGTTACTAACATAACTATGAGATAAATTTTTCAGAAATAATTTCCAGTTTAATACATTTTGTAGAAACTTTATTTGGACGTACATCGCCATTGTTATTTACGTCAAAACGCATTCAGTGTGTAGTGATGTAGAGTGGCTATCTGCCGAGCAATGTGAAACGTCTATATAGAAAGCAAGGCAAGTTTCCGTAGCGTTCCTAAAGGGACGATCAAAAGTCTTGAATGCGTCTGGGGAATAACGAGAGCATGGCATGGAGGGTGACTCTCCCAATCGAATGTTGTTTCTTTAGGAATGCTACGTAGCTTACCTTGCTTTCTCTATAGGTGCTTCACATTGCTTGGCAAAGAGCCAGCCGCCATTCTACGTCACTACGCATTGAATGCGTTGAGACGTCAATAACAATGGCGGCGTACATCCAAATAAAGTTTCTACAAAATGTATTAAATTGGAAATGATTTTTGAAAAATTAATCTCACAGTTATATTAGTAACAACCAAATAAATAATATAGAGTTGTTATTTGTTATTACAATCGGGGTTTCAGACAAACCAAATTAGCACCTGTTTGTCAGCGTCCCCGGCTGTCTGCAACAGTGCCATAAGTAGAGCCATAGCTTTGGTCTGAATCTGCTGATTCGTCCTGGAAGAAGAAACCCACACGAAGCGACGTTCCACATTTAAAAGAAAAAAGTTTGGCCTCACATAAAATGACATCAATAAGAGTGCAAGAGACAGCCAATTGATGGTTACACACATCTGGAGGTGAGCGATGAGCCTCTCCATGGTCACCACTTGTTTGACTTGCAAAAAGAGGCTGTGACTGCTAAGTACCATGCTCTCCAGGATGTCTAAACACACCTGCTGGATCGATGCGTCGCCCACCTTGATGTTGACAAAGCAGGCGATCTGAATAGAGAGAACGTGGCATGTTGGTTAAAACAACAAGCAGGACTAAATGGAAGGCATAGAGCAGGTAAACTACAGCACCTTTTCAATGAAGATTGAGGAGAGGTTTTCCCAGGATACTATGCCGTGATCCATCAGCTCCATGAAGGCTGTCAGTGTGTGGGTCATGATCAGAGCACTCCTGACGCACACAAGGGAAGGGATACAACCAGATGATGGAAAGAGAACAAAATAAAAATAAATCACTGGATGCTCATCTTAGCCAACAATAATTTATTAATCAATTATGGGCAAGGCAGGACAGAGGTTCAAGTAGTTAGCACACCTGCCTCACAGCTGTGACCAGCGCTTGCATGGATTCTCTCCACATATCTTGGGGTTTCTCGCATTACTCCATTTGTTGCCCCGCGAGTGGCTGGAACCAGTCCAGGGTATAACCTACCTCATGCCCAAGTCAGCTCATGCGCAAGTCGGACTCTAGTTAACCCATGGGCAGAATTAGGTCAAGTGCTGTACAACATTGATGCATGTAACTTTGAACATTTCTATGCATCCAAATCTACTTGAGGAAGGACCTCTTCCTTTTCCTGTTCAATGTTTAATGAGTTTGGTGTGGAATAATTTGACAACCCTCGACTCATCCCCATCCAACAGATTAGAGATGAATTAGAACCAAGGTTATTTTAGTCAACGAAAACTAACGGAAAAAAACTAAAACTAAAATTCAAAAAATTATTTCATTAACTAAATTAAAAAAAAAACGAAAATGCTTTTTAAAAAACAAAAACTAACTGAAACTACATTTTATGTTTACAAAACTAACTAAAACTAACTATAATTATAGTGAAAAATGTCATTCACTTTTGGTAATTAATTTAATACATGGGGATGATTTTAAAAGTAATTTTAAGTATATTCATTTTGATATTAACCGGAATAAAGACATTCGAAAGTATGTCCCACAGAAGTGATGTCATCTAGCAGCAGCCAATAGAAAAGCACCTTCAGATGACATCGCTCGTAGGCGACAAATTTGCCGGCTTGACTTTTGGCTCCAATTGCTCGGCTCGCCTGCTTTTTCATTTAACTCAGCAATGCTAGGTAAGAAATGTGTTACAAACTTATTTTTTTCATTTTACCATTAAATATTACGCACAAATAATACACATTATAAAGAAACAAAACTAATACTGAAACTAACTAAAACCAAGCATTTTTTTAAATAACTAAAACTAATAATAATAATAATGCATCAGATTTATATAGCGCTTTTCTAGACAATCAAAGGAGTTTCACAGTGGTTGCATTATTCTTGCACTCAGACATTCACACTGTGGTGGCGGTAAGCTACTTCAGTAGCCACAGCTGCCCTGGGGCAGGCTGACGGAAGCGTGGCTGCAAGTGTGCGCCTACGCTACGGCCCCTCCAACCACAACCAAAATTTTGCACCTTTCATACACCAGTGCCTTGCCCAAGGACACAGCGACACATGACTTGGGGAGAGCGGGGATCGAACAGCCAACCTTCTGGTTACTGAGCGACCGTCTCTACACCCTGAGCTACGGCCGCCACAAAACTAATGAAAACTAATAGAACCACCCTGAAAATAAATTAAAACTAATTAATTTATAAAACAAAGCTCGAAACGAAATAAAAACTAACTAGAATGAAAATTCCAAAATTATAATAACCCTGATTAGAACAGATATATTAGCCAGGCCAGGCCAAGCAAATATATAATTTCCATAATATATTCATGGGCACACAAACAAATAACCATTTTAAGTCTTAACCTAACTTAACACTTAAGCCCGTATCCCACTGAGGTGTTTGCAAAGGTAGAAAATGTTGGTTTCTAGTCAGGTTACGTTCAAGGGCGCAGACAAGAAAAAATATTAAAACTGTTGGTGAACGTCTGGCAATCATCTGGCGAATGTTCTGGGACCTTGAATGAACCTCAGCATTCATTACCCTTGCGATGTGGGTAGCCAGAGGAATCGTGAGCAAGCATAGACAGTACATACTAACGCCAGGTAGAGGGGCCTGAGAAAAGAACAAAACCCAGAACTTCAGAACTGTGAGACAGATGTACTAACCACTAGTAAACAATGTTGCCCCATATCACATCTATAACATTCGTAATGAGAATTTTACAATTTGTAGCCGTATGATAAGCAGTACTGTAGTCTAGTATGGGAAAATGCGCATGTGCACACAAAACAAAGTACTAACTCGCTGGAGTCTTCCACTATCTTGACCAGTAAGTGGTGACCATCTCGGCTGATGAACTCCTGAGCGAACGTCACATCCGTGGAAACACTGGCAAGTTGCTTCAATGAATCGCAGCGCACTCCCAGGTCCATGCTTTGGATGCCCTTAAACAAGTCCTCCGCACAGCGACCCTACATTTCCAGATAGAAGAAAACAAACAAACAAACACACACACACAGAATAACGTTTTTCTCACAACACACTCCACAGTTTTCAGGCTTGCATCTGCATTTTATGGAGTAGTACTAAAGAGATTGCAACCAACAAGCCAAAGAATGTGGGACCTGAAAGAGGAGCATGACTTACAGGCTGGTGGACACAGACTTACCGGGGCTTTAGTTAGACGCAGAATGCAGCCGTTCTTGATGTCCAGACGGTTCTAAAAAAAATACACACACACAAACAATTTTGTGAAACACTAAAGCACACTTTGACTAGGAGGTAACCATAAGTAACTTGAACACAAAAGCCCTCGTACAGTTGTGTCGGGCCAGGAATGTTGTCACTGTGTTGACTCACCTCGATGAAGGAGCACCAAACTGTTAGACCATGGACAACAATATTCGGATATTTTACCAGGAACTACAACAACTACAAGAAGTGCTTTCCACAAAATTTGAGGTTTTGGAGTGTCGATGTGTGTGTGTTTTCTCCAATTATCCAGGAAAATTTGGCTCCTAATCTCTGTTGTAGCTCAAAAGTGGGGCCAGTCAATTTATTGTTGTTTAAAGTTGCTCTGTCTATTGGATCACAGTCACGCTACAATAAAAGAGCCTTCCCCCAAACTGTCACCAGTCGGAAGCACAAAAAATGCCACGATGAAGAATTAAGACAGAGGGTCGACTCAAAACCATCACCTAATCTAATAAAATGACTAACGTCTCTCAATACTAGTTAATATAGTGTCCATAAAGTAGGCAGCCAGCATTTTGGAGGGAACAAGAAAAGTGGCATAATGCTTTTTTTGCTTTTTTTTTAAGCAAGACACTGTGCTGGATTGTGTGGTGTGGGTATTTGTGTGAGGAAAAAAAATCTAAAGTGTGTGTGTGTTAAAGTGGTGGGCGTGGCGCTGATTGTATTTTTAGATTTGTTTTTTCTCTTCTTGTTGTCTCGGTCTTCTCCTGATATTGACAGACCTTAGTTTTAGCAATTTTGTCAAAATACAACAACAAACAAAGTTAGGATGAAGAAGCTTTAAACATTTTCGAGTTATGTTTCTTGTCTTAAATCTAATGAATGACTCAGGAGTGACTCAGAGTCCATCATTGATAAAATCCCTTTCGCTATTCACTCACCGATTCGGTGATGTATGTCTGCACCCCGTCAGCATACTGAAGTGCATAGTTTTCATGACCTGGGAGATTCCAGCTACACAAGCAGAGTACACACAAGAACTTACAGAACGTTCTCAAAGTGATGGCAAACTTATATGAAAAGAGATGGTTTATGACCAAACTTACCCATCACAGACCTCCTTTATAACTGCAGATAGAGGCTTCTTCTGCTCACAGACAAGAAAATGGCTCAGTCACACACTATTCTGTGTACGGTACTATTTAACCTGCTATTAAAATGAAAACACACATCAAAATGCTGTTCCTGCAGTAGTAGCCCTGCTTTGTTTCGTACATTCTGAACAATTACGCCCTCCGTGACTTGTGTGCATGTAAATACTAGTCAGACTTCTACCATGTCTGACACTCAGCTATCCTGCTATTAGTGGTCAGGCCGGCGGTCAAGCTGTCAAAACGTTGTCAGAGTGTGTGGTACGCCCCGTGGCTACTCTGTTATTAGTGGCAGCGACCATGCGTCGACCAGTCACATATGGTGGGAGCGAGACAGCTCGGTCCTTAGGATGAGTTTGGCTGCTCGTGTCCAGATCACATATTGAAAACAATTAACATTGTCAAATCAAATGAACACTTATCAATGCATCAATAAAATGATGTTTAATTTTGAAATGAAAATCTTTTGATCTGAATGAGAAAATGGAGCTTCATGAAACACTTGCGTTATTTTATTTTTTTACTCCTCTAGGGGGTGCTCTTGGTTCAAAGATAGAGGCCAGTGCAATGGAAATTGATGAAGTTTCTTTTTGTTGCTTCTTTAAGCCAAGGGTGCCATCCAGAGAAGTAAAAAAATATCACAAATGCTTCATAAAGCTTCATTTGTCCATGACTACTGGTAAAGAAGTAGAGATAATCCACTAAATCTAACACACTCAATTTTGTGCAGTTGAGTAAAGCCTATTATGCCCATCCCCAAGTGCATCTCAACCCTAACATTTGTCTTAATTTGCACATATTAAATCTATATAACAGACACTATCAGTTGAACATTAAATGTACAGTCATTTCTGGCCTATAAAGCGCACCTGACTATAAGCCGCGCTAGTTAAATTTGAGGAATACTCGAGTTTGTTACACATTTAAGCCGCACTCGACTGGAAGCCGCAGGTGTTTTAATGTTACCGCACCGGGTTTCCGCTACTTTCTTTTCCATAATGAGGGTGCAATTTGTCACACTCTTGTTCTGTCTCTCGTACTGTATTTGGGCTCACTTGGTTTGTTTTTCTCTGCCTGGCGCTCTTGCGCTTCCTTTATAGTGCGCCCCATTGTGATCTGATGGATAAGCCGCACCTTTGTATTAGCCGCAGGGTCGAACGCAAGTGAAAAAAGTAGCGGCTTGTAGTCCAGAAATTACTGTAAGTGTTTATAAAGGTATGCGATTGTGTATGTTACCTGGTCCAGTTGTATGAGCTGGGGGTAGGCCCCTGGCATCTGGATGGCTATCTTCACGATGTCTTTTTGCTGCGGCATTTTGGCACCTCTGGACTCCACCGCGCTGACTGTTGCAAAAAAAAAAGGAAAAAAAAGAAAAGTAGAATGAAACAAAGTGCAGGGAGGTACAACTGCACAAGAGACTCTTCCTCGAGTTGGACCACAGCCAAATACTATTGTGGCTGTAGTTTGCATTGGTATAGAACTGCACTGCACATTACTGAGAACTGACTTACATATTCTACTAATTTAATTGAGCTTAATATATTAATGTTTAATTATTCATTAGACATAATTGTAACTCATTCAGTGCCAGCCATTTTCAGACCATCCTTTTCCCTGAAACTTTTTTTTTTTTTAATGCATAAGTAAGTACCTGTGATTGCAAGTCTGGACTCCGAAAAGACATACGTCTTTGGGATTGAATGAGTTTTAAAAGTGAGCATATATTCAGTAGGGATGCACGATATCGGCAATTATCGACCGATTTGACGTCAGACAGATGAACCAGATAATAAAGAAATCGTGTTGGTCCATCTGTTGTGTTTGTAGCTCAAGTTGTGCCCAACTCCTCAACCCCTCCCCTCTCCTATGGTAGTGTCGCATATTTGTGACATCATAATGCATGCGACCTCGTGTTCACAGAAGATGCATCATGGCTACATGGCAGTCGCCAGTGTGGGCTTTCTTTACTGTGTGTCCCCAAGATGTTACCATCACAGTTTTTTGTTGCATTTTTAAAAACATGACTGTCTTGTTTTGGCAAACTCAAAATGAGTTACTGGTTGTTTTTGAAGTAGAAATATCAATCAAATTCAGCTTCACTGTGCTTTACACAATGTTTCAATGTATTTGTACGTTAGCTTTATAGTAGGACTCGGAAGTATATTTGTATTCAAACAATTATTGGCTTACATAAATTAAAAATTATTGGTTTATTGTATTGGTTGAAAATAGCATTATCGTGCATCCCTAATATTCACCTGTGTAAATTAACTTTTTCAGCGGTTGCGTTTTAGAAACAAGTTTCTCAGCTTGTTCTGGAGGCCCTGTTTTACCCGAATGGTGTCTCAGTCTGAACACAAGGAGCTACATGTAAAAGGAGCACAGAGATAAGAGATAATGAAAACGTAAGGGCCAGAAAAGAGTCCTGTGGATAATCAAGTAAGTAGATACTTATGGTTGTGAATGTGAAAGCAAATAAAAGAAATACTTAAATAGTTTGGTGAAGGCCCCCAGTATACCCCAGTACACAAAGCAAGGTCCATAAAGGCGTGTTTGGACCAATTTGGTGTGGAAAAACTTTATTGACACTGTCTTCAAGCCCATCAAACATCTTTGAAATGAACTAGAACAGAGATTATGAATCAGGCCCGTGGTCAACATCAGTGACCTCTGAGTCTCTGACAAAGCAAGCTGTTCAAGAGAGGAACTAACTTTAGAATTTCTGCTTTCTAAATGTGTGATGGCCAGTTTTCCAAAGGCTGACATGGCGTACAGTAAAAGTAAGAATCATGTTGATTCCTCGCTGTGACATTGTGCCACTGCATTCTTAGGCCATTTATATGGAACAGCAAACTGTGAACCAATAGGGTTTCTGAATGATCCATAACCAGTCAGCCCAAATATGACGAAGACTATTGGTTTCAGACTAGTACATCTTGTTCATGGGTAAACATTGCAAGGTCCAACATTATAGGAGAACTAAAACCAAACATGTTTAAAGAAAGAATGCAGTGTTTGTGTCAGCACTAGTTAAAATACAGTACTGTGATTAACATTGGATTTGTGGAAAAATAATTAAACTGAATAGTTCATCAATGTCAGACAGCTGCCATATTTGGCCAAATTGTCATCAGCTGCTATTGAATTGTGGCGGCTGACAGATTTTAATAATGGATTACTTTAACCATTCTATCCTGTGAAGTGTACTGTACAGTAAGTACACCATGGCACTGATGGCAGAGATGCAAAACAAGCAGCGGCCATCAAGGAAGTGTAACGAAGAATAAGAGTGTTCTAAGTAAATTTCTTCTCCAAATCAGCTCCCAATTTTGTAAGTACATGTAGAAGATTATGTTCATGATCATGATTTGTTATAATATAGCTTTTGTACATGTAATTAAATACGTAAACGAGTCATACCAGCAAATATTTGTCATCATCTCCGTCAATTTTTTTTTTAGCCGGACACAGCATTGTGAACTACATAGACAAGACCATGATACTTTGCGCCACTGAGCCAATAGGAACACATAACAATAAAATGACTGGCCAAGCTTATTTCTTTGTTAAATATCGTGAGCATTTTTATATTGCCAACCTCACCACAATATCATAATAATTATCATATTGTGAGGATCAGACATATCATAATAATTATTGTATCGTGAGGTTCGGATAATGTTACTTCCCTACTGTGAACCACAATAGCAATAGTATTTAGCATTAATCAAAGTTTTAGCACAAACACCTGATCTACTAACAATGTTGATAAAAAAAAATTCACTGTCAGAGGAAAGGAGGGGCCCCTCCTTTTCTCTGTTGTGGTGTGGCGTGAATGATGCGGTTACGTTTGTAGAATCCTGTGATCAAAGCGAAGCATTGTTTCACCTTTGGTGTGAACATAGCAAACAAATGACTGCTTCCATAAGCGAGTATATGCAGTTTTATAGCCATATTTTTTACAATACTTTGTGGTCGTAAAGCTACTGTGAACACACAAAATTCTATTTTGAATCGTTACTACCACCTGTTGACGAAAAATTTAACTGCACACACCCTTCTTCCCGTACACAATGCACACATAACGTCACAGCCGCAGACAGAGGAAAGGAAATTTGTATCCGAATCCATTCTGAAAACTATTGGCCAGAGGCTTGCAGGAGTACCCACTTTGAACAGATAAAGTGTTAATCTGCTAATTAGAAGACATTTTCAGTCATAAATGGACCCTTGCACTGAACAAAAACATTTAAGGTCAAATGGGATAAACTTAACCTTGCACTGCAAGCTGAATTCTCGTATCTCGGTATTTGTGAGTTCACAAACTCCTGCTTGTCCGGAGCCCGCTGATTCTCACCAATCCATACACTTTTAGTATGGACCAATCACAAAGCGGCATTGTGTTTGGGGGCGGGATATGCAGCTGTGACGAAACCAGGAAGTGCCGACGCCGTGGGAAACAAACCTAACATGGATGAATGGACGCTAAAATTTATTCTGTTCTCACCGTTTTCTTGTTGAATGTTGAACGGTGGTAAAGAAGATGTTCGTGCTTTTTTTCCCCTACGACGAGAATGAAGATGACATTTTCATTCGTTGCCGTGATTGGTCAAAACATAAGTTAGGTAGACATGCACAAGATGCCGCATCAACCAATCAGCTCGAAGTATTGTACAGAATGCCGCGCCTTTCCTGGGCAAATCACCGTGAAACAGTCCCAGATTGATATTGTGGAAAACTCCCATGAGTGAATCACAATTATCAATCTGGCCAGGTTGGGCTAAACAAGGGGTGTCAAACTCATATTAGCTCAGGGGCCCCTTTGGAGGACAATAGCTACCAAGCAAGCCGGACTGGTAAAATCATGGTATATAACTTAAAAACAATTGGCGTCAGTTGTAAACAGATTTTCACAATTTGCATGCCTGCCCTAAATAGCAGTGCTCAACTGTAAATATATTTTTCAAAAAAATAACACAAATGCTAATGGAACGTGGCAACACTTATGTTATATATCTACAGTACAGGCCAAAAGTTTGGACACACCTTCTCATTCAAAACATTTGCTTTATTTTCATGACTGTACATTGTAGATTCTCACTGAAGGCATCAAAACGATGACAACTACGAACACATTTGGAGTTATATACTTAACAAAAAAAGGTGAAAATAAATAACCACCCTTTTCTCTGATTACTTTTTTGCACATTCTCTCGATGAGCTTTAAAAGGACCTGAAAGGGTTTTCCAACAGTCTTTAAGTTCCCAGAGGTAAGAATGACAAGAGTATGCAAAAAGGTAACCAGAGCAAAGGATGGCTATTTTTAAGAATCTATAATATAAACATGATTTCAGTTATTTCACCTTTTTTTGTTGTTTAAGGTCATAACGCCACATCATTTCACACATAGTTTTGAGGCCTTCAGTGAAAATCTACAAAGTTACCAGTCATGAGAATAAAGGAAATGCGTTGAATGAGAAAGTGTGTCCAAACTTTCGGCCTGTACTGTAACGGTTTTGCATATACAGTATATTGTTCCCAGAATGCATTGTGTGGCACAGTTACTGAAGTTATAAGATGTCAATCCATGTGACATGTGTTTGTGGTACCAGTAGCAAGCTGAATGTGTGTCGTGTGACTCTTGTTCAGCACGTTTAAGTTTCATTTATGTTTTAATTTTTTATAACAAATAAAAAAATGACCAGGTCATTTCCATGTACAAGTTGCATTGCGTATTTAAGGATTGCTTGTGAAATTACAAATTTATATGTTTGATTTTGGCCGTCTGATTAATTGGTCTGTTTTTTTTTTTTTTCTTTACAAGATCATCTCGTGAGCCGGATTAAACCCCTTTGTCGGCCTGATCCGGCCCGCAGGCCGTACGTTCGACACCCCTAGGCTAAACTGAAAGGATCCATGTTCAGCTAGTTTCTCTTAAAGAAGAAGGCCTGTTACTTCTCAAATGACTCAGTTCCATACAACTATCCTTTCCAGTACAAAGCAGTCGTATGTTCCTCTTTCATCATGCATTTATGGTGCACTGCATAAAAGTAACCAAGCTTTCAACTGTTTGTGCATACGCTATGTATACTTAGTCACACACTCACAACGATACACACTTCCTCCTCAACCTTCAGACAGCACTCCCTGAGGGGACAAAAGAAGCAGTTGTTCCTGCTGAATCTCTCCCCCCACTACTCCCTTATCCTTCACGCTTAGCACATAGATAGGCCAATCCAAATTATTCTAGGTGCTCATGAGGTCATGACGACACAGAGGAGTTCAAACTTGTGCCTGCTTGTGTTCAGAGCAATGAATGGACACCGCCCTGTGCACAATCTCTGGGATAGTTCACATACCACGACTCCCATCTGGAAAAGAAAGTTTATTAGCAGCATGTTTGCTTCAAATCATTCCCATTGACTGTGTAGTGAGGACACACTGAGGTGTTGAGAAACTTAAATATGCATTGGCAACAAAAGGTCAACAACACACAGCAATAAAACTGCTGCCTTAATACGTAAGAGATTTGATAAGAATGTGAGATGGTTCTGGAGCAATTTATGAATAAGATTAATTTTAAAAAATGGGCAAACTGGGGATAGTGGCACACCAGGTCTGTCATGCCTCAAGAAGTTTAAAGGGGTGAATTCCTGGTGACGTATATGGATAGATACTCTGTTAAAAAAAAAAAAAAGCATCTTACTTTTCCAAACCAATGCAAACCCTGAGACTGGGCGAAAGTGGTGCATCTCTACAACTATACTCAGACAAGGTTTTCGAAAGTTGATGGAGAGGTTATATCTGTCAGAGGTGAGGGACTCAAGTCGCATGACTTGGATTTGACAAATTGCAACTATCTGGGCAATAATGAATGAAAGACTGGACTTGACTCTGATTCTGCATTCACGAGATTTGATTCGACATACTTGAACTCTATGACTTGACAAGTAATTTTGTTTACGTTTGAAAAGTAATTTGTTTGTGTGTGTGTTGTGTGTACCACCAACCTGGTAACCACGGCAACAATGGCCACCAGTATGCCCTTACCAGGACAAGGGCTGACTCGTGGAGCAAGTGTCACTGTCACCAAAGATTAATACATTTGGATTCAAGGATTATTGTTTTGATGAAACCACCAAAAAGACAATAGCAACTTGAAAGGTTTGAAACGCAAAGATAAGAGACACAACTTCTACGGTTACAATCATCTGTCAGGCACACAGTTAAGGTGGCTGTGTGAAATGTGCAGCTAAACTCACTAGTTTAGCTCACCAATAACTCATCAAATATTAACTATACTGGTTGTGAGTGTGTCCGCCATAAATTTGCTGACCAAACGCAGAACAGGTGAGCCGTGATTGGTCGTTACCTATTTCCTCAGCACAGGTGATGTAATCTTCAGTTGACAGCAAGTAGAATTTTATTTTATTTTTTTTAAAGGTACCGTATTGTACATGAAAAATAATCAAATTAATTCTGCACAAAATATTAACTTTTTACTGCTGAAAATGGCTTAATGAGTCAAGTATACCTTTAACTTTCCGAGGTTCGCTTGAGTCAAGTGTACAAAGAGATCAAAACGGAACATTTTAGGGCACATTTCAACATTTGAAAGAGTTGTTTTTTGGGGTGGTGGATTTGTCATGTGTAGCTCACGTTTATGGACATTTTAAAACATTCCTGAAGAATGACGTTCCTACAGCACAATATATTCATACAGAATAATACATATTCCATATTTGTTCCTTTAGCTGAATGGATGTTCCTGCCGTACAATAAATATTTCTGCAGCGTAGTATAAATATTCCTGCACCAATCAGAATGCTCCTGTATATCAATAAATGTTCCAGTAGTAGAATAAACTTTTTTTTTTTTTTTTGCAGATTAAATGTTCTTGTTGCTGAATATATGTTCCTGGAGAAGAATAACTTTGTGCAGAAAAACTACAATAGAAGAAAATGTCCTACGACACAGTGAACGTTCCTGCATACGAACAATTGTTTCTGCAACAGAATATACAGTAAATTCCTGCAGCAATAATGTAATGAATGTGCCCTGTGACTGATTGGCGACCAGTCCAGTGTGTAAAGTCTGCCTTTCAACTGATGACTCCAGCGGTAGAGTGCTTGTTCCTAAAATGTTCCTCCATCCAGATGACGAAGCACATTTGGCCTGCCTGTCCTTACATGTGAGAGCCTGCCATCATTGCAAAAAAGACCGAGGATAAACTTAGGCCAATGCATGACTGCAAATCAAAACAGGTTTAGTGGATTCTGTAACCCGTATTGTAACCCGGCATTTCTCTTATTTTGGTCACAGAGACAATAAAACAACATAGACAGCATCCGGCATAAGAATGGACACACACACACACAAAAAGTTAATCAATCAGAGCTTTGTCAAACATTTCACTGTACTGTGAAGAAAATGTGTGTACTATTTAAGGAATACTTCAGTCACTTTACCCATGTAATGTGGTAATGTACAAACATCTAAAGTATTGTAATCTCAAGGGAAATATTATTGAGGTCGTCATGTTTTTATACAGGTGGCAAATTGTTGCAGCAACAGTGGACAATAAAACCTCAGGTCAGACAACTACTGTACAACCTACTCTACTCTGGGGGCCGTTAAATGTAAAATGACAGGTTTAGCATCTGTCAGTGAGTGTGTGTTCCTTCACCGCCAGTTGGCTTTGTTAAACATAATGCCAAAAGTAATTCTTTCTAGACCTTTTGTTTGCTCGTGGACAAGTGTGTCTCAGCGCCCCCCAAACCCATACCTACACTGTGTGCCTGTGTAGACTAGAGAGAGAGGGGGGCTGTCAGCTGCCCAACATTAATCTGACAGTCACCCCACCCCTTACACGCACGCGCACGCGCGCGCACACACACACACACACACACACACACACACACACACACACACACACACACACACACACACACACACACACACACACACACGCACACACACACACACACACACACACACACACACACGTCCTATTGAGTGAACTGCTAATAATACAATTACACGGACTGTGATTTTATTAGTTATTCAAAAACGGCTGTTGGGTTTATATCGGATATGTGTTATGATTTTTGCCATTTATTTTACCCGCCCACCTTAGTCAGGTCAAAAGTGTGCTGTATCTTTACGTCTGTCGCTAACTTTTTTTTTTTTAAAGAGTGAAAACAAACACGTCAAGAGGTCGCTCGCAATAAGTCATACGCGTGCGTAAAAAAGGACTCCGAGCACAGCTTTGTTGGTAGAAGTATATGAAAAAGAGTTCTACCTGATTAGAAAATGTAAGCAGAGGGTTTCTCTCCCGTAGGAACCGTTGCCTTCGCAGCGAGGGACATTTGCAGCGGTCTGTTCTCCACGCAGAAGGAGCAACGTTAGGCTTGAAAAACTCACTACTCAAAGAAAACTGCCTGAGATATGTAAAATACCGGTCCAACCCCGCGAGGTGTGCTTTCTTGGATACTTGGTTTAATTTAAAGTTCCGGGTTAGTTAAGTACTCAGGCAAAGATTTTCCTTTAGAAAAGTTAACGAATTTAGACACACTAATTTCGGTTGGAACATTTCAAAATAAACCTAAAACGCTAGCCGTTTGGGAATCTTACTAAAAGGAATGAAATTCCCATTTAAAGCCATTCTTTATATCATAAACTATTTAAGATACATATACTAGGATTCGTACCGTTAAATATAATTGGGATTAAAATAGCGAATTATAATAAATAAATGTTGAATTATTTTGAAAAGACAGACAGGAACGTCTATGGAAAATCAAAGTCTGAGTAGATTTTGCAAGACAGTTTTTCCTCTTAAGTCAAGTCCGACGGATAACGGATAATGTAAGAAGTGGGGATTTCTGGTCACACTTAACGAGTGAAATCTTTTCGATTCCGCTACCTTATGAATGTTGTTTCCATGTAATGTTACTAAATGATGAAGTGTAAGAGTGGACGACGTCCACTGAAAGTTAACCAGCTGCCCCCCTGAGGTGTTCCCGGGAACGTCAGCAAGATCCATGCGAGACCAAAAACAGTTAACAAATCACTTTTAACTACTTTTCTCGTATGAAATAAATACAATACATTGCTGGTGGCGGTTACATTTAGACATGTTCGTATCAAAAGTAATACAAATCTAATCTCGGATCTAATTTACACAATTCTAGTGTCATTGCGTATTCGATTTTACATATCCAATTTTGACCCATTTTACCTTGAGTAGCATAACTACACAAAAGAAGATCTAAATTTAGGTACATGACAATCAATTAACATTAACAGATCTGAACATTAGGTGTAGCAGCAACAAGGAGTCGGACACCATGCAAATGCCAGAACATCCCAAAAACGTTTCAGTGTTTATTTAGTTGCCTCTGAAGCAATGCTAAACAAGTGCACGGTGCCAAACTCTGGGCCAGAACTGGTCCGGCATATCATTTAAATGTGACCTGCGAAATTATGTGCATTGACTTCTTTTGTCACAGGTAATAAATCTAAAATAAATTGAAGTTGAACAAATATTTTTTCCCTTGCTTTTGATTAAAAAAAAAAGCCGTTATCCATCAATTTGTTGTATATATGTAATATTACAAGGTAATCATACATTACACACAGACAAAAATCTTTTGACATCAGTGATTGCCTCAAAAGGTTGTGCAACAAAATAATAAATTAAGGGTACCATCATTTCTGTTTCATGAGTTTTGCTTTTTAAATAAATTCTGTTGAACAACAATGCAAAAGCGATGTCTGATTTTCAATTATTAATTCCATCACTCCATTTTCCAAATGTATTACATTTTCATTTATTACTACTTTTGTCAGATTCAAGTTTGTTCAATGACTACTGTGGGGTTTTCTTTGACAGAGGGGGTAAATTTAGTCCACATGTGTACATGACAATCCTCTCAGGGAAACCATATTTAGGATGTGGCAACTTTGGTAAGTGTCAAAAATGAGTTTGACACCTCTGCAATACAGTTTGCCAGTTGTCCATCTCTTCTAAACAAAAAGCTGTTGGAACTTGCAATTTCGATTCCAAAACACAAACTTTACTCATCCAAGCGTACTCCCCTCAAAACTTCAAAGTGCCCCTAGTCTATTTGAAGCATTACTCACAAAACAATGTCTGGCTGGTGATCGAGCACAGAGTAAGTAGCAGCCCATCTGGCCACAGTGATGTAAAGTAAATCGAGAAAAGATGCTTTGATGACGTAGCACAAAGTGGCAATAAATTCCATATATTCTAATTTGTAGAGCCCCAAATTAGCCACAACAATCCTTTAATATATCTAGTAGACAAAAAATGATGCTATTCTATTTAGCATATATACAGTGGGGAAATACAAACACAGTGAATTTTACAGAAAACATTTAGAATGATGACAGTTGCGTTAAACAACAGACTTATTTCATGTACATATTCAAAGGTGAAAAAAGGCAAGGAACACATTTGATTTCAGAGAGTTAAAAAAAAAAGCATCTACTACTTGCTTGGCATAAATGATGAGCTAAAAAATATATCACTGCCTTAAAAAAGCATGCTTTTTACATCCAACTGAACAAAATACATGGCAATTACTAGACAAAGCTGCAAGGCAAATCACAATTTGTTTAGCAAAGTGGAGTATGTTGGTATTTGCCAAATATCTTATGTTACATAAACCTTAAATTGCAAGGATTATCAAAATAAAGCATGTCAAGTGGAAGTGTGCTAACTCAAGCCAGATAGTTTAAAAAAAAACAAAAAAAAACATCCAAAATCTCTAAAAACGCACTGCAATGTTCAAATATAAAATGGGAACAACAAATGTAAAAAAGTAAAATTTGTAAATGTTAACATTCCATTAATCCCTGTATTATTTTTGGTCCTTTGCCCATTGCCTTTATAGAGAGATCAGGGAAATGATAACAAGATTCATTCAGACAATTTCACAGTGTGGTTACAAAAAAAAATCCTTAACTCATGATTTTTACTCATCGTATTTAAAAAAAAAATGATTAAAACACTTTAGATGTTTACTTTGAGTGTGATATCTATATTTGCCAACAATTTCTCTGCCTGTATTACAAATGTAGCTCATTAGACAACAAACTGGTGTGCTGCTAAGACAAAATATAAATTCTTTATGTACACAAAGATAGTGCATATACAACCAGCTGCGCTTGGACTGATTCAAGCCATGTGTGAGCAGCTGGTGGGTGATAAAGGCTGCGCTCCATTAGGTTTTCATGACTCTGGACCTGATAGGAAAATGTTTTTGTTTTTTTCCTTTCCTGAAGACACTGGACTTAATACAACTCTCACACAATATGCATTATCCACACAGGCGTAAAGCATACACACATTCATTTGCTAGCACATACATAGATGTAACACTTACATACATATAAACAATCATCCAAAAATAGACTTTTTCGCTCATGTTTTGATTTTTGTAAAAGCTGAAAATAAACATTTTGATCTTGCCACCGTTTTCCTCACGTGACTGAAGGTGGCGCTACTGAGTTCAGGTTGAGCTCCCTGTTCACAGGAGTATGTCAACACTGATCCGGTTCGTATTGTTTCATGCTCACTTTCACAACCAGTGAAGTAAGTTAGGGGGGCATAAACTTAGAGGGGTTCCTCACTGTGATGGCCGTCTTTGGGTCAGAGGTTTAAAATGGGGACATCAAAGAGGTCACACAGGCCTTCTGTCTCATCCAGGTTGTATATGTAGTCGTGATCACTAGGTGGGGGCGACAGACGCAGGAGAGGCGAGAACACTAAAAGGCAGAACAGGAAGAGAATAGCTAACAGTGAGTCTATATTTTATTCTTATAGACTACTCCTGCTCATTCTCATGCTACATGCCAGTTTTAAGGTTAGACATCTAGCTTAGGAGGAGAATGACAATCGTAGCGGGAGAATATCATGTGTGGTGTGCTGCGTTGGTAAATAAGTACACCACACAATGTAAGAGCATTAACAACACATGACATTTTTTTCCTCATGATATGTGGTGTCTCATATATAGCAAAACAAACAAAAAAAGGAACAAACTGTGTGTGTGTGTATGTGTGTCCCACTTTAAACAATTGTAGATTAACCAACATTTTCTGCAACAATGAGCCTCTAAATTACACTAAACTTCAGAGATGCCACCATGCATTACATGAGACCTCAGCATATCTTGTGAGAAATAAATTAAACATCTGTCTGGGCTACTGTGTACAGACGCTCCCCAACTTACGAACGAGTTACGTTCCGAGCGATCGTTCGTAAGGTGAATTCGTTCGTAAGTTGCTTCAGTGCTATATTTTGTATTATAATTTATGTTTAAAGCCTATATAAGTATATTGAAGGTTTATATAAGTATGTTTAAGGCTTGTACAAGTAACCTGCATTGGTTTGTACTGAAAAAAACTTTTAATAAAATGGAGAGAATACGTACAGTACTGTATGTTAGAGAGAGAGCGAGAGACACTTAATGGAAGAACACTTAGGAAGAAGTTGAGGGTCGAGGAGAAGAAGATGAGGGTTGATGAGTATCTTCCTTGGAGGATTTACTAGAAACTGGCCGAAAGAAGCGATCCAACGACGATTGCACAGTTTCCTTCTTTTTTTTCATCATAAATGATGCGGTAGCACTGTATGGCATCATTCAATTGATTTGCAACTTTTGTGCAACGTTCAATATTTGGGTCTTGCTGCTCGAAGAGTGCGATGGCTTTATCTATGAGCGAAAACACTCGGAAAAAGGCGCGCAATACAAAATCTAACTTACAGCATCTCTTTCCGAACATTTTCCGACACACGCGCAGACATGTTCGTATGTACCGATGTTCGTAACTCGAATGTTCGTAAGTAGGGGAGCGTCTGTACTGGCAAAAGTAGAAATATGCTTTATTTCATCAGTAATAAAAGAAGAATGCTGCATGGAGTTATCTCATCTTAAACAATACTCGATTTTAGTTTTTGTAATTTGGTAATAATATGCATCAGTCTTCTTATTTTACACTTCTTATGAGAGCACAGAATGTTAAAATGTTTCTTTAAAAATGTCTTGAACAGTTAATAAAGGTTTCATAATTGAGATATAAACTGATGAAAACGTAAATTATTTACTATGAAATAAAAATATTTAAAAATCAAAAAATATGAAGGCGATCAGTGTCCTACATGGCAGTTGACATGTTTTTCTTTTAATATTTATGTCTCACCTTCAGATGACATCAAGTCCTCCAACAAATCTCCACTCATGATCTCTGCAAATGGATAATGTGTGTAAGTACTTCTTCTTTTTCTTTTCTTTTTAAAAGGTTCATTTTACAATGCAGCATTTAATTTACCTTTTGTCGGATCAAACATGTCCGAAAGCTCTTTGGGAAAGTCCAGCACTGCAGAAATCAATATAAATATAGCAACAATTTTGTCACTAGAGCGTACAAAATAGAAGGACAGAGTTATCCTTCATTTTTGAAACAACACAAAGTAATTGAATGCAACACTGAATGCCTGGGAGTCTCCAATGCAGCTGACACTGAAGGTAAAAACACCCAAATTTTTTAAATAGCAAGTTGTTCCTGATATTTTAAAAAACTAATGACAGCACGATGCCTATTTTCACAACTGTTTTCAAAGGATAATGTAGCTTATAAATTGTATAATTCAATTGAAGAACGCAGAAAGAAAACATAATAGCCTGGTTGAAATGGCACCTTTGGCCTAACAGCATTCTGTCTTCTTGGGGAGCGTCAATCACCACCGTACATTTATTTTGTTTATCTGTTAACTCTAATTTACTCAATTAACGCAATTGAGAATAGATTCTCATTTGCAAAGCTTGGGGTCATTGTCATTCAGAAAACGGTATTTTCTTTTCAATTTTTGCTTCATGTGAATGTTTTGGAACAAAATTGACTGCTAGCTAAAAATGATCAGTCCCCGCAATTTGACTAAAAAGCCCAGTCCAGCTGAAGAAAAACAAGTCCCAAGATGCTGTAACGTGCTTATTGCGCATGTTTAAAGATGTATTTTATGGATCCACCTATGCAAATTTTAAAAACTGAATTGTCAGGGTTTAGTTGACATAAATTTGTGTTGCGGCAAAGCACCATTACTCTACTGACAAAAACATGACCAGATAGGCATGCTCACGTTCAGAGGGGTCTGACTTCATTGGTTCAAACACTAAAGCAGATGCAGACGACGACACCGATCCATCCAAGGAGGCGGAGGACTGAAGTTGCTGAGTAATGGCAGCGGGTGCATCTGTGGTTGGAGTGAGTGGCGTGGTGCTTGTCACTTCTGAAACAGAGCGAGAAATGTAAGATAACGTGACAAACAACCAATAATAGTGGCTCTGTGTACCACTCTTAATACATAGCCGCAGATGACCACAAATTTGCAAACTATACATATCTGCATCCATCTATACATTTGGTCATCCTTCAATTGGCTATGCTACTGTATTGGAAAAAGTTCCAATTGTAGCTTAAACTAAAATTATTAATATTACATAGAATATATGAGTAAAATGTCATAAACGTATCAAAATTTAATAGAAATACACTTTTCGGCCAACCTCACAAGAACAGTTATTCACACAAAGTATGAAGAATGAATGTGACCCCCGGAAAAATAAATAAATAAATAAAAGATAAAAAAAGAAAAGAAAATGTATCAGACTTGTTGACCGATATATATATATATATATATATATATATATATATATATATATATATATATATATATATATATATATATAAATATATATATATATATATATATATATATATATATATAAATATATAACGACAAAGTGGAGACCTTCTTGCCCACCTGTAACTGAGGTTGTTTGGCTAATGGCTGACGTTGTGGAAGAACCTTTTTTCACACACTCTGGAGCTGATTTTGTACCCTAGGGGGAGCAATTGAGAAGTGTAAAAAAGTAAGTAATGTCAAGCCATATGCTTTGCATTTGATTAAAAACACAAGATAATTTTTGTGTGTGTATCTTTTTGTCCACAGTTAAGGCCAAAACAAATGAGACTGCAAGCAAAGCTGACATATGGACCTGGGAAGAGGGCAATGATGCTGGGAGGCTCTGAAGTACATCATCTGGAGGAGGGACAGGCAGAACAACTGGAGAGGCACTGGATGGGTCCTTATTGACTAGTAAAACCTCAATGGGGCCACAAGAACTTTTCAAACGGATCTGGTATTTCTTTTGTCCATTCATAACCTGCATTTACACATACACAGTTAGAAGAAAAAATATAGATGAGCAGAAGGTGGATGTAGTGAAATGTGATCTACACAGTACTTACAGATTCTGGTCTGGGCACCTCGAGCTGAGTGCCATTGGGGGCACGTATCGCTAGCAGGGTGTCACCTGTGGAAGGACACTTGATAAGCGATGGAATATTTGACATCATAAGGCTGGGTGACAGAACAGGACAAATGAGACTGACTTCAACAAAAGATTACCTTTGAAAGCTCCACAGATGTCCTCATGTTTTACATATGCCATTGTATAAACATATTAAGGGTCAACAGGTCAGAAGCAAACATTTTCCTAGTCCAAAATTCTTAAGAAAGACATGTTTCCACCACAAAAAGATGATGTCACACTATTTAGATGAATGACACTGATTTCGCCACCCCACTTACTTATTGCAAACATAAGTCAGATCTGTGTTTACTGCTTCAAAGCATGTATCATAAGTACTAATGGTATCGGCACCGGTGAGTACTGAAGATTTGAGTATCGGTCTAAAAAAAATCGTATCGAACATCCCAACTAAAAAGGATATGGACTGTTGTTAGAGTCGTCTGTGACATTCTTGATGCTCTGCTGCACCCAGACTCTCTGCTGGTCCAGCTCACGTTCCCTGATGGCCAGATCATCAAGTTCTGCCTTCAGGTCAATCAGCTTGTCCGCTATCTCCCTCGTATTGCAACCTGGACCTACACCCCTGAAACATAAACAGAAATAAAAAAAAATAAAAAAATAAAATAAGATTGCTACAGGACTTGCCAAAAATGACCGTGTCGGTTGTCTATTGACTGAGCATTGCTGAAATATGGGGTCCCATTAATTATGGTTGGACGATGTGATCATCAGGTTGCTAATGAACTTTTGCCCCCACATGCTAAAAAGTAATTAAATCTGTATGGGCAGAATACGGTTAAATTAGCCATTGGCGGCGTCACCCAAGTACCACTCATATACACTCTGGACGCAGAAGGGTGAACATTTCTTACTCCGGAAGAAGTCTCGGAGTCTCCAATAATGCGAGGGTAGGGAGGGAGGGAGGGATGGAGGGAAGAAAGAAAGTAATCACTCTTATCACTATAGAAAGTGTCTAATAAATACAGACGCTCCCCAACTTACGAACGAGTTACGTTCCGAGCGATCGTTCGTAAGGTGAATTCGTTCGTAAGTTGCTTCAGTGCTATATTTTGTATTATAATTTATGTTTAAAGCCTATATAAGTATATTGAAGGTTTATATAAGTATGTTTAAGGCTTGTACAAGTAACCTGCATTGGTTTGTACTGAAAAAAACTTTTAATAAAATGGAGAGAATACGTACAGTACTGTATGTTAGAGAGAGAGCGAGAGACACTTAATGGAAGAACACTTAGGAAGAAGTTGAGGGTCGAGGAGAAGAAGATGAGGGTTGATGAGTATCTTCCTTGGAGGATTTACTAGAAACTGGCCGAAAGAAGCGATCCAACGACGATTGCACAGTTTCCTTCTTTTTTTTCATCATAAATGATGCGGTAGCACTGTATGGCATCATTCAATTGATTTGCAACCTTTGTGCAACGTTCAATATTTGGGTCTTGCTGCTCGAAGAGTGCGATGGCTTTATCTATGAGCGAAAACACTCGGAAAAAGGCGCGCAATACAAAATCTAACTTACAGCATCTCTTTCCGGACATTTTCCGACACACGCGCAGACATGTTCGTATATGCCGTTGTTCGTAACTCGAATGTTCGTAAGTAGGGGAGCGTCTGTATAGCTACATAGTCTCCAATTTGGCAGCACTAAATAGTTGCTTAGGACATCATGGTAACAAATGCAATATTCAGTGTCATTACATGAGGCAATACCGACAACATCTCGCCAAAACCGTGTGATTTGAAACAAAGTGGGACAAGTTGTCATGTACTGTAATTCTTAATCTTTCGAGACTGCGGGCATCAATTATTTAAAACAGCAAACCTTAGAGGGTACAACTAAAGAGTGAGTGCACTTACTTCCACTGGATACTGTTCTTGGACTTTTTCTCGATCAGTCCAATTCCCTCCAACACATTAGTGATGTCGTAGATGCGCCGCTTCTGCCGTACTGCCAATGTGTCGGCTGCCTGACTCACAGAATAACAAAGGGAAAATGCATTAAAACTGGTGTGACATTTAAGTAATTCATACCCAAGAGACTACCGTTCAAACTAAGACAAAAAAAAGTGTAGTTCAACTTCCTTAGCCAAAGTGTTGTGCCTAGTTTAGTGCATAATAGAGCCACATCTACAGTGTGTATACATCTGTGTGCTGATAAGTCTGTGCTTTGGCCTGGTGCCTGCAGGTGCATCCTCATACTGCTCTACTAGCACTTGCAGGGTAACATCCCCAGTGTGGTTTGACTGAAGAACTATGGGAACTAAGTGGACAATATCTTGTTCTAACTGATTAAGCAGAGAAGTAACCAAACCGAGACAATATTTTAAAAACAGGCATAGCGCAGGTGAACAGTTTAACATTTTCCAAGAGCAATGAGAGTAATATTACTTTTTCTAAATTACAGATAGAAAGTTACAGTCAGAGTCAATATGTTTTAGAGCGGGAAAACACTTGAATTGAATATGAATGTCGCTATGAATCAATCATGCTACATTGTCTATGTGTAAAGATGCACTAGCTCAGAAAACAGCGACAAAAGCTGACCCACTTGGAAATCTCCAGGGGGCAGCCTGGAAAAGTTCAGCAGGTAGGGCTCGAAAACTTTGAATTGGACCGCTTTTTGGTGTTTGCGTTGAAAAGTAACCCGGATGTTTACACTACGATGCAGCTATCGCTCATTCAAATCTAGACTGTCAGAAAGCTAGGCTATGCTAACAGACAGGCTAGCAAAAAGTGCATGAAACCTAACGACAGCAGGCAGCTCCAGATGACATGTGCTAGCTAACAACAAAGACTGGTTGGCATGCTCACAGCTTTCAGATCCAGTACTCCGTCCTTGGCCTCCTGCAGCAAAGTTACAAACTTAGCTGTGAGGAGTCCCAGACTCTTTTCATGCCTGCTTGGTGTCTGCGGCTGCAGCGGGTCCCCCACAGCGCCAAATTCGCCCCGATTACTGGCCGACTCTAGCTCCATCATCTCTCGGGATCAGCGCCGAAGTCCTCCTGCCACCCCGACCAAAACCTCGGAAGCGAGCCCAGGAACGCACGCTCCGCAGCCTTAGTCAACCAAACTGAAGGACACCGGTGTCCGTGGCATAAGAGCGTTTCACCGTTCTTCAAACGATTGCACGAAATCCAGCGGTGTACAAGGACGACGATTCATTGAACGAGCTTTCGGTTGGGAGAGCCGTTGGCCACGCGAGGTATGACGGGACTGTTCAACCAGTGGAGAGACCGTTAATCAATGTGTAGCTATGTCAAACGCGTACAACAGCGTAATAGTGGTAAAACATACCAATTTGAAATGACAATATATTTGAAACTAAATAAATAAATAATCTGCAGTTGTTTGGTGATTCAATTGTAGAGGTGAAAGATCAATTTAACAGGGACCTATATATTGCTATTTGTAGATAGACCCTTACAGGTCCAAACTTGAAGAAAATACTTCTGCGCAGGCGCAAAGTCATTCAATTAAAAAATCTGGTCTGTTTAAATTATTTGTTTTTCTTCTTTAAATTTTTAGGAAAAAAACGATTCATAAAATATATTTATGATAATATGTTATAATCATTGATATAATGTAAATAAAAAAATATACTGTGATCTCCTTAAGAGGTATTTTAAAACATATTAAATTATAAAATAATATTACATTATATTTATTTCAAGTGCAAGACAAAAAAATATTAATATTTTACTGTTCTCCCCTAGTGTTTCCTAAACTTTATTGAGCCAAGGTACACATTTTACATTAGAATTATTTCTCACTACACGTCACCAACCAAAATGTCACAAGAAATGTCACAAGAAATGTGAATACAGGGCTGGGGTGTTTTCATTCCTGCTGATGTTCTTGCAGAGCAATGAATTGTTATTTTGTATGACTGGCAACAGGTGGATACACAGGTTTATTGTCACGTCTATGAATGGCATTTAATCTGCATTTCACATTACGTCGCTGGCATTGATCGATGAATAAATCACAAATTTAAGTCAAATTGTATATGAGACCTTACGGCACTTCAGTGTGCCACGGCACCGTGGTTGTTTAAAAAATAAACTGAGTTTAAATTGATGTAAATGATTGTAATAAAATGATATATGCTATTTTGGATTTGACGCTTAAAAATTATGGCCACCAGGGGGCAACAGTGCCCGCAGAAATTACCTCCTGGGTCAATCCATATTCAGTGATCCCTATACTGTATATAAATAATGTGCTTCGATTAAACCATGTTCGAGGATATAATATACCAAAATAAATGCAAATAATAAATTCAACATACATCACCTATTAAATGTGCCAAATATGCAGCAGAAATATAAAACACAAGCTTCACAAAATAACGAAAGTGCGTTTCCTGTCACACGCTCTGCCCGTAGCTGTCAGCTGACTGACTCACCAGGAAGCAATACACACACGGGTAAATATCCATCACAATCTTATTGTTTTTATATGTTTCCAAAAATACACAGCGAAGCGGATGCGAGCTGTCAATGTAAACTCGGGGACCTTTTCTTTCGTCTTTCATTTTACCGTGTTAAAAAAAAGAAGCTAAATTACTAGCCAACATAGAGCTTCTCGTATGGACAAGCAGGACAGACAGCATCCTTATATGAAATATAACTCTAGAACAAATTGCACTATATTAATTTCATTAAAACGGGGAATTTTAGGCTTAGCTGTATTATTATTATTAATAACAATAATAAAATCTGGTAATTGTTGCAATGCTCAGGCTTGATGGGTTGATGGACAAGTCGTTGAACATTTAGGATAAAGAGGATGCTGTTGTCTATGATGTAATTTAGCATGCCTTGTCTTTAACGATTTTCTTTTCTTTCATCAGGCTAATACTGTGTATTGTGTGTGAAATGAATGCTAATATCCCATATTCAAATTCAATTTGTATTGACGCCGCCTAAATTCCATTCTAATGCTGCTGTCCTTTTTCCCCAGACCATGAAGAAAATCAAAGGCAAAGCAAGTAGCACAACCGAGAAGGAATTTGTGTTTGAGTTCAAGGCAGGGAAACACAACTGTGTTCTCAAAGTGCCGTTGCACTTTCCTGTTCAAGAAAACGTCAGCGACCTTCATGGACGTCTGATGCTGCTACATAAAATACCCTGCTACGTAGAAAACGGTGAGATGGCTTTGTAATGTAGAAACCAGTTGTATCCCATGGTAATATAAGTCTAATTTTGTTTTTATAACCACATGTTTGAGTCACCAATGTTGTAGTGGTACCGTTGTTATTACATCTATTACCCTTATAGCAAGGACACTTCAATGTTTTTCTGGGTTCCAGGCAGAAAGCAACTGAACAGGCAACATTTATGTCTTCAGTGTCTATAACTTAATATCCTAGTTATCATAAAGTGGTCACCGACAATACATAAAGTATCTACTTTTTGATATGTCAGTCATATACATATATTTGTTGCACAATATATTGAAATATTTACTTTGAATCTTTAGGTAGTGGATTTAAATCTATTTCTATCCTGCCAAAATGTATGGGATTAAGGAAAAAACATTCTTGACTTACCTTTGTGGAGGGCAGCACAAAGCCCTTGTGGTTAGTAAGCCTGCCTCACAGTCCAGGCCCTCCTGTGTGAATTTAGCATTTTCTCTCTGAGTTTGCATGGGGTTTCTTCAGGTATCGTAGCTTCCTCCCACATTCTGAAAACATGCATGTTAGTTTTAACTCTAAATTGTCCATAGGTGTGAATGGCTGTTATATGTGCCTGGGATTGATTGATGACCAGTCAAGTGTGTACTCAGTGTCTAACTATATGTTGCAGCACACCCAGGAATACAATGAAAACAAGTGCCACAGAAAATGCATTGATTGATGTCTCTACAGCATTGACAAGCTTGTACAAAATACAGTTTCATATTTCTCAAAATGCTTTTTTGGTAGAACTGAAAGTGTCACTGTCCGACTTCATTGAGAAAGAGACCATTTTGGATTACGACAGAGAGGCAGAACTGGCCCTGCAAAGACTCCCAATGGGACATGTAGATGTAAATCAGCTCACCAATGCGTGGACAAGAGCCTATGTAGAGGTGAGGACACTATGTATGCATTATGGATAAAACACTAAGGTGTGCTTTAGTTACTGATTTCCTGAATCACTTGATTGAATTTTCCCATATTTTCCTTTTAAATGTGAAATAACAACAACAAACAATTTATATTCAAAGCGATCTTTAATAAAGCTTTTTGTGACACCGCCTTGTCCTATTTACCATCCTCTCACGATCCTGCAGTCACACAGCAGAGTTTTATGTAAATTCACGGATCATTAAAATAATGTGAACAAATGCAGTGACGTAAAGGACTGGTGAGGAAGAAGTCATTACATAAGCCTTTTTGTGGCATTTTGCATCTCCCTGCTTGATTATATTTGAGTGTATTTGTTATTAGTGACAGTTCATTATTTAAAATTGACAGATTGTTTTATTCTGTGTATTATTAACAAAAAAAAACTTCATGTTTATAAGTACTTTTGTCACCTTTTCGGCCTGCATCAACTTGAACTGTCAGGCTTCTCTTGCCTCCTACACTTAAACATTTAAGACTAGCCTAGCTTTTATTGCAGTCATTCAAAAATAACCATGGAGGCCTTCCAGTGTCCATCGTGATTCCCGAGCAAGTATAAATAGAGGAGTTCTGATTATTTTCTATTCATGGATGTAATACATCCGTTGCTTGGGTTTTCTTAGTAGTTCATTATGTAAAACATTACATGCTTTACATTTTTGTCCGACATTTCAAAGTTGGCACTGTAGAAACAGCTCACGTTTGACGAGATGCAGCTCACTGGCGACTCATCAAATTCAATTACATTTTTATTTCAAAGAAGAGCATTAAACCTGCATAGTAAACCGTTTATTTCATTTGTTTGTAACCATTTTAGACCACGCTCGAGCATGCTCGCCCTGAGGAGCCCAGCTGGGATGAGGACTTTGGAGATGTTTACCACGAGTTGATCCATTCTCCTGCCTCGGATACGCTTCTAAACCTGGAGCACAATTACTTTGTTCGTATGTCCGAGCTCATCAGCGAGAGAGATATGGAGCTCAAGAAGATACAAGAAAGGTTAGTGTTGTAGAGGATGGAATCCCGCAGTTTCCAGCAGTTTATTTCAAAACATTACTTGCTAGATTCTCTCTTCATTTAGTTCCAAATGTTTGAAAAGCTAAAAATATTACACAAACTTCTTAAGGTCTTTAAACACTTTTATTAAACACAACATATTTTTTTGACTTAATAAAATTAAAAAGTTATATTTATGCTCTTGGGCCAGACGGATAGTCCTTACATCTGCATGCAATTAATGTCAAGTTCCAGGACCTTCAAGTTTAAGGAATACACAATTAATTATACGTGGTTGCCATCTCCAAAATGAGAAAGCAGCCAGGTAGTATTGTGCATGTACACTCATCAATGATTTAAATGCCTTCATGTTCCCCCTGTGTGTTAGACAAGCTGCAGAAATGGATAAAGTGATGCATGAGTTGGGGAATACGCTGAGTGATCATGATGTGAATGCAGTAGCTTCCCAGCACTTTGATGCACAGCAGGTAAAAAAAAACTAAACAGGAGAGTTCTTATAGTATTAATAAATTATGTAATCATATAATATGGGCCCTAGTCTTTTTAGCTCCTCAGTTGTTGTTTTTGATCAGGTGTTGGAGAACAAGTGGGTCACTGAATTGAAGCAAGTGACTTGTATTCAAAAGCAAGAATATCAAGAGTGGGTCATTAAACTACACCAGGACCTACAGAAATCGAACAACAGCAGCCAAATTAAGTACGTTTGCATGTATTTGTGTACAATAGGAAGAATTTCAAAGGCATAATAATACCCGGCATTTATTTGCACTTGTACAAAATGTCTTCATCCATATTTCTAAATTGTGTTGACACAATTCCACACCTTATTGAAACTTCCAGATGCAATTATCTATTATTTAATATATATATATACTGCATATATGTCTATAATCGAACTCCTCAATTTGTATAACTATTATTATTAATTTGCATGGTTCCTGTCCAGTGAGGAGATTAAGGTGCAGTCTAGCCAGCTGTCAGAACCTTCAGATTCTGGAGGCAGGATGTTTGAGGAGCCGCCTCAAATGGAAGAAAGCTTCACTATTCATCTAGGTAAGTGCTTGGCTTTGACAAAACAGTATTTTAATTGTAATTTGTTGAATTACATTTAAATTTTAGTGTATCACACGGTGGATGACTGGTTAGCACGTCTGCCTCCTAGTGCAGAGGACGTGAGATCGAGTCCGGGCTTTGGCCTTCCTGGTTGGAGTTTGCATGTTCTCCCCGTGCTTACGTGGGTTTTCTACGGGTACTCCGTTTTCCTCCCACATTCCAAAGACACGCATGGCAGGTTAATTGAACACTCCAAATTGTCCTTAGGTGTGATTGTGGGTATGGTTGTTCGTCTCTGTGTGCCCTGCGATTGGCTGGCAACCAGTTCAGGGTGTACCCCGCCTACTGCCCGAAGCCAGCTGGGATAGGCTCCAGCGCCCCCCGCGACCCTTGTGAGGAAAAGCGGTTAAGAAAATGGATGGATGGATGGATGTATCATACTCTTTAAGAATCTCCCCACGATTAATTTAACTCACACTCTGCTGTATATTTTTGTGTTGCACATACTGAGAACCAGATTACACACATGTGTAAAAGGGGCGCACAAGTAGTGCTGCACCTCTTTACCTGAACAGTTGTCACAAAGCCGACTAGTATCTCTTAAATAAGTTGCCTTTTCACATGTTGTTCTGAGCAATGTTGAACAATGGCTTTTTGCTTCAAAGCAAAGGAAAGGAATTCAAAGCTTGGATGGCACTCAATTCCTTGAACCTCAATGAAAAGGAGACAGACGTTATGGTCTTTGGGTCCCAGTGGCCCATTTTGTTCTGCTGACTTGGGCCCCTTTGCACCTTATTCTACAGCCAGCAGTCTCGAACTTGGGTGTTAAGATTGACAGTGATTTTAAATTGGACCGACAAATTGGTGCTCTTGTCAAATCCGGCTTTTTTCATTTTAGGCAGCTGGCTAAGGTTAAGACTCTCCTTTCTCAGCAGCACTTAGAAATGGTAATGATACCTTTGTTACATATCGGCTGGATTACTGTAATGCACTTTATGTTGTAGTCAGCCAGTCCAGCCGGTTCCCTGAAGTGTCTTCAGTTGGTCCAAAATGTTGCAGCTTGCCTCTTAACTGGTGCTTGTAGGATGGAGCACATAACCCAAACTCTGGCCTCTTTTCACTGGCTGTGCATGAAATTTAGAGTTCATTTTATGATTCTTCTATTTGCCTTCAAATCTCTAAATAGTCTTGCACCACCTTATTTCCCTGAGTTCCTCCACCCCTATGCACCTACCCGGTGCCTCAGGTCAGTGGACCAGACATGACAGGAGGTACCGAGGGCTAAGCGTAGGCTCAAAGGGGGTCGAGCCTTTTCAGTTGCCAGTCCCTCTTCTCTGAAACCACCTTCTGCTGAATAATAGGCAATCTCCCTTTGTTTTTCCTGTCATGACTGATTTTTATTGCTTGTACAGCAATGGTTGTTTTAAAGTACTTTATAAATAAAGTTGATTTGAATTTAGTTGAGTTCTTATTTTCATTAGGAGCACAACTGAAGACAATGCATAACCTGCGGCTAGTTCGGGCAGATGTGTTGGGCTTTTGTGAGCACCGTCGTCATGGCAGCAGTGGAGCAAAGCTGAGGCGCCTCCAAACGGCCCTTTCGCTTTATTCATCATCACTGTGTGGTCTGGTACTGTTGGTTGACAACAGGGTCAACTCCTACAGTGGCATCAAGAGAGGTACCTTTATAGATAATAGTTCCAATCATATATACAATATGTTGTATATTTTAACTTTTGTTAATGTTGGTGCATTATTTAATCGACCTTCTCCAGTTAAAGCTGTTGAAAGCAGAAAATAAAATTTCGAATCGCTACTGCCACCTGTGACCGAAAAAAGAAACTGCACACGCCCTTCTTCACGTACACAATCCACACATAACGTCCGCTGACAGGACGGGAAATTCAAACCCGAATCCATTCTCAAAACTATTGGCCAGAGATTTGCGGGAGTACCCTTTGTGAACAGCTATGGTGTTAATCTACTAATTATAAAATAAAATAAAAAGGCTATTGTAATGATTTTTGTTTGGGGAGGGGGGGTTGTTTAAAGAGCAGCTTTAAGTAATCTTCCAACTCAATACTCTTGAACTGCTGTGCTATATTTAGCCATCCTATTCATATGCCCTTCACTGTCACATTACAAAGCTCCTCTTTAAATTTAAGACTCTTGAGCCTTTTTGGGATGTGTTTATAGAAACCATTTTAGAGGTAATCCTGGTTAAATTTTTTATAGCGAGTATAGTATCCTTTAGGCATCATGTAATGACTATTTATCAATGTGTTGACCTAGATTTTGCAACGGTGTCCAAGGAGTGCACAGACTTCCACTTTCCCTGGCTGGAGGAGCAGCTGGAGGAGGTGCAGCAGGTGGTGCTCTATGCCAGAGCCCAGCGGAGTAGCAAACAAAAAGAGCAGCCTGGTTAGACCTTTGATTGCTCTTTTTGTGGCGCCAGCACACACGTGTATTCCTCCCGAATAATTAGTATGCTTGGCTAGTGATTTGTGCATAGAATTTGCTTGTGAAAATTGATAAAAGGATATACCCAGCTATATTTAATTAACTGATAATAACTTCATGCAATCTTTTTAAATAATGCTTACTTAGCAAATACAGGTGCAGACCAATAAGTGAGAATCACGAGGAAAATTTAATTCATTTACTAGTCAGATTTAAAAAACGTAGACTCAAGTAGATTTACTCCAAAGGGGGAAATATTTCAGAATAAAAAAAAAAAAATCATTTTGAGCTTCCAGCTAACAAACAATAAAGTGAGAGAGGTATCTCTCTATAGGCAACCATCTTTTTTTAAACACCTCAGATTTCAATTGTAATTGTCCCGTTAAGGCTTCCTTACATACACCTCCTTAAGTTTCTGCTTCCACTGGGCCACTGTAGGTGGTTGTGGTGTCCTCAAATTTAATTGTCACCATTTTTCTAGCAGTCATTAAGAGGACGTGTAACAGGTATTCTTGATCCCTAGTGTGCATATCCTCAGGTGAAATATCAAAAAGGAACTGTTGAGGCGTAAATAACTATAAATCTATCTCGCTCTTAACCCCTTTCCAATAAGAGAGTAATTTTGGGCAGTCTCAGAATATGTGTGAATGATCACTAACCATTCCACACTCTCCAGCAGTATATTATATTTGGGCCATCTACAAATTTGGAGACCACTAAAGGGGTCCTTAAGAACTTTGTCTTCATCTTCAATATGGTGGCACTTTAACTCATTCACTACCAGCCAGTTTCACTGAAGCAAACCCCTTCTCTCCCTGCTGTTTTACTGGATTTTGACAGATTTTACAAGGTCCACAGAATATTGTGTTCTTTCTATTGCTATAAAAAATGGAACCTACCAAAAGAAAGATCAGAGTCTCTTCTTTCAGCAGGAAAAAAAAGTACATTTGGATCTGTTTCTGAGCAATCAGCATTAGAATATAGCTAAATTTCATCTTTTTTCACAAATCTGTTTAAAACTGTGGGGAAAACAGCTTTTTGCAACATGGCCTTGGTTGATCTCTTGTACTCTGCTGCCACCTGCTGGCCGTTTTTGTAATAACTAGCATTACTTCAACTGTTCTCTTCAGTTCAGAGGCTGCATCAAAGCCTTCTGTATCTAGCAAAAAAACATAAAAATGTATTTATACGTTTTTTGGAGCAAATGAGTTAACATCCAATGCTACATTACTTCTTATTAAAGTTACATGGGTGGTTTCATTTAGCCAATATAACAAGGGTGAGCAAACTCGGTCCTCAAGGGCCGGAATCCTGCAGGTTTTGGATGTTTCCCGTCTCCAACACAGCTGATATATGATCAGCTCATCAGAAAGCTCTGCATAAGCCTGATAACGATCCTGTTGATTACAATCAAAAGCTACTGCAATAGAAGCTACTTTACAAGCTTATTTTTGATATCAGCAATACATTGCCAACACTTTCAAACTGTGTTACTCATCAGAGACCATTTTTAGATTTATAACAATCCGTCTTTTCAATATCCTCCTGACTTTTCAAATCTATGTCCTCACAGAGATCCCCAGGAATGGAAGTGATGATAAATGTAAAAATGTTGAAAGAAATCCTTCAAATATTTTACCAGGTAAAGGTTATTGATACTACTCAGCAGTGTAAATTTATGACCAAACGTTATGATTTCATATGTCTCACACTCTGCTTTTCTTTGCCAGGTGAGTTCTATGTCTCGCGGCACTCCAACTTGTCTGAGGTCCATGTTGTCTTCCACCTGTGCGTGGACGACAACGTGCGTTCAGGGAACATCACGGCCAGGGACCCGGCCATCATGGGCCTGAGGAACATTCTGAAGGTCTGCTGCACACATGACATAACCACCATCACCGTCCCGCTACTGCTGGTGCATGACATGTCAGAGGTAAATGGAGTTGATTAATAGGTCTTGCCTACCAATACTGCACAAAATAAATATAATTAGGCAACTATTTAATTAGATTAAAAGCAAAGTTTTTACTAGCCTATGGCTGATGTGATGTCATGCCTCAACATGCCTTGTTTACTTTTCTACTTGCTTTTGTTGCAATTTGTTTGGTTGTCATAGCTGATTCCTTGTAGCAACTTCAAGTCCCACAAACCAGTTGAGTTATAATTGATGGCTTCTGGTTTCACATCAAATCAATGCAGTTTAGCAAAGATTGCTGGATTCCGGCCTGTCCTTGTTTGTTGACTTTGATTTAAGTGGTGTTTATCTGAATTACAGACTGCAACAAGTTTTCAACAGGAAAGTGCATCACTTTTTTATTTTATTTTAACTCGCCTCACCTTTTTTTTTTTTTTTAGAACTGAAACAAAGAACAGAGAGGAATGTAGAAGAATGGTAAACTACACTACACTTTGAAGAGTGTTTTCAAAACAAGTTTAGTGAGCTACTTTTGGAAACAAAACAAGATAAATGTGTGCTGCAGTGTTTGTATTCGGCTTCCTCCCTTCTCCCAAAAATCTGCTTCAACAAAGGTGAATTATTAATACATCCAACCTGAATACATTCCACCCATCAGCTGCTGCTTTTGTTTTGGATACAGAACAGTTGAACTTTTTTGTGTGTTTTCCAATGCTTGATATTTCAACATGAGGATCTTTCTTCAATTATAACACATTTTTTCATTAATATGTTTTTGGTCTAATTGTCTAATGAGGCTCTGGGTTCCACCCTTTCCTGTGTGGAGTTTGCAAGTTCTCATGCTTGTGTGGGTTTTACACAGGTACTTTGGCTTCCTCCCACATTCCAAAATCATGTGGGTTCGGTTCAACGAAGACACTATAATGTCTATATGTGCCAATGTTAGGGTGAATGCTTTTTTTTGGTCTAATTGGGCCCTGCAATTGGCCGGCGACCAATACAGGTTGTACCCTATCTCTTTACCAAAGTCAGCTGCAATAGCTGCCAGCTTCGCTCACCTGTTATCCTAAAGACAAGTGCTATAGAGAATGAATGGAAGGCTCAAATGAGGTTGATAATGTTTTAATTTACGCCAATTGATAACTTAGCTATACTGAGTGTTTTTCTTTGTTACGGTCTTGGCTTAAATTATGCTGCAAACGCACTTTTCTGCCTGTAATCCTATATTCAGTTGGGGAAGTGCCACACACAGACACACAACTTTTATTATGTTTGACTCATACTTTTTTCATTTTGCTATAGCAATTGATTCTCTTGCTCTCTCCCTGCAGGAAATGACCATACCATGGTGTTTGAAGAGAGCTGAGCTGGTCTTCAAGTGTGTGAAAGGTACAATTGTTAAAAATGTGATTTCATATGTAATATCAAAATGGATGAGTCTATATATATATATATATATATATATATATATATATATATATATATATATATATATATACATATTCTTTTTTTTTGGTTAGTAATAATCCTTTTGTTGGGGTGCGTCTTTAAAGTAGCACTAAGTAACTTTTCAACCGTAATAAAATATTTTCATAACTCTTCTGCTGAAACATCGACTTAAAACTAGTTGAATGATACCTTTGCCATGGCCTGAGGGGGTCTGTATCATTTTTACTGGCACTAAACAACTTTTAGAAGGATAGTAGGAACACTGTCATACAAAAAAATACAAATGTGCTGACTGGCTTATGGCATACGTCACTTCCCCCTTTACCCATTCGTTACAAGGACAGAAGTCAATTTGAATGTTGTGAGCTAAAAAATTATGCAATGCGCTTGTTCTCATGAGAAACATGGGCTTCCTTCAGGTATAACGTTACCGACTTTGTCCATGTGGCGGTGCCATAATCAACGTAAACTGAAAATTCCTTAGTGTTGCATTAAAGTATTTTGCCCCGTTCCACTGTACAATATGGGTACTGTTCTGCTTGGCTGTATTTGCTGCAATATGTTTGTGATTGCTTTTCCACTTCAAAATAGCACATCTTTGGTAGTGTGAAAACCATGCTCCATTGAACGCATCACTGAGAACCAGACAGAATAATGTAACAACTATGACAATTATTTATTGTAATAATAAATAATTTACTTCTTGCTTTGTGGTTCTTGGCCATGGTTAGGACTCGGTTAGGACTCAGAGACACTCTTTATTCAAGAGGAGACCGTGGTTAGCAAGAAAATAGGGCCTTGCATTAAAGATGAGTAGAGTATGTCACTACAGTGACAGGGTGTTGCCATGTGTGGTCATTGCTGGCATTTCTAGCAGTGTATTCTCAAAAATTACCTCAATGTATGTTGTTGACACAGAATGACAGGTGGTGGAGTAGACCAGTGAGTGAGCTGCACTGGTTTACGCCACCCAGATTATGTCGGCTGAGCATGATTACAAGGTACAAGAGAATAGTACCTCGCATTTTACCTGGTTTTGTCAGTGGAGAATCCAATCAGAGGTGCAAGCAATGGAAAAGTCACAGTAGTGACAAAACGAATATTTACATGTTTGCATTGGGCCAATTATGCTATTGTGTGTGCTTAAAAAAACAACTAATTTCTTAGAGATTGCAAACTGTCTCTTCTGAACCAATTCATAATGTTTGATGCATAAACTTGTACAGTTCTTAATACAGTACAGCCCTTACATATCTTACATATGAAACCCGATCTCTTAATGTGTTACTATTTCGTGGCTGTACACGCCAGCGTTACAGATACATCGGGAATCGAAAGTTTGGGCACTGCAGGTAAGAATTTGTGTTCTTGTGCATATACAAGCCAAGGAAAGATGGAGCATTTTCCAAAAGGAATCAAAGTACAGATGAGTATGGAAGAGGATTAGGGTCAGTGAAGAGAAAAAAAAGGTTGTCAGGATTCTCACTAGAATGCTGACTCTATAATAATAGTAGCACTAATAAAGTAAGAATTCTGACTTTAAAGTCAGAATTCTGAGAATAAAGTGAGAATCCTGCCAACCTTTTTTTTTTCATTCACTGGCCCTTAATCCACTTCAGTAGATAAGACATTCTTATAACATGTTTTAAAAAAAAGTTAGATTTTATTTCCATCATTTACATTTTCAAAATAGCAGAAAACTAAATAATGGTGCCTGCAAAGGTTTGACCACCCTGCAGAGTTTTTAGCATGCACTGCCCCTTTTGGATGTCAGGGCTTGTGAATGGAGGACCCAGATGCAGGGAGGTAGGAGAGCCGGCCCACGGCAAGGATGCGGATAACGTAGTTTTAATTTACTAACAAAAGCAAACACAAAATCACGCTTACAGGCGGACAACAAACAAAACCAAAATCACGCTCGATGGCGGCAAAAAGGCAAGTCATGAGAAGCAGGAGAAAATTCTTGTTGGAGCGAAACCAGTCGGGTCAGGAGAGTAGCGTCTCGAGGTAATCACCTGACACTCCTTGCTGTGTCCGTCAGGCTTTTATCCTGGCCTGATGGAATGATGGGCAGCAGGTGTGTATGGTGGGCTCCGCCCACGAGCTGTTTCCCCGGTGCCTGCAAGGGAAACAGAACAGCTGACCCAAATCATGACATTGGAAAGCTGAGACCTGATAATGTCATGGGTTGTTCGCAATAGTCTGGAAAGACCAGTTGATGTCAATCTCAAAAGTTTTTAATGTTCAGACTCATCTGACCTTATCCCAACATAAAGGGAATACTACAGAAAAAATGTCAGGAAAAGCCTCTATGAACAGTTTGAGCAATAAAACTAAAAATAATTGACCATCGTAAAGCGGGAGAAGGCTATATGAAGATAGCAAAGCGTTGAGATGCCAACATCATCTGCTCGGAATATAATTAAGAAATGACAGTCGTGAGGAACAGTGGAAGTTAAAGCAAAAACTGCATGACCAAGAAAAATGTCAGACAGAACAACTTGCAGGATTGTGATAAAAGCAAGTCAAAACCCATGTTTTGATTTTTAGAAAGATTTGGCAGACACTGGAGTTGTGCTACACTATTCCACTATAAAGAGATACTTGATTGAACACATATAGTCTTCATGCAAGAGTCATCAGAGGAAAACCTCATCTACGTCCTCGCCACAAAAATCAGCGAATTCACAAAATGAACACACAGACAAGTCTGATGCAATTTGGGAACAAGTTCTGTCGACCGATGAGGTTAAAATACTACTTTTTTCCTTGGCTTGTTTATGCACAATAATACCACTTTTTACCTGGGCTGCCCAAACTTTCGATCCCCACTGTAATGAGCTTGACACACAGGAAGCGACAAGCGACAGCGAAATACGTACCTCGTCGCCTCGCAGGTCTCAACACACGGGACGCAATAAGCAGCTGCGACGGCGGCAGCAACATACGTCACTCTCGTGTTACAACAGATTTGATTGCCTATTAAAATTGGAGGGAATCTAAACATTTTCATTGTAATGTAAACACAGAAGTTTCACTACAGTGCATGACTCCAGTATGAAGATCCATCCATTTCTTCTTCTTCTTCTTTTTCTTATTTTTATTATTATTATTATCTAAAGAAAACTTACCGGACCGGACAAATTAACCCTGTACCAACAAGCTCTCATGCACCGGCCTTTTTGTTGATGTCACGGAAATGATTGTGTGAAGTATGGTACAAAACGATAGTTTTGTTTTGTTTTTTACAAAATGATAAACACTGCTAAAATTATCTCATCCATTTTGCTGGATAGACCACTGTGTAGCATGCATGTTCATTGGCTCATCAATGAAACCTTCACTGATGGGTTGAAGCCTCGGCGACAGCGACAGAAGTTGAGCATGTTTCAACTTTCTAGTATCGCGTCGCGGGCCTACGCATGCACGACTACGTGTACGCGTGCGATTTTTCACATGCACAAATGTCTCGTGTCGCTGAGGGGGAGGGGGGAAGGCGATTTTCACCTTGTTGCCCTGCTTCCATAGGAAATGAATTGAGAGCGAGCGACGTCGCCTCCCGTGTACAGAGCCTATAATAGTGCAGCATTTTAGTGTTTTTATTTATTTGTTAAGGGTGCTGCTTCTCTTTATCATTTTATTGGCAGGTTTTATGATGGAGATGGCCTCATGGGATGGAGGCATATCACGCACGGTGCAGTTTCTCGTGCCAAGGGTGAGATGCGAGTACATTGTTTTATTTCACCATTTCTTATTTTGTCAACTTCCACAGCAAACATGTGCCAACCTCTCAGTCCATTTTCCCTCAGTCCTCTAAGACTATCTTGCTTAATGCTATGCGGAAAGTGTAACAATGACTCAGTGGTCAGTGGCGGAATCACAGCAATAATCGGATTACTTTAAATGTCACATTGACACACTTGAATGTAGAAGCTCCCTTTTAATTGTTGGCTGCCACTAAAGCTCTCTGATAAAATAGCCAAAATGCATATTGAAGGTGTAAAGAAGTTCACAACAGGCACAACTGGCTTTGCAGCACATAAGTGTTTAAAAAGCTTACCATGAATCACAGATTAGAGAGCTTTACTTTGCCTTGGCCCGTGTTTACACTGTGTGATAAATGGAAGCCTAGACACTCATCCGCATACATGCGTGATAAGCATCGGGATTTCCATGCAGCTGTCATTACTGATGTAAATTGTTACATCCATTGTTACATCTTAACAACAGAGAAATGTCGCCACGAAGTTCAGATGCTTCTGTACGATTTGGCTCCACATTCTCAAAAACTCATTTGGACCTGCCCGCCTTGTGACACATGACATTTTATTTTCGGCTTTGCAGAATGTTTATACCTATGGGCTGTGTGCTTTGAGAGACAGCTGAGCCTATAGCATGGAGCAGTGTTGACACCGTAAGACTATAAAACCCGCGGCATCAAAAGCTCAGACTGAATCAGCTTCCTGTCAGCTCCATGCTCAGACAGGATTGGAAATAGCTCCCCTGAAACAACATCGTGCCTTCAAAGAGACTAAATATATGCTGTGGAGTTGTGTGTACCGATCAATACTTCACATTCTCATTTGACGGGTAGCTTCCAGTCACTATGCATGTCCTCTGTTGTAGTCATAACTAACAGTGATCATTCAGCATCCTCCAAGGAAAATACCTTGATATCTAATGCAAGTTTGTTATCACCTCCCCACACATGAAGCAATTTTGTGTCATGACTAATATTTCAGCTTTTTACCACTGCTGCAGATAAATACCCAACACACATTTCTTAACTGGCTGTTATATGTGTGTCTTTTTGTTGACAGAGTATTTCAGAGGAAATGTTCTACCAGTTAAGCAACATGCTGCCTCAGATCTTTCGTGTCTCCTCCACCTTAACGCTCACGTCAAAGCCCTGATAAGTGCAGATGACACTCAAGATGCAGCACCAGTCATCATCTCTTTACGTCTTTTTGAAGTTGCTGCTGTTTTGATTCTGAAATTTTGTGGGTATTCATTCTACATGGCCACCTTAAAGCGCTTACAGGGAAGTGAGAATCCTTAAGCAGATTAATACGCCTGTTTATTTGTGTTCTCTTTAAAGCTGCATATCTTCGCGAAAGACGAGTGGGTCCCGCAGCTCACAAAGCAGCTGCTGCAATTATCATTTCAAACCTCCAGGGTGCAGGGCCACTGACAGACTTTTATGACATCAGTAACAAACTGGGAGCTCATGTCATTTCCTCAGAGCTGCTCTCTGTTTGTTGGAGCCACAGTAGAATGTGGCATCTAATGACATGTGAAGTGTTAGTTTCATCTCACTGGTAGGCAGTGTAAATAAATAGCATCACCTTGGAAAATGACTTGAATGCAAATACAGTGGAACATCCAAGGGAGACAGTCGGGGGTGCGGGTGCTTTTAAAATATTCAAAATGCAGTATTTGTTTTGATAACATAAAATGTAAATGGCAATGATCAATTCCATAGTCGTACTGTAGCTGTTGTCAAACCTATATTAACTGTGCAATTAATCGAAATTCAATTACAATTTCAATTATTATACTCCACAATTACAAAATCAGCATAATCGTAAAAAAAGATTATTAATAATAATTTTGAGTTGTTTAAATGCATACATTTGCACCTTTTTATTTTATTTTTTTAAATAACTACTAAATAGATTTTGTTTCATCCAAAAGGAACTTGCGTAATTATAGTGTTTCAAAGAATTGTATTTGTCTTCATATTTCTTACGTTTAAACAGTTTCGTTTTGTACCAAAAAATAAATGATCATCCAAATTGTGATTTCAATAATTACCAAAATAATCGGGATTAATATTTTCTTCATAATTGAGCAGCCCTATGTTAAAAGTTTTAGTAGGATTTGAATTAGGTATGTTCAACACCACTTTATTTCAGATCGATACCAACACGAGTAGTTACCAAAACTGATAATACCACTCGTACCTTTGATACATAAATCCCCCCCACAATTTTTTTTTTTTTAAAGAAAGACCAATATATTCCAATACAGATTTTTTTTCCTTAAAAATTGCATGCAAGTAATGGTACGTTTCTACTTATCCTAATTTCCTCTTTTTTTTTCTACTTATCCTAATTTCCTAATTTGTACTTCGTGAGTACCAATAACTTAATATAAGGGTGGTATCGACACCAATATCTCCAGTACTGGCCCATCCCTAATTTTAATATTTTTAATAGGGATGTTCGAATATTGAAGCGAAGTATCGTATCAGGTCGATATCAAGCCTTATTTCAAAGTATCGTATTCGCGACGGTGACCAGTATCGGCCACCCTCTTGTGGCCGTTTTACAATCAGCAACTAAAAAATTGAAGTTCGAAGAATAGAAAATTGCCATTAATTTCATGTAATCATAAGGAAAATGCGATGTTGGGAATATGTCATTGTTTTGGTTTTTTTTTTTGGGGGGGGGGGGTTAAATATTTAGTACAAGTAGTATCGTTATTTAGTATCTGTGAGTAGACTCACTGTAGGAAAACCCGTAACCTCCTTCTGCATCATCAATTTTAATGTTTCAATGTTTGATGAACACTTGTCAGTTGGATTTATCAGATCATGGTGTCATGGTTTGGTTCATTCACATGCTGAGGGAAGGTCTCCTGTAGAGATGCCAATTCTTCAAATTCTCCCAAAAACATTTGTACTGGTGCAAAGATGAGCAGCACATGCAGCTTTTTAATGCTGCATTGCAGTGAGCTCGAGTGAGTATCACTCTGCTTAAGTGTTTGGTCCCTCCTCTCCACTTTCACGACAGCAGGTGGCACTCTTCTTGAATACAAATAGTAAGTTCAAAAGTCTACAGTACTGTTCAAATTTGCAATTCATCCAGATGCCATTGTTTTTGTTTGTTCAAAATATGTTTGATTATGTAATACTATTTCCTGTACATTATATTTTTAATTAAAAAAAAGTACTTTAACACCAAATTCTTGTAAATTCCTCAAGAGAAGCTCCATCACAATTTTCCATTAAGATGATTATGATTTATTTTGCTCAGGCTCAACATGTTCAATCGGTGCTGATAAGTTGGCCAAGAGCACATAACCTCTCCAGCGTTATTAATCCATATTGCCTTCATGCATTTTTTTGAAAGTGGTTCTGAACCCTTTGAGTTTGACTGAATTGAAATCTATTCAGTCAGACAGAAAGTTGGCCATCAGTATGTTTGGTGTGTCAATTAAGATGACTTATAGTCACCGGAAGGGAATTCAAGCAAATGCTGCATAACGTCTTTCATGATAAACTACACAGTAAGCAGGATGTGCAGAGGAAGTATGGTAACCTCATGTTACGAATGTGTACAGTATATCACTCTACCATGTTGACAATTGATTAAATTGTATGTTTTGCAGAGAGTTCAGCATTCTTTGAATTGGTCTTAGTGGTGTGGAGTGTTGGGTTTCCTGAAACAGAACAGTCTATTCTGTAAAATGGCCAGACGATGTCTCCCTTTTCTCAGTGCTGCTTGGAAAATGATGAGTGAAATGTTTACTTCCATAAACAAACACCTCATATGTAATTAGAGGAGCAACAGAAGATTATGTGTTGACAAACTATCAAAAATAACTATGACCCAACTCCCATAACTTCCTTTGAAACAAGTACTGTAATTATTTTCTCTACGTAAACCTTACATTACAGTAAAGTTGTTTTAGTCATAACCACATAAAGAGTAAGATCATCTTTTTTGTTTGTTATTGTATTGGATTACGTTGGGAATCAGTCATTTCGGGACACAACTTGGACGCCTTCAGCCTCTTCATAAATGTACCTACAGTAAAACTGAGCCATTAAAATAAATGTTTATTAGTAGCCAACTGGAATTAAAAGTCACACTGAACCCTCAGTTAAAATGGTTGTATTTAGATCAACATTGCATTAGTGCTATAAATGTATCAACATAAAATCCATCTGCAGAATGTTTTGCTGGCTTGAGCTAAAGAGGAAATGTCTTCCACTTTTGTGAATGTCCGAATGTGCATCATCAACTTAAAGTTGCGTATTATTAAAATGAGGATGTGACAAATTACAAGAAGCAATCTATTTTGGTTGATGAGTCAATATTTCAAATAAGGCCACAACCCCTCATGTTTTAAATTACTTTACTGAGAACAATACTACGGAATAGTCTGCTATTTTAGATATTCTGCCTAGATGTCAAGCCTCTAGTCGGCAGTAGTTATACAGCCGACTAGAGGCTTGACATTAGGGGTGTTAGAAAAAATCGATTCGGTAATATATCGCGATAATATAGCGCGCAATTCTCGAATTAATTCAATATGCAGCCGAATCGATTTTTAAACATACATTTTTTATGGAAATATTCAACAAAATGTCTTACTTAGGGTTAGGATTTACAAATTAAGCATAGAAGAATAAAACATTAAGCCTTAATATTTTATTTCAGTGCTGTTCAAACATGAAACAGACTGCAACCTGTTTGTTAAATGTAGTGGCTCAGTTATAAGCCTACATTTTCAGATAAATACATTTTCATACAAATCTTACAGTGTACAAGTTTACTGATTAGTATTTTCTAAATTTGAGTACACAAAAAAAATCGCAATAATCAATTTATAGATTTGTATCGGTATCGAATCGAATCGTGGCCTATGAATCGTGATACTAATCGAATCGCCAGGTACTAGGCAATTCACACCCCTACTTGACATGTTTGTAAATTAGCTTAAAAATGCACTTCTGCGTTTTTGTTGATGTTTTTTCTTTAAACAAATGAGGTAGTGTGGAGTGACTTATTTTTTTTCTGTACGTGAAAGGGGGAAATTGTTTTTTAAAGACATAGTGGCTGTGTCCAAATGTCCACTCTTGTCCCCTAACCCCTCATTCACTACATAGCCGTGCACTATATAGTGGCTTAATATGTAGTGCCCTCATTCTGTTTGGCGATTCGGACAGCCAGCTCACTACTTTCTCCTCGCCGCATATCATGTGACCACTATGTCATGACGCACCGGCATGAATGAAAATGTTTTGAAACTGTACTTTAGTTCCTTTGTTGTAAATATTTTCTATTAAAACGCATTCATTATTTCCATAGTATATAATAATGCATTGGTTTGACTCTCACGCTTGCGCTGTCGCTCACGCCATGTTTTTTTTCCATACTCGCAATGCATTGTGGTATATATCAACCCGAGTGAACATCGATTGTATACTACTTTTCAGTGTGCATTGTGGGTAATTTTGAGTGCCCTACATTTTCTCTCCCTGGATATTCGGACGCCACTACAAAATGACATATAGGGAGTAGGGTGCACATTTGGACATAGCCAGTGTGTCATAATTAGCGCCATCTGGTGGTTAACTAATAATTAATTCACTTTAAAACCCCACTATTTATTTCAATAATATGCAAAAAATATATATATGTCCTTTCACATCAACTTAATTTTTTTTATATAACGGTAGGTCTAGTAATCAGTAAATATATAACATAGCGCCAGCCTCACCTTACAAGGGGCGGACATGTTTCGCTGCCATCTTCCTGCTGCAGATGCCCAAAGGGCCTGAACATATTTAGCTTTAGCCGCTGATTCGCGTGATTTGGGCTTCCACCGTTTATCTCCCTCTGCTTTGCTCTCAAACGCTTTTACTAGCTTCTTCCACTGCTGTATACATTAAGATGACTTGACTTGACTAGTCGCTGTCATTAGCCGCTCAACCCAGGTTATGGCTTGGCTAACTCCCACTAGTTGCTCTTGTTAGCTGCGCCGAGTTACTCCAGCTCACTCGCTCTTTCAGCGTCGCTTGCTGGGGTTCTCCCCGGTTACCAAGATGCTCCCTCGCTCACGCCAAGTAATATTGGTGGAAGGCTTGCGAAGTTTCGTCTCTCTGAGTCGCCGTAGCTTACGTGCTTCAAAAAGCATGCGCTTTGGCCATATTCTTGCTATCTGGCGGCATCTAATGGTCAACTATTACACACTGTTTTATTGTATTGTATCATCAGACTCTTTAACCTTTTAAAAAGTGTTTGGGAAGAGAATGTAGTCACAGGTGCTTTGTTGGCCGGCCGCAATTCCACTGACGGCCCGCTGAATTTCAACACAATGAAGAGACATGATGGCCACAAGGCGCCCACAGATCGGCAGCCACCAATCAGAGGAATGCTGTTTTCAATATAAAATTAAACAGAACCATGATCCAAACAGAGAAAAGCGTATTTACATATTGATTATTATCATTTTAATATTAAGAAAACTGCTCAGTGATGGGCAAGTTTGGTATACAGGAGAGGAACGCAGAAGGACAGATGGTGGTTGACGTTGCAAAAAGAATGGAAATGGCTGTCGTGAATACTTTCTTTCAGTAGAAGCAGGAACATAGAACATAGAACAACCTACAAGAGTGGAAGTAGGAGTACACAGGTAGAATACATCTTGTGTAGGGGGTGTAATTTGGAGATCAGCGACTGCAAAGTAGTGGTAGGTGAGAGTGTAGCCAGACAGCATAGTATGGTAGTGTGTAGGATGACTCTGGTGGTGAGGAAGACAAAAACGGCAAAGGCAGAGCAGAGGACGAAATGGTGGAAGCTGAAAAAGGAAGAGTGTTGTATGACTTTCAGGAAGGAGTTGAGACAGGCTCTGGATGATCAGGAGGTGTTTCCAGATGACTGGGCAACTACAGCAAGTGTGATCAGGGAGACGGGTAGGACAGTCCTTGGTGTGTCATCTGGAAGGAAAGGAGATAAGGAGACTTGGTGGTGGAATGAGGAGGTGCAGAAGTGGATCCAGAGAAAGAGGTTAACTAAGAAGAATTGGGACACTGAGCGAACTAAAGAAAGTAGAAAAATACAGAGAAATGCAGCATAAGGTGAAAGTAGAAGTAGCAAAGCTACAGGTTAGGGTAATAAAGGATAGGGATGGAAGTGTGGTGACATATGCCAGTAGTGTGATGGGAAGATGGAAAGAGTACTTTGAAGAGTTGATGAATGAGGAAAATGAGAGAGAACAAAGTGTAGAAGAGGTGACTGTTGTGGACCAGGAAGTAGCAAAGATTAGTAAGGATGAAGTGAGAAGGGCATTGAAGAGGATGAAGAGTGGGAAGGCACTGATGTTTCCTGATGATATACCTGTGGAGGTATGGAAGTGCCTAGGAGAGGTCGCAGTAGAATTTATGACTTGGTTGTTCAACAGGATCCTAGATAGTGAGAAGATGCCTGAGGAATGGAGAATCAATCATTATCAATCAATCATGGTTGACATTACTCATGTCATGTGCTCATCAACAGAAACTAAAAAAAGTCATTTTAGTAGTAGAAATATTTGATTAATTTATTTTTTGTGTTGTTAATTTTGCTTTACCTGTCTTTATTGCCTGACTTATTTTTACTCCATACATAGCACTTTGTATGCAGCAATGATTGTTTTGAAGAGCTTTATAAATAAATTTCATGTAAGTTAATCGAGGTGTACCGCATGGATCTATTCAAGGCCTGCTCCTGTTTACAATTTATAGAAATAATGTGGGGCAGAATCTGAGCAACACAAGCTGTCATTTTTACGCTGATGACATGATTGTCTATTCTTTCGCAGCTACACTCACTGAAGCCATTAACAATTTACAAAATCCATTCACGACTGTTGTGTTTTTTCTGACTTGAATCTTTCCTTAAATACCAGCAAAACAAAAGTAATGGTGTTTTCTAATAGTAAAGACAAGCAGAAGAATGTTTCCCCTATTGTTGCTCCTGATGGCTCAGTGATTGAGGTCATTAGTGCTTTTAAATATTTGGGCATCTTAATTGATGCATCATTGTGTTTTAAGCCTCACATTTATTCTCTTGTCAAAAAACAACTGCGCCTTAAGTTTCTATTTTAGGAACAAGTTGTGTTTTTCTTACCTTGCAAGGACCACTAGAGGCTTGTGGCTGCAACATTTCTTCCTGTGCTTAATTATGGAGACCTTTTATACTCACATGCCCCAGCCAAAGCTCTACATTTGTTGGACTCTGTTTTTCATGCCTCCTTGCGCTTCATAACAAACTATGGTCCATGAACTCATCACTGTGAACTGTATTCCCGGGTTGGATAGCCTGCTTTGGACACTTGTCGTCTGACACACTGTCTGGTACAGATTTATTTATAAGGGACTCATAGGGTCACCTCCTACATACTTGATAGTTTATGTTCAGAGAAAGTCTGATGGGCATTACTCTTTTTGTTCTCAGGACATCTACTTACTGACTGCCCATACTGTCAGGACAGAGAAAGGAAAGATGGCTTTTCAGTATCGAGCACCTACAGATTGGATTATTATTATTTATTTTTTTACAAAAGACAATTCAACTTCCAGATCTCATAACTTTGTCTCAGTTTAATGCCATTATAAAGGACCTGGAAATGAAGTCATTAACCTGTTGCTGTTTTTAATTTACTGTTTTAACTGTACATAATGTTGTGTTGCGCCTTTTGGCCAGGACTCCCTTGAACAAGAGATCTGATCTGGAATAAAAGTAAAATTAAAAGGTCATAGAAATAATTATTTTAAGTAAAGTAGATAGCGAAACTACAAACTACTAGGACTGAGGTCCTAGTTCATTCCTGTTCTGGTTTCTTCTTTACACGTCATTACGTCCCTAAATTTCCCTAAACAAAACACAGCCGTTAAGTTCTTGTAGCTATACCTATTAGAGAATAAAATTATTGCATTTATACCATAATCTCCGAATGATGTCATGTGTAATAAAGAATGATCATTACCGTGACTAAGGCTTACTCAGTTGGATTTATTTTGAAAGTACAGAGCGGAAGTTGTACATTTTCCCACTTGTGGCTTTGAATGTGCTTGTTGTCAGTCACAGCTGGCTTGTTGGCTGGCCCCAAGTTAAGCAATATCGGTGTGTGTGTCGGGAACGAGCAAGTCACTGCATGGATTTGTCAGAGCCGATCTGAACTGAGCGTAGCTAAAGGTGAGCTTGACGTTTACAAACCTTCCCTAATTTATTTTATCTCCGATTCGCTACCGCTGTGATTGTTTTCGCTTGTTTATTTTGCGCTGTGCACTTAAGTGACGCACGTATAAGCGTTGCCAAGTTGGATGAAACTTATTCATTGAACGCGGTTGTCGGACGACGTCTGATCACGATGAAGCCTGGCAAAAGTACGAGTTTAAATTCGTTATTTGACGTCTACTCGCGCTAGTTATGCGATCAAGGCCAATAAGCCTTGAATGTGTTTTGCTGCTCAGTAAGGTGAAGCGGCGGACGAAAGGTGTAATGCATCGGTTTTAGCTTCAGTCCATCGGCGTGGTGCTTTTTTGGAAGTTTCCCCCACTGCCTGCGTCAGTGAGCCTGGCGCTCATCCACCCACAACAGTGTTCTGATCACACAAGTGTATCATTGATTGTGTCATTATCTCTATTCACTTATTGAACAACTGCTCAACCTCTTTGTTTAGTTGTGCGTAAACGTTTGTCAGACTCCTGCTGTTGTGACACATGAAAACACGAGCGGATGGAGTAATGGTCACTGATTTGGAAAGTCGCTTTGTTGTTGCAGCATGGAAGTACGTTGTGGTTTAAAATGAATACCGTTTATTGTGTTCGAACCTAAAGGCGTTCTGCTACTTTATAAACTCAAAACTGGTAAACATCACACCGAAGAGAACGTTAGGGGCTTTACTTCATTCATATAGATAGATAATTGTGCAAACTGGTAAATGCCTATATATATGGAAAACAAAATATTACATTTGATCACACTCAAAAACAAAGCGGTTACTACAAATTAGCACCGTGGTCTTGGTAGCCTCCATTTCGAACCGTCCGGTTCCATTCTTTCACTGCTTTTACACATTTTCTCTGACGTTAAAATAGCACTAAGGAACTTTTCAACCTTACTAAAATATTTTCATAACTCTTCTGATGAAACATCAACTTAAAACTAACTGGCTTGAGGGGGTCTGTATCCTTTTTACTGGCACTAAACAACTTTGAGGAGGATGGTAGGAATACTGCCACACAAAAACCTACAAATGTGCTGACTGCTTTATATCATACGTCACTTCCCCCCCTTTACCCATTCGTTACGAAAACAGAAGTCAATTTGACTGGCGTGAGCTACAAAACCACGCAATGCGCTTGTCCTCCTGGGAAATGTGGTCTTTCTTTAGGCATAACATTACCGCTTTTGTCCATATGGTGCCGCCATAATCAATGTAAACTTAAAGTTCCTTAGTGTTTCTTTTAGGGTCCATGTTGAGTTATACTAAACTTTTTTAAAACCTAATTTTTTTTTTAAGTCTGTGTTTAAAAATAAATATGCAAATAGAAATGTGAAAACACACATTATAAAGAATGAAAATACTTAAAATGTATACCAAATAAACATGAAAAATAATAATTTAGTTTTTATTTGTGTACTAAATGACAAATATGATCTTTCATCATCCCATGATATCTATGCGCCACAATCCTGCTTCACTCACTAAACTTGACAATATTGTAAATGCACTACATGCAACGTTCATTCTCCTTCAACTGTTCAGACTACAAAATAACACTTTTGTACTTCTTTTTGTACATATTCCAACCATATTTCCTTATCTCAAACAATCTATGATGTGACAGTCAGTCACTGTCATAAAACCTTTATTAAGTCAATATGAGAGCTCAATGTTCACTTATAGTGTTAGCGGGACTTCGTTGTCTGTTTCCCAGTAAATCACTTTTTTTCACTATGTAGGGTTACAGAGCCTTGTTTATATTCACAATGGCTACCGGTTTTCAAAAATGGCCTGCACATACAACATGGTTCCCAAACTGGACAGTATTGTACGTGAAAAGGCTACAAAGACATTGCACATTTGCTGCCGGCCATGTGGCTAGCAGCAATGTGGGTGTTATTTCTTCATAATTGTGTTTTCACTTATATCTAGTTGTACTTTATGTATTTCTAACTACATTCAGATCAAAGCAAGATAAACTAAATTAACTTTATTCTGAAGATGGACTGGATTTCCATTCCATTTCCATTCATTTCAATGGGAAACATCACCTCAGTTGTAACAAATTCAATTTATTAAACCAAGGTTTCACTGTATCAGACAAGTGCAAAAAGAAGTTAAGCACCATCGTGAAACTTAAAAACTCTTTGACATGAAGCTCTGTTTGTGAAAGAAAAGAGATGAAACTGCCGAAAGCAGAAGTCGCCTAGCATTCAGACCAAATTAAAAAGGTATACCACACTTGCTGTTCTTCACCCCGCATTAGATGCTTCCTGAGCAAAAGTTACATGATATGTCAATGTGGATAATGACATTTGTTGCTACTTTAATTGAGATTATGTCTGAGAAATGAGGTTGCTTAGCGATTTCACAAATATTAGTATAGATAATATCTAGTGGAGTATGGACATGACAAACATGACCCTGTGATCAACTATTGACTCTCACTCGTCTGAAAATATTGTTTGACAATTTTTCTAATCATGTTGTGTACTATTGGTGTTTATTTTTTTTTCTTTACAGTAATTACAAAAAAAATATGACTGGTTTTGCTGCAATTAACTCACAAGTGTTGACATTTGGACTTTGGAATTACACGTTTATTTGCATGGATTCATATCGGTGTTTAGAGTTACCTCTAATTAAAAGCTATTATTCATACTGTAGAGCAAATTTTTACTTGAATTAGACCTTAAACCATTCTTGCACTGGTATGTGTGCATTTAGAATCGACACTACTTTGAGAGGCAAAGTTGATCAAAAGGTTAAAATGCGTGACAAATATGCATTTATTGTTACCGTTGTTGGAATTTATTGCTATATTAATATAAACTTAAGTTAATAATCTGACTCCAATTTGTGACCTTACCAAACTATCACTCATCCAACAATAGCATGCTCGTTCTGCAATAGAAAGGTATCAGGAAGCCGGCATTTTCACACACGAGTGGATTTATTCCTAACATTCAAATCTAATACAAACAGCTGGGGTCCCGGGTCCCTATCAATACAATTCTGTACGCCTCTGTCTCAAGCAGCAGACGTAGTCTCATCCGAGTTGCCCCAGTGAATAGTTATACTACACAATATGCAAATCACACAAGACAAAGACATCCTAACATAATTCTATTGGCTATGTGTTACTGCAGTTTTAACTTTAGCTCTCTATGATTGGACGTCCTTTCTTCGCCAAGTTGTTTTCGGGCTGCTTCTGGCTGGAATCTCCCCCAGACTTCTGGCCTTCGGTCTTATCTCGTCCTTGAAGCTGGCTCCTGTTTACTCTGAAGCACTGCATTCTTGTACATCCTTACTCAAACTTTATTTCCTTTATTCCCATCTTTACAAACTCTTATATTCCTTTACCGTGATAGCTCTGCCATTAAGAAAGACCTCGTCCCACTCTCTTCCACTCTCCATACACCACTCAAGCGGCTTATTCACTCGAGACGGAAAAATAGACTCTTCTTTTTTGTCCTCTTCGGTCCATATAAACTCGCATCACCCTTCTCCTATTTCTGAATAGTAAATACCTTTTGTCTGCTTTGATCGCGCCACAAAATCAAACTGAGCTCTCTGATGGGTAATGCCAGAACCATCATAAAACTTGTACTAACTGTGCAGGCAATTTCATACTATGCTAACATTTTTTAATTTGTGATACAAGTGTATAAAAGAGTTGACTCTGTGTATTACAAAAAGTTAGCTAGCAGCTAAACCAAAACAACTTACAACTTGATGCATGGCTGTGAAAGGCAATTGGATTTTTTTTTTTTAACCGTCATATAGGGCTGGGTCTCATAGCTGAATTATATAAGTACTGCATTTCATATCCGTCGATATGCAGTTTTATGGATGGATGGATAGATGGAAAACAAACAAACAATTGATTAAAGAAAATAAAACAACTATGCAGAGGAAAAATACTATTAAAAATATCTGGTACAAAATTTCAAGAAATGTACAATGTTTTTGTGCACACTGTAAATAATCAGTGTAAACTGTATTGCCACCATTGTTCAAAGAATGACATTGTAATGATGTAGTAAGTGGCTTCTTCTATGCCGGGCAGGCACCCAGCAGACGAGCAATCAGCGACTCTGTTGCGCTCAAAAAATGCTTTTTGTGCTCAAAAAAATGCTTTTTGTGCTCAAAATTTCTCTGTAGCCTCTGTCTACAGCATGTAGAATGCCGGGGTCAGGGTTTTCTTCCTGATTATTTTCTTGATCAACATGTGTCAATTACTACATATTGAATTGTTGCCCGCTCTCATACAAGATTAAAAGGATAATTATCTGCTTTGTTTTTAAAACCTCAAAAATAATCACATGACTTTATGGTGTACATCCTGTTCTTGCTTTTATTGCACTGAGGAGCTATGACAAATGTGTACCATATTTTTCACTTATCTGGTGGTGTCACAAAAAAGAACTACGCAAAACACACCTGTGATGTCAATAGTTGGGATGTTAGTCAAATCCCCCCCAGCCCAAAGCAAGCACTAGGTTAATCGCACACTGTCGAGGACACCAAGCTACTTCAGCAAACTGAAGGCTTAGCAGTTTTAATCACTTGGAGCCTCTTAACTAAACTTTGAGCAGGAGGACATGTTGCACTTTCCGCATAGAACTGGATTCTCAATAAAATCCTTTGCATGAGGTTTTAAAGATCAGGCAGAACCTTACCTATTTATCTACCTTATCATTTGTTGGCTACTACAGAATGTTCCATACCACTTTTGTCCCCAGTACTCAATCTTGAGTACTCACAACGATACCTAGTTTGGTACCACAAGAACACAAAATTTCAAGTAAAGGAATGACAGATTTTTTATTTTATTTTTTTAAAGAAAGACCTCTCTTTTATTTCTGACAAAGATCAGGGCAATCACTCGGCTATAGACAAGTTCAGTCTGTCAAAACAGTCCATCCATCCATCCATCCATTTTCTTTACCACTTGTCCTCACAAGGGTCGCGGGGGTTGCTGGAGCCTATCCCAGCTGGCTTCGGGCAGTAGGCGGGGTACACCCTGAACTGGTTGCCAGTCAATTGCAGGGCACACAGAGACGAACAAACATACTCACAATCACACCTATGGACAATTTGGAGTGTCCAATCAACCTGCCATGCATGTTTTTGGAATGTGGGAGGAAACCAGAGTACCCGGAGAAAACCCACGCAAGCACGGGGAGAACATGCAAACTCCACCCTGGAAGGCCAAAGCCCGGACTCGATCTCACGTCCTCAGCACTGGGAGGCGGACGTGCTAACCAGTCAGCCACCGTGCCGCCCAAAACAGTCCAAAATAAAACAATTTTTTTTTATTTGTTTGGCTTGGCGCCGCAAAAATCTTGCTCGTTTGCAAACCCGGAAATGTATTCTTAGCGTGAGAGAAAACCTGCGCGAAAGGGTGACGTCAGTACGCTGGTGTATGTAAATGTTGCGTTCAAGTGCACCATGTAAAATCGTCAACTGTTCTGCTCCTGCATAGTCACAATTTAGAAAGATGTGCTTCAGAACCGAAACATGGCACAGTTTAATTTTACGCAAATCGGTCCTCGGAAGTACAGGCACAAAAAATACCATCTTCAGTACACATCCCTAATAATAAATGTATCACAATTTGAAAAAAAAAAGGCTTATGAAATGTTGGGGGAAGCCTGTTGGGATAGTCAGCCTATTATTGTGTACAGTACACAAAGGGCATGCATGTAATTACACATGGTATAAAGTAATTTACGTTGATATCATATTATCCTTATTTTAATCATCAGTATACATAAAATACATAGATATAGCCATTAACCAGTAGCCATTTACAGGTCTGTACTCTGTACTCTGTACCTACCTTAAAACAAAAGATGCGGGCCTCCAAATATTGCCCAAAATTTAGTGTGCAATTCCCAGATCCCAAAAGTGGGACACCTACATTTTGAAGGGCCATAATGAGCTAGGAGGCTCAAAATTCAAATTTCTTTTGGCATCATAAGACACTAATGAAGTAAAAATCAGGCAAATTGAAGAGGTGTCACTGGGGAGGTTGTGGGAATTTGTGGGAATTGACACAAGAATGACCCATATCCAACATTTCCTTTCTGCAACCATATATGTATGTATGTATGCATTCTAGTAATGTTGTTGACTAATAGGCTTAAATATTGTCTAATTTCCAGTTCCTTCATCTTTCAATTGCACCTTTTTGCAACAAAGAGGTCATTCCTTGGTCAAAGTACTGTTGCCATCATGAAATCCTTACTAGCTGTGCAGTGCAATTTTCAGTAACAAGTGATGATGCATATGGTCAAACGGTAATTTTTTTCAGGAATGATAAAACAGGGACTTGTGCAACTTTAGAGACATACAGTGCTGCTCAAAAGTTTGTGAACGGCTTGAGCAATTTGGATTTTCCAATTGTTTCAACCTGATTTTGTTGTTCAATCTGAACCATTACATTTGATTTGAAATAACACGTGTAGATTTAGCATTTCAATGCATTGTTCTTTTTTTATTATTTTATTTTTTATCAATTGTGTAGTCAAAACTACATTAAAAAGAGTTTTTGGTCAATTCATGTAGATGCAAAAGTAAGTGAACCCTGAGCTGCATTGCTTAAAACACGTAGTCAAGTAGGATCAGGTAGGACAAATTAGTAGCTTAACTAACCACTGAAATGGACCAATGAAATGAGAGGTTTAGCAAAGAAATTGTGCATCACTGACTGAAACAGAGACATAACCACATCACTTAAGTCTTATTCAGGTGAACCCATACGGGTCAATCATGCTGAGAGGAAGAGAAATCTCAGGGGATCTCAGGAAGTCTGGGGAAAGCTATGAAGTTATCTACAAAAAATTGAGCTTCATAATTCCACTGTGAAGCAGATCATCTGCAACTAGTTGAAAATTACTACAATCCTGCCTAGAAGTGGACAACCTTCTAAAATATAAGCAAGAACCACAAGAAAAATGATAATTCAGGTAAAAAGCCAACTCGAACATCACATCAAGGGATTTGCAGACCTCTTTTGCTGCATCTGGGACACGTGCATGCTTCAATCAGAAGAAAAGTCAATCAACAAGGCTTTCATGGAAGGCTTGCTAGGTAGAAGCCTCTGCTCACAAAAAAGATCAAAGCTGCCCATCTCAACTTTCTCAACTTTGCCTGCGAGTACCTCGACAAACCTGAAGCTATTTGGAAGTCCCTTCTTTGGACAGATGTTTTGGTCACAACTAAAACGGTCATGTTTGGTGAAAAAGCAACACTGCATACCAGTAAAATAACCTTCACCCTACAGTGAAGCATGGGGGTGAGAATGTTAAATTTTGGGCTGGCTTTTCATCCCCAGGACCTGGACAACTCCACATAATCCAGAGAATCATGAATTCAGAGGAATATTGTGAATTCCTGGATCATAACCTGGAGCCGTTCTTTGTAAAGTTACAGCCTGGTAGATGATGGATCAGGCAACATGACAATAACCCAAAGCATTCCAGCAATACAACCAAGGAATGTCTGAAGAACAACAAGAGTCATGTTCTGGATGTGCCGAGTTAAAATCCTGACTTAAATTTTTTCAAAATACTGTGGCGGGACCTGAAGCGGGCAGTTTATGCTAGACGCCCATCCAACCTCTCTCACTCAACTGGCTGCATTTTGCAAGGAAGAGAGGCAAAAATCCCCCAAAGTAAATGTGAAAGACTGATAAATCACTAAAGTTCTCATTGCAAAAGGAGGTGCAATGTCCAATTAAGTGAGAGGTTCACATACTTTTGCAGCCATGTAATCTTGAGTTTTTCTTAAATCAACTTTTGTTCAAGACAATATTATCATTCTTTTTGTTCAAGTCCATTATTTTCAATGCCAGCATTGTAGATTGAGGTATGACTGAACATTTAATAAGGTTATTTTGATATTTTATACAAAAAGTCTGACCATGCCTGGGTTCACAAACTTTTGAGCAGCAATGTATTTAATTTATTCTCAGTCTACTCCACTGATTGTACAAAATCATTGTTGGCTTCCTTGGTTATCTTGCTTATCTTACTGGCAAATTTAACTGAGCTAATTGCTCTGCTCTGCTTGTTGTCTTTAATCATAATCTTTATAAACGGTTAAATCAGTTTGCCCTGCATTTTCTCATGAAGCAAATGCTTTGCTCTTGCTAATAATTGCATGGATAGTGAGATCATTTGTTGCAACTGGAGGGGGAGTAGTCACCATTAATCGAAAGCAAAACAACACCTGGAAAATGTTCTCTCATAGGCACATTATGAGGCCACCAAAACCGTTCCGTTAATGAGCCGAAGCGTAAAGAAAAGATGTCAGCTACCCCACCAACAAGGAATGTCACCTTTGTGACATTGTTGCTCAGCTTGCATGGTTGGCATGCAGGGAATTGTACCCCTTACTGCCTAATAGAAAAATATCTGCTATGCAACGTGTATTAGTCACTTTTAAAATAAAAATACAACTTGTCTTCTTCGTGGAAGTGTGATTTGCTTGAATAAATATCAGTGAGGCTTTCTCCTGGCATTGCGGCCAAGTTAAATTGGTGCAAGAGAGTGAAGGAGCATTTATTCACTTTGAATGTCTAGTCAAATTAAAGACATGAAAAAATGCTTCATTTTATCTTCACTTTGACATTGATTTGTTTCATGCCAACGACTATGGGTTTAGTGGTGCTGTTCAGTTCTCTGGAGCCCTACTGGGCAAATCATTTTCTTTAATTTTAATTTGCTGCTATACATATCTTTATTAATTAAATGTTAACAAAAGTGAACAATGCGAGTAAGTAATCTTTTTGAGGACATACAGCCTCTCAGACAGTGCTTCTCAATTTTTTTTTGTTGCGCCCCCCTAGGACGAAGAAAATACTTCATGCTTCACAACTCTCCGCCGTGTTTATAAATAGTATCATTTGCCTAAGAAATGACTGTACGCATGCCTCTGCAGTGGAGCTAATACTTCTTGTTTGCTCGCAAACAATGAGAGCGCCACTGACATCAACTGTAGTTGATGCTCAACTACACTTTATTCTAATATGCACACAAAAAAAACTGCATTGAAACAGTTCAGAAAACCATTGTTAGTTAACAAAGTTCATCACAGCATGTACAAATGCAAGTTAAAACCGTACCATACAAAGACAGTCATTTATCAACAACAGGTGTTGCTTCTCTGGGTCTGAGCTTATCTCAGGTGGACTGACCAGTGGAAAAGTGTGCTGTGGCCTGATGAGTCCACATTTCAAATTGCTTTTTGGAAATCGTTTATGGGCCAAAAAGGAAAAGGAGTGTCGCATTGGTATCGGAGCAAAGATCAAAAGCCATCATCTGTGATGGTATGGGGTGTCTAGGTTTGGTTAACTTGCACATATGTGATGAAACCATTAATGTTGAAAGATACATAAAGGTTTTGGAGCAACATATGCTGCCATCCAACATTTTTTTCCCCAGTGATGTTTCTGCTTATTTTAGCGAGATAATGTCAAGCCACATTCTGCATGTTAGAACAGTGAGTGTGTGAGTACTAGACTGGCTTGCCGGCAGTCCAGACCTGTCTCACATTGATTGGCCCATTCTAAAGTGCAAAATACAACTCAGACCCCAGAATGCTGAGCAACTTACAAGAACACACCACTTAAAACACATTGTCCAGTATTTGATTAGGCACTGTGTATAAAGAATAAAAGTGCAAATATTTCCAGCATCTTATTCTCTGATTGTTTTGTTTTTTTAACATTTTTTTTACGATGACTTATTCGGTGTGCAAACGACAGCCGCCTTTGTTAATTTGAATGGGAGTTTGCTGACGTAATGGGCAAGAAAAATGCCGTCTTCTATCGCCAAATACTGTGCCAATCCTGATCGGAGTAATCCTCAGCACGTCAGGTTTCATGAAATTCCCTCGGGGGGTGTTGGGTGGTGGGGGGTTAGCTCTCCTAATGAGGACTAAGCACGCTGAGCACAACAACATGTAGCTTGCCTAGCAAGTAAAAGTCAGCCGGATGTTTACCGTCCACGTTAGGCTCTGTCCGCAAATTACATTATTGGTAACTTGAGCCCCTGTAACACACAACTTGCAGACGGTCCCTAACTTCTACTTGCTATGGGGCGGCCGAATGCGTCCTCCTTATTGGACACGGTTTCATCTTCACTTTGGGCTGGATGCAAGTTGGTTGTACTACACTGTTTTTGAAGAAGTGCTTCTTTGCTATAGGGCATAATTCCCCCTTTGATGACCAGTGTGGGGCACGATCATTCCTCGTGAGTGCCTATGTCGTCATTGGCAGCCATGCTATTCTGTAACGATACGTAATGATGATCATGTGAAAAGAGAAAATGGCTGCTACTGTACTTAATGCAAAAATATTCATAAAAAGTACTATAAAATCATAATCGGTCAACATAAATTGACATTTTTTTCAGGGAAGAGTTCAAATGAACCATTTCACAGAATAGCAGGTTAATTGTTAATAAATGGTGTGTTCCTTTAAGTTGTACATCAAGCATGAGTCGGAAGAATTCTACCTATATACAAAAAATCAGTTCCCAGTGTGTTGTGAAAAGGAAATTGGTAAACGGCTTTTTTGGAATGTGTTGCTGCAGGCATCAAATTCAAAATAGCGAGTCAGTTGGATTATATCAATATCTTGTCTTGCAAATCAGGGTATTTTATTTTTATTTGAATTTTACACAACGTTCCACTTTCATTGGAATTGGGTTTTATAGTTAATCAAATATGCACATTTCAAATGAAGTCAAATTTAATTTTTATTTTTGGAGGGGGGGCACTTTCTATTTAAGCATTTCTACAACATCAACTTGTCCAGAATTATTTACACCTCCTGATTTGTACAGTTATTTTGTGTTGAATTACATTAATATACAGTGGTACCTCAGAGTTTGAACATAATTTGTTCCTGCGAAGTGTTCAAAGTCCGAATTGTTCAATCTCCAAAACATTTTTAACCATAGGAAATAATGTAAATGCAACTAATACATTCCCAAGCTCCAAAAACAAAAAAAAATCACATTTTAATTTCTATTTATGTTTTTTACATTTACAGCCTGTACAGTATTTAAACAATAAAAAAATACATTTTTGTTGTTGTGGTGTGATGGCATCAGTGGATGATAAATGCTATGTTAATGCTAGCTTTAGTTCAGTGCTGAGTTTGTGTATTTTATATTAGGTATATTGTTAGACTACTAAGCGGGCCTTGCGTGCGTTGTTTAACGTCAGGCACGTTGTTGAACAGCTAAGGGGGGGTCCTCGTGCCAGTATTTACAGAAGTAGTCACGGTAGTTACAGCGGCGCGATAATCTCCTTCCTAATTCCAGTAGTTAGTAGCACTGTACGTTTTTCTTTGCTGCCACTGGCACTGTTGTCTTTCTTTGGGCCCATGGCGAAGAAAATTGTCGTGGAAAAATCAAAATGCACTCACGACTATGGCGTACCTCCGGGAGTATTCACGATCTGACTGAAAATGAACAGTGTATCGTCTCAACTACTGCAACATGAGCATTTGGCATTGCTCGGCTTCACTCGGCTGCACGTTTTCAAGGTACGTTTGGTTTAGCTTGCTTTGCTTGGGTGTTTGAACTCCGAAAATTAGTTCAAACTCCGAGACATTTTTTACTGATTTTTTTGGTTGAAGTCCGATTTGTACGAGTTCCGAGACGTTCAAACTCCGAGGTTCCACTGTACTGTAATTTTTGGGAATAAAATATGCCGTTGAAGTTAAAATAATCCTACACTCAAATTATTCATTGTAATTTGCTCTAGATTGCTTTAAACACCACATTGTTGTTGTCTCAAGTAATGTGCTTTGCTTCACTCCTACCCAGCTCTCTTTCACTAATTCCATTGACTGACATCACTTAGTTCTGCCCACATGGTTCTCAAGTATAGTTGAAGCTGCATAGTATTGAAAGCTAAACAGCCTCCAGGCCAGCTCTCTTCATGTGGAAGGTGTAGAACAGATGGCAGATGAACCTATCACTTTTCTGTAAATCCCCATCATTAAAAAGCGCTGCTTTGACGCAGCAGGCTAAAGGCACAGTTTCGGTTTAGACGAGGGAGTGTAGGCCCTGGAGCAGGGATAACAACACTGGCTTGTCCTTAGACATTTTCCCATAGTGATAAGGACTCGACCAGATGCTTGCACGGTACAGTCACACTACCGTGGCCTCTTTCCTCTTTTTGCAGCTAAAAACTCCCAGCAAAGGGGACAGTGGGAGGTTTCAAACTTTCTGTGGTCTCATTTTGAAGTGTGGTTCTCTGGTGAACACTGCATATTACAAGGGTTGTCTTTCATGTAGCGGACTGAAATGGATGCTATTGAATGTAAGGGGAGAGAGACAGACCTTTGATATGTGAGATGGCATTTGGATTGTGAAAGGATCAAGCTCATAATCTCAGTCAATAAGTGTGTATGAAGCAAATTTGAATCCTGTTAGGCTGTTAATGTCGTAGAATCATAGTGTTTACTTGTGGGAAACGGAAGGGCGCATACACACAAGGGCACAATGAAATTAGTATTTCGCTATTGTTGATAACAAACAATGTGCTGTTTGTGTAGCCCTTTGGCAGCATGATATTTAAAATGGAACAGAGAGAAGATTTGTTTTGATTACGTTTTTTGTTTGCTGGCAAGCGGTCTTTGTTTGGTAGAATTAATGCTTGATATTTGCTGTCCTCTCAGAAGGCAAAGTCAGGCAATTCACCTTTTATACTGAGCAAAAAGGCAGACTAAAATATATTTATTAGTTGTGTCCTTCCTAGTGTATTTATGTACAGAAGACAATTAAGGCCAATTCAGGAAGAAAAAAATTGGGAAAAAATTCATCAATCAACATTATGCTCACAAAACCCTGGTAAATTCCCCCCCCCCCCCCCTTTTTCCTCCATGTTGTTTTGTTGAATCCTTAACATTGCATGATTCCTGCCATGTGTTGGAGTTTATATGGATGGTGTGCACCCAGTGTTAGTAGTAGGGAGGGATATACGGTTATCAGCCGGGACAATTATCGATACTGATATTTGGCATTTTGACAAATATCGACATCGGCCTTTTTATGAATCTAAAGGCCGTATCTCACGGAGTGGTGAATGCTTGCGAATGTAGCGAATTTAGCATTTTCATCCAGATTTGTAAGATGTTCACAGACATTTATTACTTGTGGCAAATTTTTTTTGAACATTCAGAATATTTTTCACTGCCTGTGAAAATCTTTTGAAACCTTTTACGAACCCTAACCCCAAATTAGTTACAATCGCATGCATTTGTCGCTCAGTGAGGTCCAGGGAACTTTTCATTTATGTATTCATTTAGATTTCCACTTTATAAAATATGATGATGGAAACCCCATACATATTATTTATTTATTTTATTTAAAATAGAAATTAAGAAATTCTGTTTAAATTTTGGACAACTTTATTTACAGTAGAAAACTTTAAGGCACTATTTACTTGCTTAGTTTTTAATAGGGATGCACGATAATATCGGTGGGTGGCCGATAATTACCGGCAATTATCAACCAATTTGACGTCATACAGATAAACCAGATAATAAAAAATCCGCCGATAATAACTCTTTGACTGCCAGACGTTTTCAAAAACGGGTTGTCGCCAGTGCCAGCCGATTTAAGCATTTTGAGTGATCTTTCAAGGTCCACAGAAAATGTTGTGTTTGGACTATGGAAACACACATACTACCAAATGAAAGATTGGACTCTCAGCTTCCATCAGAAAAAAAAGTTTGTTTCTACCTTATTCCGTTCTTCAGTAATCAACAATAGAAAATGGTTACTTTCACCGAAATTCTCTCTTTTGAAACAAAAAACGGAGAAAAAGAGCTTTTTGTGAAACGATGTTATTTCATGCACTCTAGTGAATTGTACACTTCTTTTTGTCCATGAATGATGCCACAAACACCTAAATAGTGCTTTACTTCTGTAAAACGCTTTCACCAACAATGAAAAAGTGTTTTTTGATTGCAAAATACGTTTATTTCCATTCAACAGTGTAACAATTTGACAAAACAATTTCGCAAACTATTTACAAATGTGTGCAACTGTGGTACTACTTACAATTATGTGGATGTTTCAAATACAGTTTTTCCTTTTGTAACGCTCTCCTGCGTGCAAGGAGACGCCAGGACTCGCACAACAGTTTACTTTCACTTTCACATTGGTCCGTTTTGCGTGCAAACGTTACACTTTCTTGACGGGCTTTTTTCCGGGGAATAAAAAGCAAGTAGCAGACTGTACACACTTCCTCCGATGAATATGCATTGGACTCGGGGCACTCTCCGTCGTCCGATCGAATGTCCGCCTGTGCGTGCTCGGTTGCGCTCCGCGTTACGACACCGTCATAGCCGCCGCGTCAGCGGTTCCAATTTCGCCGTCAAGCTCGGATTCACCTTCATCATCATGGATATCAATGTACTATTTTAGCGTTGGTTGATGCCTTTCGTCTTGTAAGTGTAGAGCTGCTTGCAAACGCTCGCCATTGCCCGTTCCCTCCTCCATCTAGCTCCATCTAACGTCTTCTACTGCCGCGTCAATGCTTTCCAACCACGGAGTCACCATCATCTTCATCATCGATGATGATGATCGTCATCAACAATGTGCTTTTTTAGCGATGCTTTTGGTCTTTGAAAACAACGGCTCTGGCGTTAGCTCCTCGCGACCGGCCGCCATTTTTCCTTTGTTTTCCATTCTGATCTCCTGCTCAACGCTCTAGCTCCGCCTCTACTGACGCCCACCCGATCTTGTCAAAAGAGAGTCATCGCTGCCCTCTAGGGGCCAAAAATAGTCATTAGGCTCAAAAAACCTGCTTAAAACTTTCAGGAGAGCTCCGCAAGCCTTCCCAGCACCCGTTTCAAAAAAAAAATAATAAAAAAATGGGAGGACGTCTTTTAACGTCTTTGGCGCTCCTCCGTAGGTTTTTGCAGAACGTCATTTAACGTCTTTGGCAGTAAAAGAGATAATAGACATGCCACGTTAGTCCATCTATTGTGGTTGTGGCTCAAGTTGTGCCCAACGCCTCAACCCCTTCCCTCTCCTATGGTGGTGTTGCATATTTGTGACGTTAGAATGCGCACAACCTTGTGTTCACAGAAGATGCATCATGGCGACTGTGGGCTTTCCTTTCTATGTTGCATTTTTAAAACATGACTGTTTTGTTTTGGCAAACTCAAAATTAATTACTGTTTGCAGGGATGTGATTTTTCCGCTAATTCGCGGAATTCCGCTTTTTTTATCCCCCCCCCAAAAAAAATATGATTTTTTTTTTTTTTTTTTTTTTTGTATTTCATTGTGTATGCACATGACTCCGACAGATAACATCTTCTGCTATAACAAAGACATTTGTGGTATGCTCTAATATGAGTTACTTTTCATTTGGTCATGATACAATTATTTGTTCATGAAATTTGAACTCTTCAACATTATTTATGTGTTAACTTAGTAATCACATTAGTTAGATATGATGATATTCTCAGTGATAGTTTTTAAAAGCAAAGGCAGTCCAATGTTTTTGAATGTGACTGATTTTGAGTTGACTAAAACTGCCATTTTATATGGGATAGTTCAATATACATTGAAAATTTATGCCGTTGTTTTGTCTATTTCTTTGTCATGTGAGTGCATTGAAAGTACTTAAAAACACGGAAAACCCATGAGCGAGTGCCAGCGGCCCCCAGACCCCCGGCTAAATTTTCAGATAATTTCACTTTGGTCAAATCACATCCCTGTGTTTGTCTTTGAAGCAGAGATATCAATAAAATGCTGCTTCATGGTTCTTTACACAATGTTTCAATGTATTTGTACATGTTAGGACTTGAAAGTATATTTGTATTCAAGTTCATTTTGCAAACAATTATCGGCTTACTTATCGGTTATCGACATCGGCACTTCCTAAATTATTGGTTTATCGTATCTGTTGATCCCTAGTTTTTAATTTAGCTTAATACATGCTGATGACGCTGGAAGCCTGTAATTTTAATTTTAATCCCTGTAATTTTTGTTATGCTGTAATTTTTAAACAAAGCTGTCTATTCTTTATATGTTTAAAATTAAAAGAAAAACAAATGTGCTTGCTTAATGTCATTCAACAAAGTGATTTTTAAAAATGTTGATGCTAATGTTTTCTCTTTTACTGCAAATTAATATTGACTTAAAATATCGGTTATTGGCCTCTTAGACTACTAATTATCGGCATCGGCCATGAAAAAACCCACATTGGTCTCTCACTGGTTTGTAACATTGCGATGTTTAATAAAAGCTTCTAGTTTATCATGTTTGATAATGTGACTTTTCTGTAGACCTTAGAAATGTTAACTAACATTTGTGTTAGCTGTGTCAAATGCAGGTCAAATTTCTTGTATATGACCAATTAAAAAGATGGTTTCATAACATGATACGAGCAAGCAGCTTTGTATGCTCATTCTCGTTTTAAGCAACTGCGTCACGTATTTACTTAAAGGTTAATTCGTTGTGGAAACACACAATGAGTGACTGATTCCTCCAATCCAGTCATTGACGTTTTGTATAATGTGGCTGACATTTCGGCTGAAACCGCTTTAAGGAGTCGCCCTTTTGCTCTATTTCTGGCCCACACCATGGGGTTTCTTGGTTTTTATCAAAACAGAGAGCAGTGTGTCATAGCTTATTATGGGTAACGTTGGGTTTGGCAGTTGCTGGAGAATGCATGTTTGTGGAAAAGGGTGCTATGAAATTTAAACTTTTTTTTTTTAATGTTCACTTGTGCTTTAGCCAAAGCTTGTTATTAAAGTTAATAATTATGATAACAAATAGAAAACCTCCTTTTGCAAGCAAAACTAATGTAATGTTATGCAAAGACATGGATATGCTAACTTCATTAGCTTGTGTGCTAACTCGGCTAGCCTAACACATCAGTGCGTGATTGAGAAATGGGGCAATCCCTCTGTAAATGTTCTTACCTTCTGTTTCCATATGTTGTATTGAGCAAGACTTCCGTGAGGAATTGTCATAGTGAAGTCTTGTATGGATGGAACCCAGCGTCCCATATTGGATGGATGTTTTGTTGTTCTACTTCAAACTAGTTAAGCCTCATTTGACTCAATTGCTTAAATATTAATGATCAGTCAGTTTCACACAATTGTTAAAATCCTCAACTATCAATAAACTAAAATAAATTTTTCATGTCAATCGATTTTCAGGTCATTGAATGGCTACTAGTACACTGCTTTCTCACTTTGCCTATCATGAACTAATGAAGCCTCCTCCGATGTGAGGTAAAACATCTTCTAAATCTTCTACATCCAGGACCATCCAGTTGGGTTCGATTCAGAAAATGAAATGAGCTAGATGAATGAGAATATTCACAGGCATCTTATGTCATTGTTGAAATTTGGAACCTCATATTTATTGCAGATCACATTATTTTTATACATGTATAACCGTCCTGAACTGGAGGAAATGTCATTCTTGTGCCCATGACATCTGAATAATTATGTTAAAGACAGACATTTGTCCTTGGGGTTGAGCAATCCTCCACTGATGAGATAATCAACTTTTTGTTGTACCATTTTATTTAATCAAATACATTTATGTTGTATGCCCTTGTTATAAATGTATCAGCCAGTATTGGTCCTCCAGGACAAAGAGGTGATGGTCAACCTTTTATCTAAAGTGAGATTTTCTGAATTCCTTTAATTCCAGGGGAGCCACTCCCGTTACACGGCTGCAGCTGTTCACCCGCACTCTGTCTTTATTGATCAGCCTCTTAGATCCAGAAATTAAGATTCCTTAAAGTATTGTAATGATATTATTGCCACCCCACCTCCTCTCAACGCAAACCATCTTCCCTTTCATTGCTACCTCTACTCTACATTTCCCTTCCTCCTCAATTTTTTTTTATCAAATTAAAAGCCTTTCTGTCTTTGCTAGTGCTTACTGGCATGGAGTAGACCCTTAGGTAGCGTAATGGCAGTCTGTTACAGGCGGAGTTTGTGTGTGGCTAGTGCTACCCAAAAACGCTTAGTGCTGGCTAAGCTGATGAACCAGGATACAGGTTAAAGTTGTCCACAGAGAAGTTGTCATTTTAACCAACAGTCAGCTGGAAAGGAAAATAGTGAGAGAGTTGATGGGATATACCGTCCATATCCATTTCCTTTTAGGCAGTTTAGCATGATACTTTAGTCAGTGAGCACAATACTGAACTTTTTGTTGTTGTTGTTTTTTTTAGCATGCAAGCTAGTAAAAAGATTAGCTTAGGGTATGACTGTTGTGGGGTTTGTATTATCCTTTAATTCTTCTTCTTTTTTTTTTCTTCTTTTTTTACCATGCAAGCTAGTAAATAGATTAGCTTGGGATACGGCTCTTGTGGGTTTTATATGATCATTTAATTCTTTTTTTTCTTTTTTAATACAAAACACAGGTGACTGGTTTCTCACTTTAGCTGTAAGCACAGTTTTTGATTTGCACACCAAATTTCAAAGGGTGGGGAATGAAATGTTTTGCTGCACATGAAAACAGAAATGATTGTGCTTTGAGATTTTTGCAATTCCCACCTTATGGGCTTAGGTGTGGATTCTATGGAAGGAGTGAGGAAGAGTGAGTAATGGGGAGGGATAGAGGAACAGAAGCTGATTCAGTAGAGGAGGGAACAGTGGCTGTTGATTGAAGCAGAAAAAGTCACACAGTGAAGAAAAAAGCTAAAAAGCTTGGCCAGGGCTGCACCTTGATTTTATATGGGGATGATTATCCATTGTCAGCAGTATGTCTTTGTTGAGAGCGATGAGTGGTGAGTATAATTTTTCACAATAATCCGTTACATTATGGATTCAATGTTTATAAATTCTTCTGTTATTCAGACATGTATTAGATGGCTGCTTAGCCGAATGATATTCTTTCTTACATCGCACACGCATATTTAACAAAACACCTGCTATACTGATATTACATGATGTAAAACTCAATAAATTAAAAAAAAGTTTGCATGAGAAGTATGACCACCACACCAGTTTATCACATTGTCCATTTCACTAACTTAGATCATGTTCTTTATTCATCCCGTGAGAAAAATAAATAAAAACTCATCTTAAACTGCTCCATTGAATACAAGTAAATGCACCTGATCATGGTTTTGAATGAAAACTTGCATAAGCTCTCTGTTATCCTCTCCATTCGCAACAACAGGTTTCCCGTCTCTAGAATGTAACATTCTGCAGGGAGCCAGGTTATCAGCCTCATATTGATTCACAATAGGTTCCATGGCTCAGCTGTGCAGCGCATCATTGTTGTGTTATTTACGTGGGCCAGCACGATAACTGGCAGCTCCCTGAAATGTTGCTGACCTCAGCCAGAGGTGAGCAGGCTCACAGATATTCTGTCACCACAACTTGCATTCCTCATGTTCACCTGATAAGTGCATACTTTTGGTTTTGGGTGGTTATTTGCAGGGTTGGGAGGGTTACTTTAAAAATGTACTTTGTCACAGTTATAAGTTCCAAGTACCTTTTTATCTTTTATTTTTATTTTTTTATAGTACTTGACTGTGTTATCTGTTCTACATTTATTGCATTTTGTTTTAATGTCCAGATGAGTACAATAAGCCCTGACTTTTCTTCTTCTTTTTTTTTTTTTTTTTTTTTTACTGCGACTACACCTATCTTCTTGTATCTTCCCTTCAGTGTGGAGTGTTGGGGCTAACACTCCATAGTTTCTTGGTGGGGGTGAGTGACACCTTGCACGAGCTTGACACACAGGCTGCAGTTACGCTCTAGGCCAAAGGTGGCAGCCACAATGCACATTTACGTTGAACTACTCTTGTTACCTTATTTGTCAGTGAAAATGCCTAAAACTGGCAATTTGAAAATTATGTAAAGTCATAATATGCATGGAGACTTTTCACAGTCATGCCTCTCGAGCGATTTCAAGAGTGATCAACCCAATTTTACGCACGCACGCACGCACGCACGCACGCACACACACACACACACACACACACACACAAATGTGTTTGCAGAATTTAAGATTGTGATCGAGACCCAACTGGCCATATACATATTGTGTTTTACAACAATACCTATTAATATTTATAATTGGACTTCGATATATACCCCTGGATGAAATAGGTAACCTCGCAATCTCCATTGCCAAAATGCCCCGAGCGAGTCACGATACGCTGGGAAATCAAGGACGCCGGCTCAAAATGTGCACACACAGTCGTTTATAAAAACAATATAGTGCTAATTGTGTTAGATGGCCCTGAACGTGAGAAAGTTTGTGGCAGCCCTAATGGGTAGTTCACAAATGAACTTCTTTTTATCTTTTTCGTTTAACGGCAAGTATAATAATTTTGGATGTTTGGCACAGTCATTCAAAACAAACTTTCCTTGTTACCATCAACTGTTGGCTCACTTGAAGGGCTACGCTGACATCATTGACACTAACCTGTCCCCCAGCCTGTAATCTTATTAAGATCACATCCATCATTGTGACCTCTGACAGTGTCTTTCACCCCAAATCATGTGACCAACTTAACATTTTACAGACGGTCCAGCAGCTGAAAACAACCACTTTGGAGCCACTGAAGTGAAATAACTTCACATAGGTGTTAAATAGGTGTGCTCAGCTTTATCATAATCTGTTTGTCGGGATATACTTTATTGCAATATTTGCTGTACCTTTTGTTTTTCTTGTGTTTAAAAATCGTCTGCATCAACCTTGATGAAACTGTTTGCTGTTTAGATGCCTTTTAGGCATCAAACATGTTGGATCTGAATTAATTGCGCTCATCTTGGTTGTTGCCAATACCGGAATCCATTATTGAAGCATTATTTGATAGTGGAGCACACACACGACACACATATGGTACAATTTACTATTTGACTGACAAATTCAAATTGTAGATAACTTTTTTGGGATGCCAAGTTAGCAAATGAGGTAGCTTGTAATTGTTCCGATGTGTGCAATGTTAATACTAGCTTAAATGGGGTTGTAGGCCTCTGGTTTTCATTATGCTGACTTGTATGTATTGCTCAGACTTCAAATCTGTCGGAAATCCATTTGGGAAGCTGTCTATATTGAGGGTGTTCTACGTTGTCGTGCAGGAACTCAAAAGGGAGGAGCGTCAAAAATGCTGCAGCCATTCAATTTGAGCCAAAAACACAAGGAACCCACCCTGCAACCACAGTCTCAACTGTGGTTGTCTCTGATGTCATCCTGGAGCAATTCCTTCTCCTTCTCTGTTCCAAGCCATACTTACTGTAGGAACATAGCTATATAGAGCTTATGAGTTGAATTAAAAGTTAACTTTAGACAAAGTTTTGCATCCCAATAGACGTAATTTTATATCTTGATAATGATGTACATATTTTTCCATGTCTTTATAAAATAAATGCAAAATAAATAAAGTAATAGTAATAGATAAATACCCTTCAAAATATCTGGTTGTACAACCACTTCTCAAGGACTACAGTAAAGTGCCTTCTTCTTCTTTTCCTTTTGGCCTTTGCCTTCAGGGGTCGCCACAGCGAATCAGTGGCCTCCATCTAACCCTGTCCTCTGCATCCTCTGCTCTCACACCAACTACCTTCATGTCCTCTTTAACTACATCCATAAACCTCCTCTTTGGTCTTCCTCTAGGCCTCCTGCCTGGCATTTGGAAACTCAGCATCCTTCTGCCAATATACTCCTCTGGACATGTCCAAACCATCTCAGTCTGGCCTCTCTGACTTTGTCTCCAAAGCCTCTAACATGCGCTGTACTGCATGTACTCATTCCTGATTCTATCTATCATGGTAACTTCCAAAGAGAACCTCAGCATCTTCATCTCTGCCATCTGTCTTTTCCTCAGTGGCACTGTCTCCAGACCAAACAACATTGCTGGTCTCACCACAGTTGTTTTTATAAACCTTTTATTTTAACTGAAACTCTTCTATCACACATCACACCTGACACCTTTCTCCACCCGTTCCAGCCTACCTGCACACGCTTCATCACTTCTTTTTCACACTCTCCATTGCTCTAGACTGTTAACCCTAAATACTTAAACTCCTCCACCTTCTTGGTCTCTTATCCCTGTAATCTCACTCTTCCACTTGGGTCCCTCCCATTCACACACTCACAGATACTCCGTCTTGCTATGGCTAACCTTCATTCCCCTCCTTTCCAGGGCAAACCTTCCACGCCTCGAGCTCCTAATCCACCTATTCCCTGTTCTTACTACAGATCACAATGTCATCTGCAAACATCATAGTCCATGGAGATTCCTGTCTGACCTCGTCTGTCATCCTGTCCATTACCATAGCAAACAAGAAGGGGCTCAGAGCTGATCTCTCCCTCCACTTTGAACTCCTCCGGCACACCTACAGCACACCTCACCACTGTCTTACGGTCCACATACATGTCCTGCACCACTTGAACATACTTCTCTGCTATTCTAGACTTCCTCATACAAAACCACAGTTCCTCTCTGGGCACCCTGTTATAAGCTTTCTCCAGATCTACAAAGGCACAATGCAGCTCCTTCTGGCCGTCTCTGTACTTATCTATCTACATCCTCAAAGCAAATGCTGCATCTGTGGTATTCTTTTTTTGGCATGAAACCATACTGCTGCTCACAAATGTTCACCTCTGCCCTCAGTCTAGCTTCAACTACTCTTTCCCATAGCTTCATTGTGTGACTCATCAGCTGTACTCCTCTGTAGTTGCCACAACTCTGCACGTCTCCCTTGTTCTTAAAAATGGGCACCAGCACACTTCTCCATTCCTCAGGCATCTTCTCACTATCTAAGATCCTGTTGAACAACCAAGTCTACTGCGACCTCTCCTAGGCACTTCCATACCTCCACGGGTATATCATCAGGACCAAGTGCCTTTCCACTCTTCATCCTCTTCGATGCCCTTCTCACTTCATCCTTACTAATCTTTGCTACTTCCTGGTCCACAACAGTCACCTCTTCTACTCTTTGTTCTCTCTCATTTTCCTCATTCATCAACTCTTCAAAGTACTCTTTCCATTTTCCCATCACACTACTGGCATCTGTCAACCCACTTCCATCCTTATCCTTTATTACCCTAGCCCAGGGGTGGGCAAACTTTTTGACTTGCGGGCCACAATGGGTTTGAAATTTTGACAGATGGGCCGGACCAGGAGCATTTGGACCTCATAGCACAGTAAAAACACATAGATAAATGTACAACCCAATTTACTTATAGTGTGCACTAAGGACTGCGTTTTTCAAATGTGCAAAATCCACTTATTTAAAACAGCTTTTCCAATAGCTTCATTTTTATTGTTTTAGCTCAACTTTTGCTGTGTTTTTATGCTTTGTAAAGTGACCTTGGGTGTTCTGCAAGGTGCTGTTTTTAAATGAAATGTATTATTATTATTATTATGATTATTATAAAATAGCCCTAATCCAGGTAGTAAGTTTGCCTCAATGAATATGCAAGATGCGGCATTTACACACTATTTGGCAAAGTGGGAGGAGAAATGTAAATAGATTATAATAGCACATACACTATGATCTGTCAAACCTGGTGACTGCATCTATTATTAATAGATTTCAATTCAAGGCGTAAAGTTAAAGAATTTTTTTCCATTGGCCCACCCATTTTTTACCCGGGCCCACAGTACGTGTGACACATGCGGCTGCATGATAGCCGCTGCTGCCTGTCACGCGCTGAGGACAAAGCGCGTACATCCAATCCGTCTCTGACCACTTTTCCATCTCCGTGGGGGACGCATAGCACACGGTGTTTGTGCAGCAGCTCAAAAAGAAGCCAAAAGCCAACGAGGAAACGCTCATAGAAGTGCTCGACGCACGCCCCGGGGATGTATTCACCAATATCAACAGTCTCCTGCATGCGCGCTCCTCACCTCACCCATGACAACATGTAGAAAGACTATCTTCAGCTGTCAAAAGGATCAAAACACGCAACAGTGCCACAATGTTGACTGATAGACTGAACTCTTTGTCCCTGCTTTCTTTCAAAAAATAATTGACCGATTCTCTGGACTATCAGGACATTATTGCTGCGTTCAACACAAAACCGTGCCGTCTCCTGCTGTAAATGTCCAAATCCAAATCCAATAAGATAAAATAAGATCCACTGATTGTCACACCCATCTAAGTGGGGCGAAATTTGTTCTCCGCATTTGACCCATCCCCTGAGGGAGCGGTGAGCAGCAACAGTGCCGCGCTCGGGAATCATGTGGTGATCTAACCTCCCAATTCCAACCCTTAATGCTGAGTGTCAAGCAGAGTGACAATCGGTCCCATTTTTATAGTCTTTGGTATGACCCGGCCGGGAATTGAACCCACAACCTCCCAATCTCAGGGCGGACACTATAACCACTCGAAGCTGAACAAAAAAAAAAAAAAATTAATTTTTTTCTAGCCTTATTGGATAAGTTCGGCGGGCCGGATTGAAACGCATAACGGGCCGTGTTTGGCCCGCGGGCCGGGGTTTGCCCATGTCTACCCTAGCCTGTTGCACAGTAAAGTGCAACTAATTAAAATAAATAATGTAGTGCTGTCACTATCTAATATTTTTAGAATCGATTAATCTATCAACTATTTAATCAATTAATCAGATTCATTTTAAATTTTGCATTAAAGTGTATTACAACCACTCCCCACCTCGATTACAGTTTATTAACCAGTGATTGGTGTTTATTTCGGATTTCGGATTCGTATAGTGATAAAAGGGGGTGGGGGGTTGATGGGTTTTGGTTATTGTTTTCCAAAGTAAAATGTCTGTGCAAATGTATTATTTTGATTAAACACAGAACATAATAAGTCTTCTTTTGTGAAGATCTACATAAATCAGTGAACAACTGTTGTTGATATGCGGAATTCAGAGGATTTGGCCAATTTTAATTTGCAAAATGGCTCAGAACGATTACTCGATTATTAAAATAGTTGTCGCTTAATTTGATAATCGATGACTTGTCAATTAATCAATTATTTTTGACACATCTAAAATATGTAATGGAAATACATGTTGCATTTAGGACACTTTCACATCGGAATCCTGTAAACGCACTATGCCGTTCTGTCAGCAAATCTCTTAAGGTTTTTTATTTTTATTTTTAAATTTTGTTTTTGTTAAAAAGATAGTGAGGAGAATTTTGTATGTATAACAGATTTTTGCATTTGTGTGAGCACTGCCAATGTTATTCAAAAAATGTAAGTATTAATAACAAGGTTACAATGTTAATAATCTTAGGACAGTTTAACCCACAAATTAATTATATTTACATTATTTCCAATGGGACACAATTACAATAAAAAATCAACCGCTGTCCAGGTTCCACAGTAACACGTTGGTATGGCCAAAATTAAAGTTAATTTATTCAAATTGGTGGCTACACAGTGTTTAAGTATTTAGTAAGATAGAGAATACTTGAGACTTCAATCAAATTCTCTGTCACTGTTGGTCTAATTTCTCTGTGAGAAAAACTGTCAAAAACTCAGCTGTCTCTTCAATAGATTGACAAGAGTCAGAATTACAAAGGCTTTCCAAGCATATGTCAAAAGGTTCTTCTTGTTAGAATGCAGGTCAGAGACAAAGCTGATCTCAAGGTTTTGTGGAAAAGCAGAGTGCACACAATATGTAGGCTGGGGATTTTAGTGGCCAGACATGCCAAGGGCAGCAAAGACTGGTCCCTTGGTGAGTGTTTTCAGTGTGTCCAATTTTATTCATGCTTGATTGGAATGACATCTGACTGGTGTAAAATTCTCTGGTGACCTATGCCTCTGTTAACGTGCCCTAGTAAAAACAATTAACGTCATCCTTATTTATAAACACACCAATTCATCCGAGGATTGTGACAGGACTCATCTGAAATACTAATGGTACAGAAATTTGACAGTATTGATGACATAAGTCAGGTTTCCATCCAATTGTTTAGATTTTTTTAAGCAAATTTACTGAAAATGAGCAAAACGGACATGCGACTTATGCCCGTTTCCATCTGTTCTTCTTTTACAAATATTGACAGGGGACTTCGCTGCTGTAGGTGAGATCATAGAGATGTGATCCACCAGTAATTTAACTTATAGTAACTGTTAACTTAAGAGTTTTTTTATTCAAATTTTCAAGAAATGCAAAAATAAAACTGAATGGAAACGCTGAAAATTCGAAAAAGGCCCAAAATTTGCAAAAAAAAATAAAAACATATTCTTGCAGGCCGTGGATTTTGAAGTGTATGGAAAAATGCGAATTTTGGCTATGGAAACAGGTTTTGGGAATAAACATTGACCGGATATTACGTCACACGTACGTTTGTAGTCCCAAAACAATGTTGGAAGATACGTTTTGTTTTGTTTTCTATTGAGCAAATATACACAAACATATAAGGCACTCATGTATTATCAAATGACAAAATACTTGACATAGATTGAGCAAAAGCATTCTGACAATAAAATTGAACATTAAAAATAAAAACCAGCCTGCTTGCTCCCTCCCTACATATTGTAATTTCTTCTTCTTTTTTTTTAACAAATCAATTCTTCCGCCGCGCTTTGCGTGTTGCAGGAGAGGAGAGACAGGTGCTTCACAAGTACCAAGTGTCCCCATTTCCCCTTCCCTGTAGGAAAGGGGAGGGGTGGGGGCCACACAGGCAGTGAGACTCTGACGGAGCACAGCAAAGGCGCAGCAGAGCAAGGATCACAGCGCAAGTTTGAACTATATCGATATAGACAAAATAGTCTAATTCCATATCCCGTTTAAAAATATATCCGTATAATTTTTATATTGATATATCGCCCAGCCCTATTGTATACCTATAGCGGCGGAGTCCCCTCTCAATATTCGCAAAAGAACAACAGAAGGAAACGGGCAAAAGTCACGTCCATTTTGCGCATTTTCACATAGTTTGCTTAAAAACGTTTGGATGGAAACCTCACTATGGACTGGACACTTCTTAACAAAATGTAAACTTGATGTTGCTATTGACCTCTCAAAAAAATAAAAACGGGGCCAGAACCTTGTATGTTCAAATTCGGTCAATCATATTTTTCAACAAATCCATACTCTTTGTTAGTCCACAAATGGTTATGTTTTTTTTTCCCTTTCTTGAATTATTGGCCAATGTCAAGTGTTGAAAATGGCTTTCTTTCTTTGACAATTCAATGTTAGTAGGTCAAAGTGTGATGGTTTTGTAGATACGGGGACTCTGCCCTACACCGCAAAATGCATTTTCATCATGTCATTAATTCTTGTCATCTGTTTCATTTAAAATTGGTGTGCAAATGTACTTACAACTTAATGCAACCAAGCAGGTTTAGTAATCGATCAATCCTTTCGTAGAATGAGTCCTCTGTTAGACATTACTCGCAATGATGCAGTCACTTGTCAGTCATTGCAAATGTATTACAGATACTTTATTCTTCTCAAGAGCGAAATTAGATTATCACAGCAGCAGCTAGGTTAATAAATGCAAAAAAAGAAAAACAAAAAAAGAGCAATTACATTACAAAACAATATATTTTCTTGCAGTACAAGTTATCAAAACATTTATTTTCCACAAAAAAGATGGTAGGTGACATCATCGCTGTTTCCCTGGAAAGAACAGATGGGTAGCACTCGAAGAGAAATATCACACCAAATACAAATATAGCTTCTTGTGGTTTCTGTGATAGTCTATGTTCCCACTCTTTCTATTTATTTTTGATTTAAAGAACTTTTTGAACTGATGACAAAAATTCTGACCTATTTGTTTGCCTGTCCAAATTTTATGTCAGCAATTAAATCCGTGTTGTTTACCTTGTTAAGTCTTACTGGTTTTTAATATATATTGCTGGTTGTTAACTTGTTACAACACAGATTGATCACTCTGAACTGCAAGGAGCGGCCGTGTGCTATCTTGCGGATGTGAACAATGGTGAAAGTCACTGGAAAAATGACACATCAAGGTGTGGTTGCAGTGTCTCCTGGTGTTGGATAGGGCACATAAAAAAATCAAGCAAACAGATGTTGCAGTTCATCTTTGCTGTTAAGTTCACAAGTGCAGCTCATTCCAACTCTGATTTTAACATGCCATGTTAATTTTCTTTTGTGTAATTTGCACGGCAGGTATTTTTGTACACTTTACTTGGAGGTCTACATGCAGAAGACTGTAGAGACCACATGAGATGTGCTCTACTGCTCTTATTACTCGCTTTTTGAAAAGTGCGAAGATGGGAGAGGGACAGACTGAAATGTCTTCTAGTAGGTGTTTTGACACTTGTAAAAGACAAGCAAAGAAGCAGCGGGAGACATAATTCTCTTGGCAAATGGTTTAGTGTGGAGAGGCAAACACATAGCGCTGCTGCAGCTGACTCATCTCCTCTCCGCCTGTTGTTGTTGTTCCTGTTGTCCCGAAGCTTTTGGCGAGGAGCACTGAGGATCCATCAAAATCAAAAACTTTTGACTGTCGCTGATGTCTCCATGTATTTTGGCAATATCTTGGCAACTGCAAAGACAATGACTGTGAACTGTTATTTGAATGCACCGTGATGTGGTTTGGGTGCTAATTTGATAGCTTCATGATATCTTTCTGCTCTTCAGATCCAGAATGCTAAAAAGAGGATGACTCCTCCAGGTCATCCAAGACATCCACGTGTCTTTGTTGCTGCCTGTCCCCGGCGGCCCCATCTGCCTCCCAAAAGTTAACGCCCCCCACAACGACACAAGTGGCCATCCCAGAGGGTAGGAAGGGCGAGCCAGCCCCAGTAAATATGCCTGGATGGAGGTCTCAGTGGCGTCTTGTCCTGCTGAACTCCCTTACATGTGGCCTGGAGATCTGTGTGGCAGCAGGGATTACATATGTGCCGCCGTTGCTGTTGGAGGCTGGAGTGGAGGAGCGTTACATGACAATGGTTTTAGGTAAGTGGTTGCGGATCTGCTCACTAAGTGTTATTGCTAGGGATGGGTGTCGTATAGGGCCAATACCCAGCCTTAATTCAAGGTATCGGTCGTTGCGATGGCAGCCGATACCAGTATCAGTTGCTCTCGTGGTCACTTTACGTGCAGGAACTAGAAATTAGAAGAATAGAAAGTTGATTAATGTAATGCAATTTTAAAAGGAACCTCGACTGTAATTCAAGTTTGCTGTATATTATTTATTTGGTTGTTACTAACATAACTATGAGATTCATTTTTAAAAAATCATTTCCAGTTTAATACGTTTTGTAGAAACTTTATTTGGACGTACGCCGCCATTGTTATTTACGTCGCAATGCATTCATTGCTTAGTGACGTAGAATGGCGGCTGGCTCTCTGCCTAGCAATGTGAAACGACTATAAAGAAAGCAAGGTAAGCCTCCATAGCAAAACTATTGAATGTGTCTGGTGAATGATGAGAGCACGGCGTGGGGGAGGGCGACTCCCAATCGCATGTTGTTTCTTTTTAAATAAACGCAGGACTCCACTTTTTAGTACTGTACTGGCCATTTTCATGTGAAGACATTTTCAAGGACCAAAATAAAAACAAAAAAAAAACAAAATATCACTCACCATAGCTGCACTGGGACATTTGTATACAGATGTGACATTTACCATCCATCCATTGAGGGCTGTGAAATTAATCAAAATCCAATTACAATTTCAATTATTACACTCCACGATTACAAAATTGGCATAATCGTAAACAAAAATACAAGATTATTAATACTAATTTTAAGATGTTTAAATGTATATTTGCACATTTTTTAATTTTAAAATTATTAATTTAATAATTCTTGCTCCAAAAGGAATTTACATAAATATAGTTTCAATTTTTTTTATTTGTTGTAATATTTTAAATGTTTAAACATTTTCTTGTTTTGTATAAAAAAAATAATCATTTGAATAATCGTGATTTCAGTTATTACCAAAATAATCTGGATTATTATTTTTTCTATAATTGCGCAACCCTACATCCATCCAACCTTCCACTCATCGACAATTTGGTCAATGTTTTCCTTCGGCATACATTTCAGCTTTTATACAGAAAATTATAACACACTCATTTGTAACTGTAACAAGCAAGACACACTCTTAAATAGGGGTGTTAGAAAAAAATCTATTCTGCAATGTATTGCAATGTTACAGTGTGCAATTTTCGAATTGATTCAATATGTGGCCGAATCGATTTTTATCACTTTTTGATGGAAATATTCAACAATAATGTCTTACTTAAGGTTAGGGTTCACACTTAAAGCAGGAATAAATTTGTTATATTAATGGGACATTAAGTCTTAATATTTTATTTCAGTGCTGTTCAAACATGAAACAGACTGCAACCTGTTTGTTAAATACAATGGCTCAGTTATAAACCTGAAGTTTCAGATAAATAAATACTTTTCATACAAATCTTACATTGTACATGTACAAGTTTACTCATTAGTATTTTCAAAATTTGAGTAATTTTTTGCTGCTTAATTCATATTCCACTAATACAATATTAACCAGAATACCGTATTTTGTCAATTCTCGAATCGATTCAATATGCGGCCGAATGGATTTTTAAACATCACTTTTTGATGGAAACATTTTACAAAATGTCTTACTTTGGGTTAGGGTTCACACAAAAACATGGAAGAATGTTATATTAATGGAACATTAAGCCTTAATATTTTATTGCAGTGCTGTTTAAACATGAAACACACTGCAACCTGTTTAAATACAGTGGCTTATAAGCCTGAAGTTTCAGATAAATAAATGCATTTTCATACAAATCTTACATTGCACATGTATTTTTACTGATTAGTGTTTTCTAAATTTGAGTAAAAAAAAAAAAAAATTGCAATAATCAATTTATAGATTCATATCGGGATTAATCGAATCGTGATACGGATCCAATCGGCAGGCACTTTGCAATTCACACCCCTACTATCTACTACCACCTGGGGGTTCGAACCCATGTCACCACCGAGCCGCCATGTGTAGAGGGTTGGGGGGGGGGGGTGCTTAAAGTAGATGGAATAGCTCAGGAAATTGTTAGTGTGTGTGTGTGTGTGTGTGTGTGTGTGTGTGTGTGCGTGTGCGTGTGCGTGTGCGTGTGCGTGTGTGTGTGTGTGTGGGGTGGTTATCCATTGTAAAATTCTTAATTGAAATAATGGCTAAATAATAAATCACACATAATGAAACTGTTGTTTGTCTGCAATGCCAATGCCAGTCACCATAAAAACGTTTTGACATTTGTGTATGAAAAATCATTTATGAACAACAAATTTACATGAATAAAAACGATTATGTAAAATGTACATGAAATGTACATTTTAAATAACACAATTAGGATTTTCCTATAGTGCAAGTAGCATTAAAAAATGTCTTACATTTAGCTTGATTCCGGTAAGAGCAAATGTCTTTTATTATTTTTCTGCAGGTGTAGATGTTACAATTTTATTATTGGGACTTTACCCAACAATTAACTGCCACATCTCAGCAAGCTACATTGTTTGTTTTTGATAAAACGCTGTGATTGCGTCTTCTTTTTTTTGGTTCTTTATTGTCCCGCTAATTTCTAAACACACTGCCACCTGTTTCTTATTAGGACCTTACTCTGACCGCAAACCCCCCAAAATGAGCTGTTAGTTAAAATAAAAACAAAGATAATGTAGCAATTACCACATATTTTGAAGTATATTTCATTGAGTACATGCTACAAGTTGGAGTCTTCAGGAAGATTTTATTAAAATTCTGAGCGAGAATTAAAAATTCTGACATATTCTGTGTACCTTAAACGCATCAGTAGTTGGAGCAGAAGCTCCATGCCCTGGCCCAATGTAAGAAAAACGTTAGTTTACCGGGCATTTTTGCCGCTGCAAAAGTGGATGGGAAGGATCATGGTCTTTATGAAACTGAGGGTGACATCTTCCCCGCGTCCTCAGAACCAACTGCGCACAAATGTCAGACTTCATCGTAGTTGCAAGGCTGATTACAACTTGTCACTACATTTCAATTGAAGCTAGGCTAGTACGCAGCATGCTTTGTGATGATGTCGACAAGATCTATCAAATAAAGGCATTGGTTTTGCTTGAGTTTTCTGCACTCTATGACTTTTTTATTTACTGTGAGTGAGACTACGTAAATACAAACCGAGAGACCAACTTACCGACCGCAGGTGTAGTGGCGAGCGACCTGGCAGAATGGGGCGCGTCTCGTAGTATGACGTCATCCAAGGATAAAATAATAATAATTTGTTTTATGTAAATTATGTTGCTGAATTTTTGTTTTGAAAGGCAACAAAACTACTTTCACAAACTATTTAAAAAATATATAAAATAGATAAAATAAATGAATGAACAAAGGGGCACTTTGGGCATCAGTGCCAAACCATAATGCACCGCGCCGCCGAGATGCAGACTTCGCTTATTAGATAAGTAGGTAGTTGGGGTGGGGTGAGGAAGATGAACCTGACGCTTGTGTAACACTAGTTGGATGCTTTTGACAATAACAATTCCTTTTTATACCAAAGTGGTTGTTGATGGGCCACTGCTCATCTAGACATATGCTACAGTAGTGTATTTTCTCTTTCTCTTTTGGTTAATTCACTAAATGTACTCAAATGAGGATTTAAGATTACCCTTTCAGATTTATGTGCATAGCATTATAGTGCTTTTATTGTATTTGAGGATACTCTCATACTTTGCCAGTGACCTTGCTGATGCTGGTACACACTGTTACACACGTGATGGGAGCCACTGGGCAGGCAATCCAGAGACCCAAAGTACTGTAAATTAGTTTTGATTTTATCGGCCATTTTAAAATTTTGTCTCAGTTTTAGTCACGCTTGTTAGTTTTTAACATAGTTAGTCAACCTCATCTAATTTTTATTTAGTCCAATTTTAGTCAGCTATAAATCTAGCATTTTAGTCTTTATTTTAGTCCAAGAAAACATCATTTTATTCGTCTGGTTTTAGTCAACAAAAACTGTTTTAGTCAGGACAATCATTTGACCCCTGTAGGCCTATATTTTTTTGTCAGCTGATAATGTTGAACATTTCAGATCAAAAACTATTTCACATACAATTTTCTCTCATCTTTTTGATAAAAAAACAACAAAAAAACAGCCAGCATCAGTTAGTGGTCAGATTAACATTATTGTTGGAATGTTAAAGCCATTGGATTATTGTTACATTATAACTATAATTTACTTTTTTTTTTTTTTTTTTTACCGTTCACCGTGAACCCACATCCTGTCTGTCCCATGTGTTTGTGTATGTTGCACTCGCTAGCTGCAAATGTGAAAGGGAGTGTGTGACTATGTCACATGACAGTGTCACAGTGACGGATTAGCAGAGACAAGATTTTACAAAATATTATAATTTTCGTCTTTTTTTCTTTATGAACTAAAATATCCATAGATTTTAGTCCAGTTTTTACCAAGTGAAGTACATTTTCGTCTCGTCTTCATTAGTAGATGACAATGCATTTTGATTTTGTCCTAGTTATTGTTCATTAATGAGGGTTTTATTCATCTAGTCTACTTTTAGTTTGGTGACAAATGTGTGTTGACAAAATTATTTTTGTTTAGTTTTTGTTGGCGGAATTAACACTACTGTAAATACAAGAAACCCTTATTCTTTTGAGTGTTTTTGACTGATGCATTCAGTGACATGCAATTTTTTTAAATTGTGGAGCGGTACAGAGAATGGATGAATGGATGAAGCTGGTCTACCCAGAGAATACCCACGCAAACACAGATGGAACATATTTGTGTTTGTACACTACCTTAAGGGTCTCGTAAATACTTAGTCTGATAATCCTGTCAATCTAAATGCTATTCACATGGCCCTCACTTAAAGCAGCTAATTATGGGACTGCTTGCGAAGCGTACCGTACATCGCACCGGCACAAATGAGGTATCAAACGATGCGGCTCGATCTGACTCGCTGCGCTTTTATTTTTATAAGAATTCCCAGTTACCATGGCGACGCTATCCGACCGATACGAATCTGTATCTTCAACCGTTAAGTCGTGAGAGGCTTTTGTTCAAGGGGTGCTTCTCTCATGCAATCTCAATGGAATGTGGGGCACGTGACGGCTCCAAGTCAAAAATGTATTAATGTCTTAAGTAACAGTGACATATTTTTAGATTATGGTTAACTTCCACATTTCTTGACCGATTCCAGTCATTTAAATTTTAAACTGTTCAGCTCATTTACATTTTTTGAAATACTTTTTCAGGGACAGTGAGATACTTTTAGTTGATGTTGATTATGGTTAACTTCCACATTTCTTGACCGATTCCAGTGGTTTAAATTTTAAACTGTTCAGCTCATTACCAAAGAGTCAGCAGTCCCATTCAAAATTTCCGCTGGAATTTTTCTAGTTATTATATATTATTCCACGATTTTTCCGCTAAAATGCGGCCCGTACCGTACATCGCACCGGCACAAATGAGGTATCAAACGATGCGGCTCGATCTGACTCGCTGCGCTATTATTTTTCTAAGAATTCCCAGTTACCTTGGCGACGCTATTCCCAAAAAACTCCCAAATTAACTCCCCATTGGGAATGAATGGGAAAAAAATCACACTTCAAGCACCTTTTTCCAAGACACGCTGCGCGCGCATACGTTATCCGACCGATACGAATTTTAGCTCATTTTGTAGGAATTTTTCCCATCTTTAGCTCAGTGTCGAAATCTTTTTTAAGGAATGAAAGCCCCCCCCCCCCTGTTCGGGTTCAAAGACAGTGGCTGAATTAGCTTTCTCACACACTCTGTTGGCTAATTAGCCATCCAGTGCCGGGAACCAAATAATGTATTTGAAAAAATTTCACTTCAACTCGTCACCATGGCCACAATCTTTTGTCACTAGACGTCAAATTCTCACATTTTGTAGTCACGAGTGTCTTCTTTCAGACAAACTAACTTTTATTTGGTTAAGGTGTCATTTAGTACCTTTATTTTCCCTTTAAGCTCGGACAAGTCGGACCAACTCGCCTATCTCTGCCATGTTAATTTAAGGCGCCTTCCTCTCTCCATTTCTGATAAATCATAAGTTTTCAACCTGCTCTCATTTGGTCATTTTTTATCCGATTAAGAAAATGAGAACATGCTCGTGTTCCCCAAACCCTTGCCGTTCTAACGAGCCATTTCTTGAATCTGTATCTTCAACCGTTAAGTCGTGAGAGGCTCTTCTTTGAGGTGTGCGTCTCTCATTCAATCTCAATGCAATGTGGGTGCGTGACGTCACTTCAACTCGTCACCATGGCAACAATCTTTTGTCACTAGACGTCAAATTCTCACATTTTGTAGTCACGAGTGTCTTCTTTCAGACAAACTAACTTTTATTTGGCTAAGGTGTCATTTAGTACCTTTATTTTCACCTTAAGCAAGAGAAGTCGGACTAATTCGCCTGTCTTTTACATGTTAATTTCAGGCGCCTTCCTCTCTCCATTTCTGATAAATCATAAGTTTTCAACCTGCTCTCATTTGGTCATTTTTTATCCGATTAAGAAAATGAGAACATGCTCGTGTTCCCCAAACCCTTGCCGTTCTAACGAGTCATTTCTTGAATCTGTATCTTCAACCGTTAAGTCGTGAGAGGCTTTTGTTGAAGGGGTGCTTCTCTCATGCAATCTCAATGGAATGTGGGGCGCGTGACGGCTCCAAGTCAAAAATGCATGTGCGCTCTTAAAGTGACAGTGACATATTTTTAGATTATGGTTAACTTACACATTTCTTGACCGATTCCAGTCGTTTAAATTTTAAACTGTTCAGCTCATTTACATTTTTTGAAATACATTTTCAGGGACAGTGAGATACTTTTAGTTGATGTTGATTATGGTTAACTTCCACATTTCTTGAGCGATTCCAGTGGTTTAAATTTTAAACTGTTCAGCTCATTACCAAAGAGTCAGCAGTCCCATTCAAAATTTCCGCGGGAATTTTTCTAGTTATGGGACTGCTTTGCGAAGCAAGCAGGCACATATTGTTATTCTACCTAGGACAGTGGTTTATTTTTCTTGTTGTTATTATTATGGGACTGCTTTGCGAAGCAAGCAGGCACATATTGTTATTCTACCTAGGACAGTGGTTTATTTTTCTTGTCGTTATTATTATTATATATTATTCCACGATTTTTCCGCTAAAATGCGGCCCGTACCGTACATCGCACCGGCACAAATGAGGTATCAAACGATGCGGCTCGATCTGACTCGCTGCGCTATTATTTTTCTAAGAATTCCCAGTTACCTTGGCGACGCTATTCCCAAAAAACTCCCAAATTAACTCCCCATTGGGAATGAATGGGAAAAAATCACACTTCAAGCACCTTTTTCCAAGACACGCTGCGCGCGCATACGTTATCCGACCGATACGAATTTTAGCTCATTTTGTAGGAATTTGTCCCATCTTTAGCTCAGTGTCGAAATCTTTTTTAAGGAATGAAAGCCCCCCCCCCTGTTCGGGTTCAAAGACAGTGGCTGAATTAGCTTTCTCACACACTCTGTTGGCTAATTAGCCATCCAGTGCCGGGAACCAAATAATGTATTAGAAAAAATTTCACTTCAACTCGTCACCACTGCCACAATCTTTTGTCACTAGACGTCAAATTCTCACATTTTGTAGTCACGAGTGTCTTCTTTCAGACAAACTAACTTTTATTTGGTTAAGGTGTCATTTAGTACCTTTATTTTCCCTTTAAGCGAGTAGAAGTTGGACTCTCTCGCCTATCTCTCCCATGTTAATTTGGGCGACTTCTTCCTCTTCATTTCGAATAAATCATAAGTTTTCAACCTGCTCTCATTTGGTCATTTTTCATCCGATTAAAAAAATGAGAACATGCTCGTGTTCCCCAAACCCTTGCCGTTCTAACGAGCCCTTTCTTGAATCTGTATCTTCAACCGTTAAGTCGCGAGAGGCTTTTGTTGAAGGGGTGCTTCTCTCATTCTATCTCAATGCAATGTGGGTGCGTGACGTCACTTCAACTCGTCACCATGGCAACGATCTTTTGTCACTAGACGTCAAATTCTCACATTTTGTAGTCACGAGTGTCTTCTTTCAGACAAACTAACTTTTATTTGGCTAAGGTGTCATTTAGTACCTTTATTTTCACCTTAAGCAAGAGAAGTCGGACTAATTCGCCTGTCTTGTACATGTTAATTTCAGGCGCCTTCCTCTCTCCATTTCTGATAAATCATAAGTTTTCAACCTGCTCTCATTTGGTCATTTTTTATCCGATTAAGAAAATGAGAATATGCTCGTGTTCCCCAAACCCTTGCCGTTCTAACGAGCCATTTCTTGAATCTGTATCTTCAACCGTTAAGTCGTGAGAGGCTTTTGTACAAGGGGTGCTTCTCTCATGCGATCTCAATGGAATGTGGGGCGCGTGACGTCTCCAAGTCAAAAATGTATGTGCTCTTAAAGTGACAGTGACATATTTTTAGATTATGGTTAACTTCCACATTTCTTGACCGATTCCAGTCATTTAAATTTTAAAATGTTCAGCTCATTTACATTTTTTAAAATACATTTTCAGGGACAGTGAGATACTTTTAGTTGATGTTGATTATGGTTAACTTCCACATTTCTTGAGCGATTCCAGTGGTTTAAATTTTAAACTGTTCAGCTCATTACCAAAGAGTCAGCAGTCCCATTCAAAATTTCCGCGGGAATTTTTCTAGTTATTATATATTATTCCACGATTTTTCCGCTAAAATGCGGCCCGTACCGTACATCGCACCGGCACAAATGAGGTATCAAACGATGCGGCTCGATCTGACTCGCTGCGCTATTATTTTTCTAAGAATTCCCAGTTACCATGGCGACGCTATTCCCAAAAAACTCCCAAATTAACTCCCCATTGGGAATGAATGGGAAAAAAATCACACTTCAAGCACCTTTTTCCAAGACACGCTGCGCGCGCATACGTTATCCGACCGATACAAATTTTAGCTCATTTTGTAGGAATTTTTCCCATCTTTAGCTCAGTGTCAAAATCTTTTTTAAGGAATGAAAGCCCCCCCCCCCCGTTCGGGTTCAAAGACAGTGGCTGAATTAGCTTTCTCACACACTCTGTTGGCTAATTAGCCATCCAGTGCCGGGAACCAAATAATGTATTTGAAACAATTTCACTTCAACTCGTCACCACTGCCACAATCTTTTGTCACTAGACGTCAAATTCTCACATTTTGTAGTCACGAGTGTCTTCTTTCAGACAAACTAACTTTTATTTGGTTAAGGTGTCATTTAGTACCTTTATTTTCCCTTTAAGCTCGGACAAGTCGGACGAACTCGCCTATCTCTGCCATGTTAATTTCAGGCGCCTTGCTCTCTCCATTTCTGATAAATCATAAGTTTTCAACCTGCTCTCATTTGCTCATTTTTTATCCGATTAAGAAAATGAGAACATGCTCGTGTTCCCCAAACCCTTGCCGTTCTAACGAGCCCTTTCTTGAATCTGTATCTTCAACCGTTAAGTCGCGAGAGGCTTTTGTTGAAGGGGTGCTTCTCTCATTCAATCTCAATGCAATGTGGGTGCGTGACGTCACTTCAACTCGTCACCATGGCAACGATCTTTTGTCACTAGACGTCAAATTCTCACATTTTGTAGTCACGAGTGTCTTCTTTCAGACAAACTAACTTTTATTTGGCTAAGGTGTCATTTAGTACCTTTATTTTCACCTTAAGCAAGAGAAGTCGGACTAATTCGCCTGTCTTGTACATGTTAATTTCAGGCGCCTTCCTCTCTCCATTTCTGATAAATCATAACTTTTCAACCTGCTCTCATTTGCTCATTTTTTATCCGATTAAGAAAATGAGAACATGCTCGTGTTCCCCAAACCCTTGCCGTTCTAACGAGCCCTTTCTTGAATCTGTATCTTCAACCGTTAAGTCGCCAGAGGCTTTTGTTGAAGGGGTGCTTCTCTCATTCAATCTCAATGCAATGTGGGTGCGTGACGTCACTTCAACTCGTCACCATGGCAACGATCTTTTGTCACTAGACGTCAAATTCTCACATTTTGTAGTCACGAGTGTCTTCTTTCAGACAAACTAACTTTTATTTGGCTAAGGTGTCATTTAGTACCTTTATTTTCCCTTTAAGCTCGGACAAGTCGGACCAACTCGCCTATCTCTGCCATGTTAATTTCATGCGCCTTCCTCTCTCCATTTCTGATAAATCATAAGTTTTCAACCTGCTCTCATTTGCTCATTTTTTATCCGATTAAGAAAATGAGAACATGCTCGTGTTCCCCAAACCCTTGCCGTTCTAACGAGCCATTTCTTGAATCTGTATCTTCAACCGTTAAGTCGTGAGAGGCTTTTGTTGAAGGGGTGCTTCTCTCATGCAATCTCAATGGAATGTGGGGCGCGTGACGTCTCCAAGTCAAATGTGCGTGCGTGAATGTGCATGTTTCTTAAAGGGACAGTAAGATACTTTTAGTTGATGTTGATTATAGTTAACTTCCACATTTCTTGACCGATTCCAGTCGTTTAAATTTTAAACTGTTCAGCTCATTTACATTTTTTTATGGACAGTAAGATACTTTTAGTTGATGTTGATTATGGTTAACTTCCACATTTCTTGAGCGATTCCAGTCATTTACATTTTTTGAAATACATTTTCAGGGACTGCTTGCGGAGCAAGCAGGCACATATTGTTATTCTACCTAGGACAGTGGTTTATTATGGGACTGCTTGTGCGCTTCGCAAGCAGGCACATATTGTTATTCTACCTAGGACAGTGGTTTATTTATTTTTTATTTTTTTATTATTCCAGCGATTTTTCTGCTAAAATGCGGCCCGTACCGTACATCGCACCGGCACAAATGAGGTATCAAACGATGCGGCTCGATCTGACTCGCTGCGCTTTTATTTTTATAAGAATTCCCAGTTACCATGGCGACGCTATCCGACCGATACGAATCTGTATCTTCAACCGTTAAGTCGTGAGAGGCTTTTGTTCAAGGGGTGCTTCTCTCATGCAATCTCAATGGAATGTGGGGCACGTGACGGCTCCAAGTCAAAAATGTATTAATGTCTTAAGTAACAGTGACATATTTTTAGATTATGGTTAACTTCCACATTTCTTGACCGATTCCAGTCATTTAAATTTTAAACTGTTCAGCTCATTTACATTTTTTGAAATACTTTTTCAGGGACAGTGAGATACTTTTAGTTGATGTTGATTATGGTTAACTTCCACATTTCTTGACCGATTCCAGTGGTTTAAATTTTAAACTGTTCAGCTCATTACCAAAGAGTCAGCAGTCCCATTCAAAATTTCCGCTGGAATTTTTCTAGTTATTATATATTATTCCACGATTTTTCCGCTAAAATGCGGCCCGTACCGTACATCGCACCGGCACAAATGAGGTATCAAACGATGCGGCTCGATCTGACTCGCTGCGCTATTATTTTTCTAAGAATTCCCAGTTACCTTGGCGACGCTATTCCCAAAAAACTCCCAAATTAACTCCCCATTGGGAATGAATGGGAAAAAATCACACTTCAAGCACCTTTTTCCAAGACACGCTGCGCACGCATACGTTATCCGACCGATACGAATTTTAGCTCATTTTGTAGGAATTTTTCCCATCTTTAGCTCAGTGTCGAAATCTTTTTTAAGGAATGAAAGCCCCCCCCCCCCCCCTGTTCGGGTTCAAAGACAGTGGCTGAATTAGCTTTCTCACACACTCTGTTGGCTAATTAGCCATCCAGTGCCGGGAACCAAATAATGTATTTGAAAAAATTTCACTTCAACTCGTCACCATGGCCACAATCTTTTGTCACTAGACGTCAAATTCTCACATTTTGTAGTCACGAGTGTCTTCTTTCAGACAAACTAACTTTTATTTGGTTAAGGTGTCATTTAGTACCTTTATTTTCCCTTTAAGCTCGGACAAGTCGGACCAACTCGCCTATCTCTGCCATGTTAATTTCAGGCGCCTTCCTCTCTCCATTTCTGATAAATCATAAGTTTTCAACCTGCTCTCATTTGGTCATTTTTTATCCGATTAAGAAAATGAGAACATGCTCGTGTTCCCCAAACCCTTGCCGTTCTAACGAGCCATTTCTTGAATCTGTATCTTCAACCGTTAAGTCGTGAGAGGCTCTTCTTTGAGGTGTGCGTCTCTCATTCAATCTCAATGCAATGTGGGTGCGTGACGTCACTTCAACTCGTCACCATGGCAACAATCTTTTGTCACTAGACGTCAAATTCTCACATTTTGTAGTCACGAGTGTCTTCTTTCAGACAAACTAACTTTTATTTGGCTAAGGTGTCATTTAGTACCTTTATTTTCACCTTAAGCAAGAGAAGTCGGACTAATTCGCCTGTCTTTTACATGTTAAAGACAAAGCTAAAAGCCCCCCCAAAGCTAGTGTCAGGTTCTCAAATGGCTGCTTTCTTCTTTATCTAATAGCCATTTATTGTTAGCTCAGTGCTCTAAGTAATTACTTTCTTGGGAATGGACTAACTACTACTACTACTACTACTACTGTACAAAATCCTACAGCATGAAACGTCACCTTTTATTAAAGGCAGCATTCAATGTGGTATTTATAGACGTCAATCAGATTTGTGTGTCTGAAAACAGAAACCGTGTGAGACGAAAACACGCTGCAGTTTATTTGTGCCTTTATATAGTTATTACGTGTTCCTGTGCGTACGTGCGTGTGTGCTTGCGCACGAGTTTTGAGCAAATAGCTGTGTGAACAACTGTAGCTGGTGAAACTTGTGATTAGTCTACACAGCTGCAAGACTGAGGTCATGACTGGCTACAGTTAACTTGTCTCGCTTACTGCCAGTCTGCCCCTCTCTATGCACTCTACACTCTTGTGTTTTAGCAAAATCATCTGAACGTTTTTTAATGAATGAGCTGTCTTTGAATCTATTAAGGCTACCGATGATTGGGCTAGCCGATCATGCTAGCGACATATGATGCTAACTAGGGTGTGCTAAAAAAAACAAAACAATATAGGAATATATACTGTAGTTGCAGTCCTAGTTTTTATAACACACTTTAGAGGTCAAAATCTTTGGGCATTACGATTACAATTCAGGGGATACAATGCGGTTATAAAACAATTACTGATGCATATTTTATTTATATATGTTGATGCACTTTTTCCACAACACACACTCAGCATTTATCACTTGGGGGGGAAAAAATCCATGAAAAATGTTTCTGGATCAGAAGCTCAACCGTACATTCAGTCTTCAGCAAAATAATTTAAAAAAACTGTTACATAAATGTAGAATTCTGTACCTATGGCTCAATTGTATTTTCAAAATGTAAAAAAAAAAAAAAAAAAAACTACTTCCAAAAGTATTAACTTTACTGCAGACCAAATTCTTGGCACAGAATATTCCTTCAAACATAAATACATACAAAGTGCTTTCAACAGGTCATTGCTACAAAAACCCAAAAGACGGGCCGCTAGTCAATTCAAATGTGCTTAGCTAGTGACTATGAAATAGCGTTGGGATGGTTTGGTGTACCTGGGCTCCAACGTGGTTTGCAAGCAGTGCTCGAAATCCCTCATTTTCCGCTACGGAATAAGGATGCAAGTCTTTGGCAATAAATGGCCCGAGGGCCATTGTAATTCACTTAGCCTTTTCTGATGAGGCTGGCAGCTTTGGAATTACTTCCTCGATTGTTCTCTGGTCGTACCCACAGGAACAGTAGCCATCTCCCTCACTCCTCCATTGGGTATAATTGAATCACATGACTTCTCATGTTTGTTGTTACAATGTATTTTATTTTAGCGTGACACCGCTTACATATAATTATCCAGTTCACTTCCTCTCCTGACATTGTAGAAGCTGAAGTGGTTTCCACACGTCTGCTTTTAAATGTCATGTTTGTTGTCATCGGCATTGCGTGTATCAGTGTGTCACATTTTGACCAGGTATGGCACTGGCGGTAAACCGGAAGTGCTGCTAGCATTAGATGAAGGAAACTTTTTTTTGCGCCATACATTATAATAAAAATATAATTTGGATTTTAAATGTGACTGGACTGGTGTATTGCGATACGTATCTTATCATGACCTCTGTATCGTGATACACATTGTATCGTGAGGTTGTTGGCAATGCACCTTTATCTATTTAAGTGTCTAGCTGATCGCATTCTTGTGTCAGGACAACATCAAGCTGTTTCCGTGTGTTAAGTCTTTCAGGCCAAAACAAAAAATGGGTCACTATTAGGGAATTTTCAATAGCCGTACAAATTTGTACTGACTTGTTCGAACCCCGCGTCTGAAGGTGAGTAGTGGCCCAACACAGCAGCGTAATGGTCACGGGCCATCGTGCCACCGTTAATGTCGAACTCTGTATAACAATTTGTGTTATGTAAATTTTAAAGTAGGGAATTCTTAATATCTTTGTAGTTGTCTTTCAAACGACTTTGTGACTAGTTCAATTCAATTTTGCTAGATGTCTCCCCCCCCCCACCCCCTCTTTTTCTGAATAGTCACACTGCTACCTGAAGATAAAGTAATTTTTCATATTGCATGTGAATCTAGCTGTGGACACTGCATGTGGTGTGCTGTGCTCTAATTAGTCAGATGCAGTCATGTGTGGCGGATGAGCTGATGAAGGCGTACCTTCAGGCAGGAGGCCATCTGTAGGAACCATCACCAACATTCAGTGATGATGGCAATCCACTCCCTGGTAGACCGGCAGTCAGGGAGACCTAAAACATCCAGTTAAAAAATAAACAGTAGTCTATTTGCTGCGTTAATACTACAAACTAATAATGAGTAGAATAATATTAACTTTCAACAATGAACAATGCATATTACAATTGACAGTAAACATGTTGCACGTCTTTTGCATTTTGCCTTGCGTTGGTCTGCCATTGTCTTTGACTTTCCACTTTGACTATATCCTTGGCTGTATTCGCAGGTATTGGTCCAGTGCTGGGCCTCGTGTTCATCCCTTTGGTTGGCTCAGCCAGTGACAACTGCAACAGCAGTTATGGAAGAAGAAAGCCCTTCATCTGGCTGCTATCTCTGGGAGTCCTCCTAGCCCTTTTTATCATCCCCCATGCCGACATCCTGGCTGCACACCTTGCCTGGGGAGGACGCACTTTCCAGGTCGGTGACTTACTAATTTAATAGATCCACTTTCTACGTATAGCTTGTCCGCCCTGAGAGCGGCAGGTGCGCTTGACCTGTCCTCCACCGATCACCAGCCAATTGCAGAACCTAATAAATTGTTAGTCATTTCTTAAAACAAATGTTTTCCGGTTTGAGCATGCTAACATTTTATACTTAAAGGGGAAGTCAACCCCTCAAATTCTTTACAATGGTACATTGTCTGGGCCCCCACTACAGTATTCTAAACACGGCATTCTGATTAATATTACGTCTCTGGAATGTGAGATAAGCAGCAAAATCGGCCTGTTTTTATCCATCTAAGGAGACTCACTCTGCCTTTTTGATTTTGACACACGTACATATGTGTGGATATTCACATTCGTCAACATTTATTCTCTGGGCATTGAATCGATTGGAATTGGACTATTTTGTTTGTCTTAGTACTGTTCAACTGACATTTTGCTTCTCATCTGAGAAGGCTTCAACAGTTCATGCAAGAAGGCTTGGTTAAAGATGTTTGGAAGTGTAGGCAGACCCCACCTAGTGTTAATTTCGTCAACAAAAACTAAACAAAAATAATTTCGTCAACACACATTTTTCACCGGATTAAAACTAGACTAGACTAAAACCCTCATTAATAAACAATAACTGGGACTAAATTAGTATGCATTTTTGTTGACTAATAAAGACTAGATGAAAATGTACTTCACTTAATAAAACATGAACTAAAATCTTTGGACATTTTAGTTCATGAACTTTTAAATACGAGACGAAAATGATATAGTTTTGTAAAATCTTGTCTCTGATAACTGTGTGTCACAGTGACAGACCCCCTTTCAAATCTGCAGCTAGTCAGTGCAACATGCACAAACACATGGGACAGACAGGAGGGTGGATTCACGGTGGAAGGTAAAAGAAAAAAAAAGAAGTAAATTATAGTTATAACGTAACATTTATCCAATGGCTATAACGTTCCAACAATAATGTTAATCCGACCGCTAAATAATGCTGGCTAATTTACTAGGTTGTAGCATGGAGCCATAGTAGCCACTTGTTGATATACTGTAATTGTGAAGTTGTTTTTCATCAAAAAGATGAGAGAAAATTTTATGTGAAATAGTTTTAGATCCGAAATGTTCAACATTATCTGCTGACAAAAAAATATAAATGATTGTCCTGACTAAAACTAGACAATTTTTGTTAACTAAAACTAGACTAATAATATTATGTTTTCTTGGACTAAAATAAAAGATGAAAATGATAGATTTATAGCCGACTAAAAATTGACTAAATAAAAACGGGATGAGGTTGACTAACTATGATAAAAACTAACATGCGTGATTGAAACTGGACTAAAACTGAGACTAAATTTAAAAATGGCGGATTAAATTACCACTAACCCCACCACTGGAAATTGTATCATTCTTTGTATCACAAAAATGACCATCGTTAAGATGCCTGGCAGAGAGGTGTCTGTTGGTCATTAAGCTGTTGGGTCGGAACTCCTTCATTATTATTCCATTCATTTTTAAAAAGGTTGGAGCTACATCTGCATTCACAGAGAACTGTGTTTTTTTGTTTGTTTTAGTTATTTATTTGTGCTGAGAGCATAATTTTCACTTTAGTTGATGGGTAAGCTTCACCACAAATCCAGTGAGTTTGCAGTCTTCTCTTTGCATGAATGTAAATTTGGTGTGCAGACAAGTGACAGAAATAGTAACTACTAAACACAACATGTAATGAAATCAGCTTTTGCTTATGGGTTTCAGAATTAATAAACCAGACTGCAGTACACCAGTATATGTGATCACTTAAAGTAGTCTTAGGCAAATTATGTCTGAAAGATATGCTCCATTCTGACCTGGTACATTAAGGGTCTCAGCTATTTATGTGCTACCCTCGAGTTACGTAATTTGAGGTCAGATCTGCTTAGCTCATTTTTCAGTTTGAGTAAATTGAAGTTTGATTGGTTTCTCACCCCAAGGGACTTGCAGTGAGTTTGTCTTGGACCGGAATGAGACCATTTCTCATCTATCGGTATTATAGCCTGGTAGCATAGACGTGTCTTTAGGAAATTTTCATCTGTAATTTATTGAACGTGCTAAAACAAAACACTTCTCATCACAGCTTTCTTTTAAAGGTGAGAATGGCAGGTAGTTTAAGAGTTTTCAGATTTATTTTCCATTAGATCACGCTTGAATAAATCCATCCCTGCTGTGAGCAGCAGCTGAATCACATCTCCATATTGAGAGCCAAAACAAGAGTACTGCATGTAGAAAGGAAATCCTTGAAGCAATGTTTTCTTAAGGATCATTAATGTAAAATGTTCACAAATGGGACCTTGACATGGAGCAGAAAGCAGACCAAAGCATTTTTGCCAAGTTCTATCCTGAATTCTCATTCAGTGGGGTGTTATGAAGAGAAATGTTGTTACTGCTTTGATCGTAAATAGTTATTTATGTCTGTGACAGTAGCCACAAATAGTCCCTGAGCTGAAGTTTGGACACCTTTTGCTCTCAACAAAAGCCAGTGCTTGTTCTGGAACTGTACCCCTGAGACTACCAAGGACAATTCCAACAAACCTGGTAGTGGCCATGGTCTTGACCAGTTGAGATAGTCCGCATCCAAGTTAGTTTTTTTTTTTTAAGTTCACGCTTGACCATGGGAAGAAAACTATTAACTAATTTGCTCCCAGAAAAGTATAAATACGTTCTATTTTAAATATTACCATTGTCTCAAAAACGTATTTATAAGTTTTCTTTTAATGTTTTTTTTTTTTTTAATGCTAGAGCATACAGAAGGCTTTGATGCAGCCTCTGGACTGTAGAGAACGGTTGAAGCAATGGTAGTTATTACAAAAATGGCCAGCAGGTGAGATCAACCAGGGCATGTTGCAAAAAGCTGTTTTCCCCACAGTTTTAAACAGATTTGTGAATAATGACGAAACTTAGCTATATTCTAATGCTGATTGCTGCAAAATAGATAGAAATCTAAAAAAATTCTGATGAAAGAAGAGACTCTAATCTTTCTTTTAATAGGTTCCATGTTTTTATAGCAATAGAACACAATATTCTGTTTCTATTTCTTGCAAAATCAGTCTTAATCCATTAAAACAGCTGCGAGCAAAGGGGGTTGCTTCAGTGAAAATGGCTGGGAGTGAATGAGTTAAATGGACTAAATGATGCTTGTGTGAAAGCACCATCAGATATTGGAACATTACTACAACTTGGTTAATCAAAAGACCTGTTCAAGTTCAACATGGTTTCTTTGCCTCTCTGTTTTAGGTGGGTTTCCTTATCCTTGGAGTTGGCCTTCTTGACTTTTGCGGACAGGTTTGCTTTACGCCATTGGAGGCTCTATTATCCGACCTGTATCGAGATGGGGAGGACTGTAACCAAGCCTTTGCGATGTTCTCCTTCATGGTTAGCTTGGGAGGCTGCGTGGGATACTTGCTACCTGCACTAGACTGGAGCCACAGCCTGCTCTCTGTTTACCTCGGAGGCCAGGACCAGTGCCTCTTCTTTCTCCTCATCCCTATCTTCATTTCCAGCATACTCATCACTATGAAAGTTTCCAAAGAACCCTCCAGTGCTATGAGTGGTTCGCCCGGGGCCGCAACTTTGCTGGAGCCTGGAGCTGGTGCAATGGAAGCTGGTCAGTGTGGTGTGCCTCGCTCATGCTGCTACCTGTCTAAGTTGAGGCTGATGAAGTCTGGACCTCTGCTATGCTTCCTGAGAACATGTTGGTCCATGACCCCCGCCATTTACAGGAGCTACTGCCATGTCCCAAGGGTGATGTGGCAGCTCTGTGTGGCTCAGCTCTGCAGCTGGATGGCGGTAATGTCCTTCATGCTGTTCTTCACAGTCTTTGTAGGCGAAGGCCTGTACGGTGGAGTTCCCAGTGCGGTACCAGGAAGTGTGCCCAGACAAAGATATGATGAAGGTCAGATACATTCCGTTTTAATTTTTTAGTCTTTGCAATCACTGTTATGTTTGAATCGAAAACACTTTTGCCCTTGGTACTGTGTTATGTTTTTTTCTTACTGTCCAATGTGCGACTGCCACTGCCAAAAAGGGTTTCAAGCCTTTTATCTTAACATGTACACACACAACTACATTACTAAAACTGTTGATGCTATTGCGTCATTAAAGAACTTAAACAAAAAAAAAGTGGTCAGAAAGTCAAAGAGACTCTAATCTTTCTTTTGGTAGATTCCATGTTTTTATAGCAATAGAACACAATATTCTGTGAGCCTTGCAAAATCAGTCAAAATCCATTAAAACAGCTGGGAGCGAAGGGGGTGGCTTCAATAAAAATGGCTGGGAGTGAATGAGTTAAAGTGTCACAGAGTGGTTTTCTAACCGTACAGATCATTCTTTTTGGCTTTACCGGGCTCTAGACTGTGACCAATTGTGTGCTCACGGTATGCATAGAGAAACAACCAAAAAAGATTGCACCGGTATGACAAGCCTTTAGAGGGATAGGGTGAGGAAGTCACCATGCGTGAATGCGTTTACAGATGCTTCTGTCAGATAGGGCTAAAACTAAACCTTCCACCAAGGTGCAAGGTCAGGGGAGTAAGTCAGGAGAAGCTTCAAATGTTTGAGGGGAATGAGGCCATCGCTTCTCAAGATGTCAAGTTGACTGACACGTGTCAAAAATGAACCACTTGTGGGGCTAAATTATAACTATCACCACAATTGTCCACTTTGTTTTAAAAGGGGCTAAAATCAAACTCAAATATCAACACTGTTACTTTTGACAGTTTTGCAGATGCAAAGACTATCGATTGGTCCATTCTAAGAGTCTCTCACGCGTCAAGCATGCCGCGCAAACATGGATTGACTTGTAGATTTGTAAAAAAGTGTTGACTTGCTAATGAATAAGGTTAAATAACTAAAAAAATAGAGTAGTAGAGCCATTAGAATGTTTTTATTTTCTATAAGTGGCCAAATGCATTTGACAAACCTGCAGCCCAAATGTTAGAAACAGGTGGTTGCTTCGAGAACCGTGAGCCAGCTTTATAGCAAGAGATGCAGCCATTCAACATGTTGAGAAAGCAGCGTTTTGAGAAATGTTGCTTTTTTTAAAAAGGCTGTGCGAATCTTAATGTTCAGATCTTTATTATTAAGTGAAATTTTTGTGAACAGTCGGTTTTATTTACATTTTTTTCTTTATCTAAGATATTTTATTGATTGTTCTGCATTCCAATGCCCACGTTCAACGTTCTTGAGATTGAAAAGATATTTGCTTTTAAAAAGCATACTCGATTTAAGATTCTATCATAGGATCATATTGTTGAGCATAATAGTTTCTGGGAAAACATATTGTTGTAAAAAATGTGCTATGTGACAGGTCTAGATTGAGGCCATCAGATATGGAGTGAGAATAGCTGGAGATGACAAGATAAGAGTATTTAAGAATTCCATTAATGTTTAAAGCTGCGCTTTGTAACTATTTGCCTACAAATATCTTTACAATAGCCTTTTGATTTGACCATTTATGACAGTCTCAAACATCTTGTAATGAGTAAATTAACACCTCAGCTGTTCACAATGGTACTCCTGCAAGCCTCTGGCCAATAGTTTTCACACTGGATTCGGGATTTCCGGCCTATGTCTGCGACTAATTTGGCACAAGTGGCAGAATGCTTGATGGGTGGTTTACAAGATGTGTTTACAATGCTAACTACTTAATTGCAGCATTTATGCAAGTTATGCAAGCTAGGTTTGCATTAAAAAATATTTAAAATCAGTATACACTATTGTTGTCTGAACATTTTGCACAATGAAATTTTAAATAAATATTTGCTAGGTTTATTACTTCAATTAATATTGTAATAGTCCATAATGACTGAAAGAAAGAAAAAAAGATGACTTTTTTGGGCCATATCACCCAGCCCTACTAACTGTGAACCACATTTATAGCAAAAGAGATGCAGCTAGTAATCAAGTCAAGAAAGCCGCATTTTGAGAATTGTTTCTTTTTGATAGGCTGTGTGAATCTTAATATTCAAATCTTTGCTTAATTTTTGTGAACATAGCCTGAGGCTGTTTTATTTATATTTTTGTCTGTCTGACATTTCATTTATTGTTCTATATTTCACTGCTAATGTTCAATATTCTTGAGATGAATAAGCAATTTTTTTCTCAATAAGGACGCTTGATTTAAGATGCTCTTTCATAAGATCAGCATTAAAAAAAACATCAGTATTGTTTATCATGATAATTTCTGGGAAAATGCATCGCTGAAAATGTGTTACGTGACAGACTTAGTTGAGGTCGCCAAATATAGAGTGGAAATAGCTGCGGTTGACAGGATAAGTGAGTGGCAATTTTGTTCAAAAGTCATAACTTACACTGACCCAAAGCACTTTCAACACCAATACTTCTTTTGGAAATTACTTAACTTAATTATGATCGGATGTTTAATTCATCATTTATCAGTCAATATTACCTAAAAAGACTGGCAGCAGCTTTTGTTTCTAAAGAAGAGTGAACAAACATCGGAAAATTTAGGTGCACCCATCTTTTGTGCTGGTGCACCAACCAAAGGTGCACAAAATGAATGTACACAAAAACAGTGTACATTCTTTAAATTTATTTATACCAGTTAGTTGGAACAGTATTTTTGCCCTGAATAGATTTTTTTTAAATTTTTTATTAGGACTAAAAATATAAAACAAAATAAATAATTATTGATATCGGCACTTTTCAGTCATATCGCCCAGCTGTCTCTGTGTTGACCAGATTTGTAATCATTAACCAGTCAATAATGTCTAAAATAAAGATTTAATAAAACAAGAATAATAAATATTTAACCTGTAAAAGTGCGGTGTTAAATGTGATGCGGTCAAAAATGTTGGTGTACCAGTGCAAAAAGCTAGACTAGAGTAGAGATGGACCAATTTTTTAGGCTGTTGATGATAGTAGTAGTCCAAGTAGTCCAATAACCGATATTCATTTTGAGTAAAAGAAAATTATTGGTGTCAAAAAAATAAATAAAATACCAACTCCAATTCTTAATAGTCTTGAAACATGTTAAAGCATATGTTTATTAAATTTTTTGTCTCCCTCCACCAACACATCTGATTTGATGAACAGGATCGTTATCAGGTTTATACAGCGCTTGCTGATTAACTGATCATTTGAGTCAGCTGTGTTGGAGAAGGGAAATAGCAAAAACAGGCAGGGACAGTAGGTGGGTTTCCAGACACCTATTTTAATTCAAATTTTCAAGAATTGCGAAAAAGAAACTGAATGGAAATGCCAGAAATTCTAAAAAAAAGGCCCAAAATTCGCAAAAAAAGTTTTTTACGCTTCGAGGGGGTGGTTTTCGAAGTGTATCGAAAAAAGGAAAATGCGCATTTGGCGATGGAAACAGGTTTTGCGACTACAGGACCGGATGTACGTCTCACGTTTTGACCAATACCACGTCACACGCACTTCACAATAAATGGCGGATGATTAAGTAAGATATGTTTGGGGAGAGGAAGAAACACGATTCTTTTTATAATTAATTAAAGAAAAAAAAAACATTAATGCAATTTTAGATGGCGTTATTAACATCAGCTCTCAATGTAATGACACATTTCACTTACATGCGGGAGGGAAGCCAACAAGACTAACTACTACTTCTGTTCAGTCCGTCAAAACCAACATTCCCCACCTGGAACTCCTCATTGTCCCAAAGTTCCGTCACTACAACGGCATCTCGCGGCGCATATTTGCAAAAGAAGAGCGGATGGAAATGGCATGTCCGTTTTGCGCATTTTCACAAAATTCGCCTAAAAATTTCTAAACATTTGGATGGAAACCTGACTAGTGGCTCTCGAGTGTTCCCTACCCATTTCAGATAATAGACATCTTTGTTTTAAAATTTAAGCAAAAACATTCAGGGACCTCTAGGATCATCAGCATACCTTAAAAAGTTAAATGAAAAATTTCAAATAACTAATAAAAAATAGTAATTAAATAAAATAAGCAAAAGTTTTAAAGTGATCCTTTATCCGCCATCAGAATTTTTTTTTTTGAAAGGCCGATGCCGATATGGGTCAAAATGTCGAATATCTGCGACGATAATCGGCCCGGCCAATAATAATCGGTCTATCCCAAGTCTAGAGCCCTGCTTAACTTTCTCTGTTTTTTTGAAGTTAAGATTCTGTATTTGTCCTTTGACAGGATCTCAGATTAATAGTTGTGTGGCCAGCCAAGTGGGTCAGACTTGAAGGCACATTGCTTAAGAAAAT